>NC_056736.1:788444271-788771771 GCF_019279795.1 Protopterus annectens | reverse complement strand
TTCAGCCCAAAAAGGAGTTACAATTTTACAATCCACTATCATATGAAACCAATCTGTGTTAGAGACTTCATTACACCTCCAACAATTAATTTACCCATAGATATATATTAAAGCCACTTTATGTGGAGTTAAAAAGCTCTGTGAAGAAATCTACATTTATATATTTTCCATTAAGGAAAGGAAGTACATTTTCCCACAGATTTATGAATAAAGCATTTATCTTCATCAGAAAAGGCCTTCTCATAATTCCAAAATAATGAATCTGTGGAACCAAACTCTTCTGTTATTATTTTACAAATTATTGATATATATGATGTATTCCTATTTGAGTTACTATTGATTCTGAAAAAAAAACTCAAGTATCTTTGGAATATGTTTTGTTTGAAAATCCATGGAGGGTTTCATTTTATCACTAACATGTTTTTTACAAGATTTTATAGTCAATCAATTATGATTTTCTTTTTTTTTTCAATAATCCGTCTTTTATTGTTTTTCAATTACATAACTACACGCTATAATATATACAATATATACATGATTGCTTCCAAAAGTTACATAAACATTATATATTAATACAAATTATTAAAAAAGAAATACAACATGAAAAAGTCAACAATCTGTATTATTGTTACGATCTATGTCAAATCTAAGATTGAATCAGTCTTATAAATATGTGTCCTGAGTAATAGTGGATAAGAACCTCTAGGCCAACACAATATTGAAGATTTGCTCCAATATTTTTATATTATTTATGCTTTTCTTATGGTCATTGATTAACAATTTATGCGCTAATATGTGTCTGATTGCTAATGTTCTAAAATTTTCCCAAGATGTCTGAGTCGGGTTTAACCAGTTTGAAGCTATGTATAGTTTCATTAATAAACAGATATTCATGATTATGATCTTTTTTGATTTATCTAAGTTATCTGGAGGAATATGTAGGATCATAAATTCCCAAGAGAGTGTTGAATGCTGGTATCCCATTTTCTGTAATTGAAGTTTTAATGAATTCCAAAGTTTAAAATGCATTTGCAACTCCAAAACATGTGAAACAATTCAGCTGTCTGGTCTGTACAATATGGACATTTAGGCGAGTTCTTTGAGTCAAATTTATGAAGAATAAGATGGGTATAGTAGGCATTGTTAAATATCATCAATTGTGTGAATAGTAATTTCTGAAGGGACACAGACTTTAATGTTAGATTAAATGCTTCCAAGATCTTGCTGTCATCAACTAATATTAATTTTTCCCTCCAATAATTCGATAAGAGAATATGTTTATTATATTTCATCTCTTTTATCAGTTTATATGAAATAGTTATATATTTTTTATCTTGTGTCAGAGCTTCCCACAGATTACGACATATATTTAATTCCTCTTCATTAAAATCAAAGTTATTAAAATAATTTATAGCCAGATCTTTTAGTTGTCTCATGATAATTAGATAGGAAATAGGAAGACTTTTCTCTTTTAAAATATCATGAACTGATACCCCAAGAAAGGGGTAGAGATCCAATACAATTAAATCCTTTATTAGGGGGAATTTTTGTAAGTCTATAAACTTATTCCCAATTACTAAATTTGGGTTCTTGTGGAATGGTTGAAACACCATCATATAATTTAGTAGGTTTAATGAGGTAAAAAGATTTTGAATTGAAGTTACATAACTTTTAATATGTTCCATTAAGTCATATTTACTTAGTGTTCCTCTATTCAGAAAGGGTAGCGCTTTACAGTTAATTCTCACTTTAGTTACATGTCTGTAGGTTAAGACCAGCCATTTTGGTGCCCATTTCAGACTGCCTCTATCAAAGTGAATCACCCTTAAAATTCTGTTGGCATTAATTATCAAGTAATAAGTTTCAAAATCTGGTAAGTCTAAACCTCCCCTATTCTTTGGAGCCATCAGTTTCTCATATGTTATCCTTGTTTTCCTAGGTTCCCAAAGAAATCTCCCTAGTCCTATATGAAGCTGTTTAAAAAATTTCCTCGTGATTCTAAGTTGTGTAGCTCTAAGTATATATAATACTCTGGGAAGAACATTCATTTTGATAATTGCAGTTCTTGCCATCATTGGTAGTCTCAGTTTACTCCATCTTTTCAAATCCAATGTTATCTGATCCCAAGTTGACTTAACATTGTTTATAAAAAAATCTCTATTATCAGTTGAAAATACAATACCCAGATATTTTGTTTTTTTCTTCCGTCAATACTTGTCCTATCAATGGTAGCAATGAAACAGGTGTAGGAGTCTTTAATGGGAATATTTTGGATTTCTTAAAATTCAGTTTATAATTAGAGATTTTCTCAAAGTCTTCTATTGCTTTTAATATTTTCTCGGTGTCTGACACTGGTGTGGTACAATATATAATTAAATCATCTGCGAAAGCAGCCATATTTATTTTCATTCCATATAGTGTTGGAGGATTGTAAAAAACATTTTGCTTAATGTGTAAAAATAATGGTTCCAAATAAAGATTAAACAAAATAGGAGATAATAGGCACCCTTGTCGGGTACCATTTTTAATTTGTATTCTTTTAGAGCATTCTTGATCGATAAATACATTTGTATATGCGTTATTATATATTTTCCTTAATGTTAGAATGAAATCCGAAGGTATATTAAAGTATGATAACATATCAAATAGGTATATCAAGTTAACTCTGTCAAATGCTTTCTGTGCATCAATTATGAGTGCATAAATATTGAGATTTTTGTACTTGGCGTATGAGATTAATGTGTGAAGCGTTAATGTATTATCAGTGGTCTGTCTCCCATCCATAAATCCTGCCTGTTCCTCTGATATTAATAAATTTGTGACCTTTTTCAGTCTATTTGCCAGGATGGATGTCATAATTTTCATGTCTATGTTCAAGAGTGAAATGGGTCTGTAATTATCTGGGTTTTTAGAGTCACTTTTTTCTTTCGGTATCAAAATAGTCTTAGAAGCATTAAAATGAGGATCATTGATTTTATTTTGAATTATATAATTAAATGTCTGTGAGAGTATTTTACTCAGAATCTCATTAAAAGTTTTGTAAAATTCAGAGGTCAATCCATCCGGGCCTGGGGCTTTATGTGGTCTCAGCTTTTTGATTATCTCTGCTACCTCCTCCGCTGAAATTGGTTTAATTAAATCCCTATGGGACTCATTATCAATATTCGGGAATATGATCTTCTGCAAGAAATCTTTCCTAACTTTATCTGGTAAAATTGTCTGCTGATCACCATATACCTGATTAAATATTGTTTCAAAAGTATTCATAATATCTGCCTTATTAGTATATGTTCTATTATTATAGTTTATTTCTGATATTAATAATGTTGATTTCGCTTGGTTAATAATGCGTGCTAATGCTTTTGAGGGAGTCTGAATATGATTCGCGTATTTCACTAAATTTCTCTGTTCATAAAATGACAGTTTACTATTATGTAGTAAAAACAGTTCTTTTTGACACTTTAATAAGTCTATTTCTGTTTGTTTATTATAGTTCCTCATTAGCTCCTGGTCTAGTAACTTAATTTTGGTTTCCAAGTCTAGTAGTTCCTTATTTTGCATTTTTTTATAGTAAGTAGCTTTCTGAAGAAAAATCCCTCTTATTTGGGCTTTGGTTGTAGCCCATTCTATATCAACAGGATGTCTATTTTTAAGAAAGTTATGAAGTAACTGTTCAAGTGTCTCTTTAACTTTATCAATATGTCCTCTTTCCTCAGTAAATATGGATTTAAGGACCAATTGTATCCTCGAAGCCTCCCATTACTCATATTATTATTGTTTAGTGTTAGTGTGATCTTTGAGTGGTCCGATAATTGTCTGGCTTGGGTGGAAACACATGGGTCAGCAGATATCAATACTTCCGAAATAAAAAAAAAATCAATTCTCGACCACATTTTATGGCAACTTGAGTAAAAAGTAAAATTCTCTGCTTTCATTTGTGTGTGTGTATGTATAAATGGGTCATATAGTTTAAAATCTGTTTTAAATTCCTTCAATGCTATCATTGCCTGTTTATTAAAAGCTTTGGATGAACCAAATTTGTCCAACTTGGGATCTTGATACGAATTCCAATCACCTCCCATTAATATATAACAGTTATTATATTGTTGTAAAATGGAGTAAAGTGAAGTTATAAAATGGTGCTGATTATTATGAGTACTATAGGTTTATCATAGAACTTAGATATCAAAACCACTAAACACCACCTTCCCTCTTTATCTAATTTGACATCTAAGATTTTTTCTTGGTATCGGTTTTTAATTATAATTGCCACCCCTGCACTGTTCGTTGTCCCTTCCGCCGCCACTATCTCCCTAATCCATTTCTTATTCTTCAGTATAAACCACTAATCATTAGTCAAATGAGTTTCCTGCAATGAAATAAAGTCTGCTTTTTGATTGGAAAAACAAGTGTAAAAATAGCTTCCTTTTTTTCATGTTCTGGAGTCCTTTAACATTCCAAGATTCTATTATCCACATCTGTAGCTCTTCAAAAATGTATTCCTATTCCTACTATTGAGAGACAACCTTAGATTACAGTGTATTAACATACCATAGATTATTTGGAAGCAAATCTGACATCCCATCCCTACCCAGTGCTTATCCACTATTCCTCTGGACCAGGATGTACATAGGTTTTTCACATCCTTTGAATATCTCTGTTTATCTAAATTTCTAACTCTACAAATTAACCCAAAAACCTTATGCAAAAAACCTACAACCACTATCTCTAAATCTACAAAGCTTAATCCAAACATTCCCTAATAAACACTACTAATTACCTAACTACAGTTCTGGACATACTTAATATAGTCAAACACATTAACTAATTGTGTGAAAATCCAGTTTAACTAATAGCTCGCAATATTAATAATCAGCAATGACAATAATACATTTTAACTTCTTGTCATATACACTATTAATTATTAATTCCCAGAGAAAGGAAACAGTTGTTAAACATAACAATACAGTCCTAAGGTTATTTTTGTTTAAATGTTCTAACTGTTTTAGGTAGTTGTCCTTCTCCAAAGGTAACAGTCTGCTAAAACTTGGAACATACTCTAACAATAACAACTGTACTACACAAAGCATTTGACTAAATAATTGTATCCCTATAAAATATATTTAAAAATACTAAAGAGAAGGACAACCTAAATGTAACATTTTAAACATTTCAAGTTCACAGTCTTTCATAACATTTATTATACTAACATCATCCTGTTATTTTATTGAACAGAGCATACACATACATTTTCCTAATTAAAAGTGAAAGAAAAAAGAAACAAAAAAAAAACCCATCTAAGAAAAAAAGAAATAGAGACATAATTACCAGATTCTATCACTATACAATGCAATACCCTTCTATTTTAACCAACCCATTACAATAGTATTTCCTACCTGTACAGCTGTACATTTCCTTATACCATACAGAAGCCATTTACCCTCCAAATAAGTCCAGGAAGCTTCGTTTTTAGTTTCAAACAGTTTCTACAGCTTCTCTATAGTCCTTCCTGCTTGATGAGCTTGTTTTTTTCATTTCGAATTCGCAATGGGGGGACCAGTTTGTGGACGGACCTCCTGGATGCGCTACATTGAAATCAGTCCCCCTGCATCCTCCAAGGGACTTCCTGTTACCTCGTGGCTTGTTTACACTCGTAGAAGCCATAAATCTTCGGAAAAACCTCGTGGACATGCTGGAATTTCGAGATAAGGATGTAATCAAGAGTTTCCCAGGGCCTGGTAAAAAGAAAAGAACAAACAAAGAGTTATAAAGCCTTGGATCATCGTAATTATGGAGTCCCAGTCTGTCTGATGCTGAAAGAAGACCTGGATGCTTTGATCAAACTTCTGAAGGTGGCAGTGCTTTGAAAAGCTTCAAAAAGGTAGGTTTTGCTTCTTTTTTAGTGTTTATTGAATATTTAATACCATCCACTGTGAAAATTAAAGTATTTGGATACTTCATTTGAAATCTGATGTTTTTTCAATCAAAAACTTGCAGTATGGAGCTAGTATTTGCCTGGATTGCCTTATTTGTATTGGTAAGTCCTGTGTCATGGAAATTTTGTTATTTTGCCACATGATAAATCCACCATTTTTTTTAATAGTTAACAATATTTTGTTTGCATCTTGGTAATTCAGTATTTTGGTATAAACTGGTCTAGGTGCATTTGAAGCAAATGATTCTCTGATAGCTCTATGTGCTCTTTCTATAACAATCTGTTTAACACTATCAGAGTCCTTGAACAGTGTTTCAAGTATTTGCATTATGGTAGCATTCAGATCATTGTACTGAACTGTTTCTGGAATTCCTCTAATTATTATATTATTCCATCTGGATCTTGCTTCTAGGTCTAAAATTTTATTTTGCATGGTTTGAATGTCTGCATCATGAGAGACTGTTTTTTTCATAAGCATTATTATTTTATCCTCACTTTCAGCTATTCTGGTTTCTGATTTGTCCATCCTTTCCAAAATCTGATTACATGTGGCACTAAACGTAAGCATTTGTTTTGATAAATCTTTTAAGGCTTCTTTAATAGGCAACAGTGCTGATTTAATTTCCTCCATGCTGACCGGTTGGTCTGGTTTGTTTGTTATTCCTGTTTTTGTAGTCTCCCTTTGTGTAACTGTTTTCTGTCTTTTAAAAATAGCTTCTTTTTCCAGAGATTGCAAGGCAGATAGTTTAGCTTTAGAAGTTGTGATTTCCATAGTTTTGTCTTCTTTTGACATTTTGATACACTGTAAATGTATTTATAGCAGGTGTAAGGTTTCAGCTGAGAGATATGTATTTCCTTTTTTTTGTTGCTCTGTTCAGAGTCAGGCTGACCATCAATTCCAATCCTGCTGTTACAAAATATTTTTCTCTATTTTTCCTTCTCAGAAGTGAAGATAGGTGTTAGTACTTTAGTTATTGCTGCCAATTAGCATATTAAATCTTGTGATATATCCACAGGGTTGATTTTTGTTTCTGCTACCTGGAGAGCTGTAGTTTTGCAGTGTTTAAAGAACGGCGGCCATCTTTGAATCCAATTATGATTTTCTAAGCAATGTCTTGCAAGAAGATAATCTGTATTATGTGATTTATTTATGATTAAGAATTGATGCCAAAAAAGAGTAAATTTGCATCTCTAAGGTCCAGCATTGTGTTTGTATTAAAAGTTCCCAAACAACCAGCAGTACTTGATATAGGGAACAACAAAACAAAAATCTTTAACTATATAATTAGAATTCATTAATATTTTAAAATTTATAAGGATGTAATCAGTGAAGGTACAGGAATAGTATGTTTTCTTTTCAATGAAGTATAAGTCTTTCAAGATCCAGTAAAATATATTATTTTCAACTTTAGAAAAAATATTCTACAACTTAGCTGTTATTGTTTATTAAACTTTTCTGAATGTATTTTCAAGTGGATCGGTAAGAGGAATTTAACTGTAGAGGTATTAAATTGAGAATTATGGATTTGGCATATAATTCAACATTTGAAAAACTTAGTCCACCTTATTGCCAACTCTTAACATGCCAATCAAAGCATATTGTTGATATATTTGGGAACCTGAGAAATTTAAGAAGAATAGAATTTAATTTCTTAAAGAATTTTTTAGGAGGGAAAATAATTAGTGATTGTAGATAGAAAAGCATTTTTGGTAGTATTATCATTTTATTAAAGTAAGTATGTGTTCCATTGTAAAAAAAATGTTCCAATTAATAATTATTGTAGTAACAGTGTCTTTTAAATTACTAGAATTTACTGCTATTGAGTCTTTTACAGTAGATTTAATTATAATTCCAAGATAAATAATTTGTGAATTGTCCCAAATAAAATTCGTATACTTTCTTAAATAATAACTTTTTTATTAATAAGTAAAGTTTCTGTTTAATCAAGGTAAAACATTAAACCTGATGCTTTTTCAAAGTAATCAATTGACTTTTTCTATTGAATCTTCAACATCACCACTTATTATTAAAATGTCATCCGCAAATAACTGAATTTTACATGAAAAACTTTCATCTATTGAGAATCCCAGAATTTTGCTTATAGATCTAATAAAGTTTGCAAAAGGTTCAATTGCTAGAGCAAATAATAGAGGTGACAAGGAACAGCCCTGTTTTGTACCTTATAATAATGTGAAAGAGCTCTAAAGAAAAGAACCAATTTTAATAGAAAGAGAATGACTTACTGTATAGATTAGTTATAATATTTATAAAATCTAGGGAAATTTCATATTGTTTAAATGCTTTGAACAAATCAAATAATTCCAAGTAATAGAATCAAAGCCTTATTTATCTTTAGAGTTATTAAAGTTAGTTATTTTTGTGTTTATTAGCCAGATCTATTTAATTATTACATCTAATTATGTTATCCTGTACTCTTCTATGTAGTGTAGAGCCAGTCTGATCATCATTTATTAATGCTGGCATAATAAGTTTCAATCTTTTTGCAAGAGTAGACATAAATATTTTATAAGCAGCATTTAATAATGAAATAGGACAGTAAGAAGAACATAAGTTAGAATCTTTATTTGGTTTCAAGATAGCAGATAATAGGGACTACTTTCTGGGGGTGGTTGACATGTGTTTAACTTGTTCAAAAACTTTTAATAAGATATTCAAAATATTCTCTATGAATAATTTGTGGAAATCCGTAATTATACCATCAAGGTCAGGTGATTTATTTGGTTTAATATTATCAATTTTTGGATCTCTGTTCTTTGGTTAATTTAAACCTAATATTGTCTTTCAAAAAGTCATCAGTTATGTTGTTGATTTCTAAATCTGTCTCAGTGTTATTAATTTCTTCATAATATTTCCTAAAACACTCTAGTCTGTCTTTTAAATCAGGCACTTTTTATTTTATCACCTTGTTTGTAAATTATTCCTTTAATCTGATTAGTTTTTTTTCTTATTTCTAACAGTCAACCTGTGTAAGCTTTTTGGGTTTATTGAGAAAGTTAATTATTTTAATTTTTCCAAATTTATTGAAATTATATGGTTAAGTACATCAAGATATTTCTGATTTAATATTTTCAACTCAGCATTTTCTGACTAGTCATAAGGTTTTAAATTGAATTTCAATTTATCTATATTAGACTACAAAGACATAAACTCCTTATCCCACTCTTTTTTACATATGTACCAGTGTTTAATTCTTCCATATAGATAAGCTTTTAAAGAATCCCATAGAATTACTTCTAAAGCATCTCCATTATTATTAATTTCAGTGTATTGATCTATTTATTTTGGACATCATTCCATAAAGTCTTTTAATTTTACTATGTAAGCAGGGATTCTCTGATAATACTTCAAATTACTTGACGTTAATGTTAACATAAATCTTATAGCATTGTGGTCAGATAAAGGACATGAAGTTATCAATACATCTTCATCAATATTTGCCTGGGTGCCAAATGTACAAGAATAATTTCTAAATTTAAGAGAGATAGTTGATTTAATATCATAGGAATATCTCAAATGAGAATTAATAAAATGATTTAAGTGTTTAGCTATTGAGGATAGCTTATGAGCCTTAGCAGTAGTTGTGTCTTTGCTAGAAAGAATACAGTTAAAATCTCCAGCAATAATCAATTCACATTTTGTATTTAAGGTTATAATATCCAAATATTTCATAGCAGCTTTGGCTCCAATCCCAGGTATCCATAAAGAATTCACAAAAGTATACAATTTTTGTCAATTTCTACTACTGCTAAACCTGACATGCCATTTTTATTTGAATATGTATTTAATATTTTAGGCATAGGCAATGAATTTCTTCAAAGAATAAGAGTGCATCTCCTTTTTGATTTCAAGTAAGAGCTCACAAGAGTTGAATCATCTTTTAAAATCAATCAATCTACATCTTCAGATTGCATTTCTTGTGAGAAAATTGTGTGAGCTTTATGCAATTTGAAGTATTTGTTTTAAGCTACTCCTTGTTTATTTATATTTATTTATTTATTGACATTTGTTAACTGGGGAAGTCTACTGGGCCAAGTGAACCATTTTCAGTGGAGGCCTGGGGAGAAAAGTTCTACAAGAACACTGTATAATAGAAAGAAACACACACACACACACACACACACACACACATATATATATATATATATATATATATATATATATATATATATATATATATATTAATTGCAAAAAATTATAACATATGATTGTCGGAAGAAATACTTATATTTATAACATATTGAAAGGTTAATAGATTAAAATAAAACAAATATGATAAAAGCTGCTAACATAGGCAAAAGTTTAATAAATACTGGCACACAATAAAAACTATTAAAAACTTAAAACAAGATAAGCACTTTTGGTCCTAGACCTTCTTCAGATCTTGTTTTATTT
The DNA here is from genome assembly GCF_019279795.1 of Protopterus annectens. Lineage (NCBI taxonomy): Eukaryota > Metazoa > Chordata > Ceratodontiformes > Protopteridae > Protopterus > Protopterus annectens. The sequence goes on along the minus strand of NC_056736.1, from coordinate 788,761,422 downwards.
GGATTCATTTTGCTTTGATTGAGCTGTGTTTAGTGAACAAGGGGCCATTGTTTGCATTGTTTTTAATAGATTATTAAGTCCATTGATGTTTAATGAGAGACAATTATATGTCAACGTTCATAAGAACATGTAAATGTGCTTATTTAAGATGATTTAGCTATTTAGCTTAAAATATAATAGCCAAGTATTAATAATTGTTGTTATGGACAGATGAACAGTTACAAAATCAAGCAAATCTTCAAATGGATATACATTTAGACCTCCCTTCATGGAATGAAGATTCCCTGATTATGATATAATCATACACGTCACATACGAACTGACCCATCCAAATGCCACTAAACTAAATAGTTGCTACTGCTTCTTAATATAAAACAATATTATTAATTATAAATATTTAGAGCACACTCCGTTTGTGTTAAAAGGAAAAACAATATAAAGTATTAATTTAAGAAATATTAATATTAAGATAAAAAATATAAAGTTAGAAATGTTAATAATAAAGAATAATATTATGTATTTCAGAATATATCAAACATATCCCAGCAATAATACATTTCAGATTCCTCTATTTGATCAAGACATTTTATATAATCACATCTTCTTATTAATCCTACTATAGAAAAAACTAGTATTTAAGCATTCATAAGGAGGAACTAAATAAAACTGACAGCACGTATAACAAATTAACCTATATAACACCAATGCATATCAAGATCACATACCATAAAACTTTTAAAATTCATTTAATAACATGGCTGAAAAGGTAAAAGTAATAGTCAGAATATGGAAGTATAATTCAAAGGTGCTACAATTTAAAATGACATTTTTGTGTATACTGTATGTGCTTATATATGCATAATATATTTACATGGATGTGCATACATATAACTGTATGCATGCGTTTGTAACTTATGAGCAGGTGCTTTATATGTATATTAACAGTTAAGAGAGTGACTATGTTCTATGTATCTATGTATGAGAGTAAATATACAAATCAGAAAGTGTTTTTAAGTGAATGCTTCTATTATGAATATGTGTATGTTGCTGTCAATATCTCTAATATACATTTAACATCTAACTTCTGTAGATGAAGCATTCTTTTATAATTAGATTTTAAGCATCATGTACTTACACATTTGCTTATAGTACTTTTCATTGCCATATTCTGAAATGTCCATATCAAGGTTTTATAGTCATCATACCAATGGGATATAAAAAATGTTTGAAATGATTTTAAAGTCAGTTTAGTATAAAATAAAGTTACATATTTCACTAACAGATGCAGGACATTTCGAAGAGTTAAATCTGCTCATTAAATATTATTTTCCAATAATTAGTGAAGTAACTCTGAATAATTAAGGCAACAGATGTTGAGCAGATTGAGGTGTTTTAAGCATCTTCTCCTCTAAGCTGTTTCATATAGCATAGAAGACAACAGCTTATTAAAAGATAAGTACAGTAATGTATACAAATGCTGTTATATGCAATTAATATCTATAGAGAGGTCAAATAAATATATTTTTCTCAGAGCAAGTTAATAATCACTGTTAATAGTTTCCAGTCAAATGTCTGTAAAAATAATTTTGTGTAATTAACAATTTTATAGCAACCAGTGTGCAGAGATGGGAACGATATGTTATCCGATATAAAATATGCTAGCTCCCTGCATGCTTGTTTTTATTTGTATTTTATTGATGAAGTGTTCCCTGTTTTTAACTTTTCAGTTTTATTGCATTGCACAGCTCTTTTGGGCATCACATCAGGTGTAAGATGTCACAATTGTATTTCAAGGAAAGCATTGGGGCAATTGTATACTAAAGTAATATGAAAATGTTATGAGGGTATTTAGTTTATGTAGGCAGTTGGTTATAACTTGTATAAATACATCTGTAGACCCCTTACTTATAAAAAACAAGTGTGGTCTGTCTAAATATGTATTTCATTGACCAATTGCAAATTTCCTACACTAGGGGTAGAAGTATTTGAGACTTTATAGTGGATGGGAGATTCAGTTTACCTATGACAGAAAGAAGTAAAGAATTGGTATGTAAAGGTACAAGTTCATGTGGCAAATGTAATTGCTGCAGGTATGTGGTAAGAGGTTTTGAGAATATAAATGGTAGAAAGTTTAAAGTGAATGGAACATATTGGTATCAGAGTGAACAAGTAGTATATGGGGTATGATGCCCATGTAATAAATTTTACATTGGGGTAAGTGAAAGAAGTTTTGGAACAAGATTAAAATAACATATTAGGGATGTTAAAAAAGGAAGGGAAGAAAATTCTGTAACTTTACATTTAGGGATGCACATAACAGCAACCCACAAGGATTGGAAGCCACAGTTTTAGAACAAGTTGTATGTGATGGTATAACTGCAAATAATGTTAAAGGTAGATTATGGAAAAAATAATCTACCTTAATTCTGAAGTTTGGTACTTTGCACCCTAGTGGATTAAATATGGAATGCAATTGAAAATGTATGCTTTAATTAATTATGTAATTGTTTAATTGAATAATGGTTTTAAGAGTGATTGTATTGAAGGGATGTAAAAAATGAATGAAGTATACTCTGTAAAGGCATTATTGTCGAGGCGCTAGAGAGAGATCTTGTTTGTTACTGAGAGAGAACGTTTTTGTTATTTTAATAAAGTAATTTTTCTTGTATTTTACTGGCCATAGTTCTTGATGGTTATCATCATATATTACATTTTTTTAAATTTTTTGTGGTGTCATTGGTGCTCTGTTATGGCTAGTGAATCCTTGCAAGTTTGCCTAGGATGTTCCGAGAAGCCTCCCAGGATGTTAATCAAAGAACTATTGAAACCTTCTTGGTCTCTACCAAAGACGGCTATACCAGTAGCACAAGGGAATGATTTGGATCACAATCATGGTAATCATAATGATGTGACAGGAGCAATTTATAATAAATGGGAAGAGGATCGACAACAGGATTCAGACAACCTGTTTTCAGGCATCGGAAAAGGTCGCGAATCAGCAGTAACTACAGAAACCCAGGCATTGTGTGAGCAAGTAGAAAGACTTATTTTTAAGGAGACATCAGTCTTTCTGAACTTACAAAGCCTGCAAAGGTACATAGAACTAAATGTTATTCCTATTTAATTTAGAGGATGACGAGGACAAAAGTTTCATGCCCAGTGGATAGCTGCAGCCCATCTGTGCAGCACTGAATGGGTGAAGATTCTTATAGAAAGAGACATGGTTAAAAAGCTTAAATTTAAGGAAGAAACCAAGTCTCTTTGCCAGAATATTGCACTACAAACTAGCAATGAAATACTGGGCAATTTTTTTGGCTGGGGTTAATGACAAATTGACAATGTATGAAAAAGAGTTGGTGGAATGCAAAAAAGGCAAACTTATCCATGACTTTAGAGACTATGAACAAAATCAAGTATTCATAGCAACTACCAATCAGCAATGGAAACATAATTAAGTAAGATTTCAACAGAACCAGAAAGAGGCAGGATTTCAGAAAAAACTTTCAACATCCATGGGGAGTTTAGCATATTCAACTGATGGCGAAAGTGAAAAAGATTTCCCTCATTTACCTAATGTGGACAATCCAGGTTATTTAAATAAAACTTTTCATGTGGAAAGGAGTTTTGAAAATGACAACAGAAAAAGTCATACAATTCAAGAACACACAAAAGAGGCAAATGGCATTAATATGAAGTAACAAGTTAAAACAGTTATGGACAAACAGATTATGTAGTTAAGTAAGTCAAATAACCGAGAAGGCTTAGGAACAACCCTGTGCAGATAGATTTTGTCAGCATTCAAGGCGTCTATTCAGACCAAGTACAAAAGATGTTTCCAATGCAAAAAGTTCAAATTAGAGATCACAAAGTCTTAAACAAGTCCAATCTTTTATTTGAACACAAATAGCAGGTAAACACTTTTGCCAGAGAGGCTTCCTCAGACCATATAACAAACAATGAATTCAGCACACTCCATATTTATATATATATATATATATATATATATATATATATATATATATATATATATATATATATATCTACAGCTTCAATTAAATTATGACATCATAATTAATTAATAAATATGTATATAAATTAAATTAGCAGTCAAAAATACTGCATAATTTAATAAAAAAATTTCATAAGTCCATACTTGTAAAAACAAATACATAAATTTAAAAACTATATATATAAAGCATGTGTAAGGCATGTGTATATATGTAAAAGACATAATTAAAAAGAAATTCATTAAAAGCTACTAGCAAACAATCTCTTGTTCTTAAGGGCAGGTTTAAGGGGAATTTTATCATTAAGACCAGGATTTATATGTGCCTGAAATTTAATAATCCAATTGGTCTCATTTCTTTCTGTAAAATTCCAGACACCCCCCCCCCCTCTTAAACTGGGGATGTTAATGTGTAAAACCATGAACTTAAATGTGTGCATATTACTGGCCTTGAAAACATGTTTGGATACAGCATTAGTATTGGATTTAATATGTATCTGGTATAAATGTTCCCTCACCCTGTCCCTAAGTCTTCTATCAGTTTTGCCAACATAAAAGGCAGGACAGGAGGAACATAAAGCAAGACAAACAACATGTTCGGTGTTACAATTAGCAGCAACATTAAATACATAAAACTGAGATGTAGTAGGATGGACAAACATGTTGGAATCACATATATAAGAACAGTAATTACAATTGTTACAAGGGGTCATGCCTAGATCTTGATTAATATTATTATTGTCAGATATAATTGTTTTTGGGTAGCAAAGTAGTCTATGGAGATTTTTCTTATTCTTAAATAAATATTGTGGGTGTTCACCCACAATTTCTCTAATCTGGGGATCCATAGTCAAACATTTCCAGTGCTTACATATAATTTCTGTAATTTGATCAAAGTCATGCGTATAAAATAAAGAGAACTTTTGAGGTAGAGTGTTTGTACCAACAGAATTAAGTCTATTAATGTACTTGTCATTCCCTTTTTCAGAAAAATAGGGACACGCTTTGTCAGCCCTGTGGTGTTCTGCACTCTGAAAGCCAATAAAAATCTCATCAGCATTATATGTCCTAGCTATTAGTCTGTCCTTTAGACCAGCTAATTCTCTCTCAAAGCCATCCTGTGTCAGATTTAATCTAGAAGCTCGAATAGCTTGGCCTTTAATAATTTTGTTGAAGACATAGCGAGGGTGCATGCTTTCTCTGTGTAATAATGTATTTCTATAACAGGGTTTTCTATAAACACCTGTATTTAGTTTACCATTACTTAATCATTCTATATAAACATCTAAAAAAGTAAGTAATACTACTTAATGATTCCATTGTATTAAATTTCAAATAATCAGTAAGGGAATTAATTTCTTCAAAGAAAATGTTTAACTCTCTCTCATTTCCTGTCCATAGAAAAAAACAAATTGTCCTCAAGACGTCTATAGAAAATGACATACTTCTTATATCTCGGTAATAAGAACAGTTGCTTCTTTTCCCACATGGCCATCACTAGGTTGACATAGCTATTGGCACAAGATGTGCCCATAGCCACGCCATCCCTTTGTATGAACAAATCATTGTTAAAAAGGAAAATGTTATTCTCAAGCACTGTTTCTAACAACAGACACAATAGGTCTACTTTAGCAATAAGGGTGTCAGTGAAACATGTCAAATACTGATAGATTCTTTCTATACCTTGTTGGTTAGGAATAACAGTAAAAAGGGACTTAACGTCCATTGTAACTAAGAAATAAGGAAGGTTGTCCTGTATAATTTCCATTTCCTTATAACGGTCTAACAAAAACTGCTTTGTATCTCTAAGAATGAACGGGTTCAGGTCAATCACTGGCCTCAGTGTTTTGATAAAGGTTCAGTTACCCATCCCCTACCCACTACAATGGGTCTCATTGGTGGGTGGGTGTGATCTTTATGTATTTTTGGTAGGCCTTGGATGGTGGGTATTAAGGGGTTCTCTACCCAAAAAAAGTCAAATAATTCCATACTAATATTACTACTTTTATTTAAGTCATCCAATGTATTATACACCCTTATTACATGTTTCTGAACTTCTTGTTTAAATGTAATTGTATAAAACTTCATATCACTCAACATTTCCATCATATAAGAATTATAATCGGCCTTGTCTAACACCACTATGGGCCCACCTTTATCAGCTGGCCTGATAGAAATATTCCTATCATTCCTAAGGCTTTGTAAAGCTTTTTTTCTGCCTGTAGGATAGATTGCCTTTTCTAGTATTTATACATGGATGCTTACATGAGGTATAGATATCATCTTCCACCATCTTACAAAATGCATCCAAGAGAGGGTGATAATTGGGAACAAATACACTGGGTTTGTGAAATTGTGGTAATTGAGCACTATTAACTTCATTTTTAAACAGCAACTTCAACTGAATGTTCCGAGCAAACAATTTAGTATCTAGAATGATGTCTGTCATATCACTATTGGTAGTAGGTATAAAAGAGAGACCTTTATTTAACACTTCTGATTCATATCTATCTAAAGGTCTATGTGAAAGGTTCCAAACTAAGGTGGTGTTATTTCCTCCTACATCTTCTTCAACTTGGGACCTTTCTGCTCTCCACCCGAAGCTTTTTATTTTGTCTTCCCCTGCTCATTGAGCGACTCCTTCCCCTTCTGTAAGTGTTGGTTATTGGGAAAGGGGCAGGATGTTGTGTCTCACCAGAGTGTGAAATAGTTTTCTTTCTAACAACGGGTTCACTAACCAAAGAGTGGGCAGAAGTGGAAGTGGAGGGCAAAGTATGACTATGAATGACATCATGTTCAGAATCAATACTAATAGCACCACATCCTACACTCCCCGATATAACATTATCAGCAACAACAGGAACTGGAATATCAGCAGCAGTAAAAACATTTGCAGAAGGCTTAGTAACCAAATTCTCATTATCTACAATAACATTATTAGCAGAGTTTACATTGTCTCCAATGACATTACCTGGAGAACTTTTTCTGGTAACAACAACATTTACAATAGCAGGTTCTAAGACAGAGGCATATGTTGAACCATTTCTACCTCTGCTAGTGCCTTGTCTATTTTTAATAGCATCTTTCGACCAAGCAAAGACCTGGCTGTGGGAAAAATCATATATATCTCTTTGTAACTTGTGTCTTTTCTGTTCTAGGAGACGTTTCTCGAACAGAAAGACACTATCTAAAAGCCGTTCCATTAAAGGCTCAACATGTGCAACAGGAAAGCATTTATGTAAGTCAGCTTGTTGCTTCTTAATCAGCTCTTTTAATTTAGTCTCTTCAGGTAAGAAAAATTTGTTAAGGAGAGACATGTAGTTAAGGCTCACCTCAATGTTCAGTTGCTGCCAACGATACAGCAGTTCCGGATAAAAAGTTCCAGTAGTAGGCATTTTTAAAACCCTGAGCCTCCTTGGTATAATTCTTTTCTGAATGCATGCTTCAAAGTGAAAGCATTGCATTTTGAGCCGTTTAAGCTTTAAACAGTTTGTTTCAAGTGTTGCAAAGGCTTCGCTTAACGTATTGAGGTCGGTGGTATCTCAAGCTTCTTCACTTCCTGTAGCCGGTACTTCGTACAGGAGTAACGGATTAACGTCTCCAATAACACAGTTCAAAAAATGGATATGAGACATTTTCTCTTTTACTACCTTTCCTGGATTATAAGGTAGTTCAACAGAGTTATCAATAGAATCTGCCATGGTCTCCCTGTGGTAGCATGAAAGAACAAGCAAAAATATAAAAACAATAACAATTAGCACCATGGAGAAGTTAATGTTCCCAAGCCAAAAATAAGCAAATAAATGTCAAATAACCAAGAAGGCTTAGGAACAACCCTGTGCAGATAGATGTTGTCAGCATTCAAGATGTCTATTCAGACCAAGTACAAAAGATGTTTCCAATGCAAAAAGTTCAAATTGGTGATCACAAAGTAATGAACAAGTCCAATCTTTTATTTGAACACAGATAGCAGGTAAGCGCTTTCGCCAGAGAGGCTTCCTCAGACCATATAAAAAATAATTAATTCAGCACACTCTATATACATATATATATATATATATATATACAGCTTCAATTAAATGATGACATCATAATTAATTAATAAATATGTAAGAAATTAAATTAGTAGTCAAAATACTGCATAATTTAATAAAAACATTTCATATGTCCATACTTGTAAAAACAAATGCATAAATTTAAAAACTATATATATAAAGCATGTGTAAGGCATGTGTATATATGTAAAAGACATAATTAAAAAGAAATTCATTAGTAGCTACTAGCTAACAATCTCCTGTTCTTAAGGGCAGGTTTAAGGGGAATTTTACCATTTAGACCAGGATTTATATGTCCCTGAAATTCTACTACATCTCAGTTTTATGTATTTAATGTTGCTAATTGTAACACCGAACATGTTGTTTATCTTGCTTTATGTTCCTCCTGTCCTGCCTTCTATGTTGGCAAAACCGATAGAAGGCTTAGGGACAGGGTGAGGGAACATTTATACCAGATACGTATTAAATCCAATGCTAATGCTTTATCCAGACATGTTTTGGAGACCAATAATATGAACACATTTAAGTTCATGGTTTTGTACATTAACATCCCCAGTTTAAGGGAGGGGAGATGTTAGGAATTTTACAGAAAGAAATGAGACCAATTGGATTATTAAATGTCAGGCACATATAAATCCTGGTCTAAATAATACAATTCCCCTTAAATCTGCCCTTAAGAACAGGAGATTGTTTGCTAGTAGCTTTTAATGAATTTCTTTTTAATTATGTCTTTTACATATATACACATGCCTTAAACATGCTTTATATATATAGGTTTTAAATTTATGTCTTTGTTTTTACAAGTATGGACCTATGAAATGTTTTTATTAAATAATGCACTATTTTTGACTGCTAATTTCTATACATATTTATTAATTAATTATGATGTCATCATTTAATTGAAGCTGTATATATATATATATATATATATATATATATATATATATATATATCTATATGGAGTGTGCTGAATTAATTGTTTTTTATATGGTCTGAGGAAGCCTCTCTGGCGAAAGCGCTTACCTGTTATCTGTGTTCAAATAAAAGATTGGACGTGTTCAAGACTTTGTGATCTCTAATTTGAAATTTTTGCATTGGAAACATCTTTTGTACTTGGTCTGAATAGACGCCTTGAATGCTGACAACATCTATCTGCACAGGGTTGTTCCTAAGCCTTCTCGGTTATTTTACTTATTTATTTGCTTATTTTTGGCTTGGAAACATTAACTTCTCCATGGTGCTAATTGTTATTGTTTTTAGATTATGTAGTTAATGTATTTGGTTATAATATAACCAGGGATGAAATGTTAGTATTAAATAGAGGTTTAAAATTATACCAACAGTTCTGCCAAGAATACATGAAGTGAAATGTGAATTTTTTAAACTGATTAAAGAATTGCACTTGAAAGAATATTTTAAGGGGCATAAGAAAGACTTGGTTGATATGGTGGGAAATAATGATGTTAATAGTGATGTCAGTGTGGCTGAAGATAGTTTTTATTCTTGTGAATTGGAATATGAAATGAATGCTTGTTGCAAGTTTGAAACTGAAAATATTGTTTATAAAAGTGACTTCATTCCACCCTTCTGTAATGAAGTAATACAACAATGTTCCACCTTAGTACGTTATAGTATGGAAAAGGATTTTAATTTGTTTTATAAAAACAAAAGTAGTATTGAATTTAATTTAACAAAGAATAAATGAATGGTTAAGTCTGCAGAAGTTTAGTAAAATAAACAATTGGTATTTAAGCCTGCAGACAAGAGTAGAACATTGGAATTCTTTCATTATACGCAATATTTAAAAATGTGCTATGCACATTTGCAAAATGCAAAAGTATATGAAAAAGTGAATTGTCACCTATAATATAAAGCATTAAAGGAGTATAAGAACTTACTTAATAAAGGGTATTGACTGAAATATTTTTCTTATGAAGACATACAACATAAATATTATGTGAAAGAATGTACTATAGTGTATTTCTACTGTATTTCTAAAATTAATAAAAATTTACAAGATCCACCGTGATGGCCAATTGTCTCGGCATGTGGGTACTTTACACATAACTTATCCTGTTTTTTGCATGCGTGTTTATTTAAAGAATTAGTTAAGCAACAACCTTTCATAAAATATGTATTTGAATTTTTAGATAAAATCAAAGAAGTAAAATGGGAAAGTAATATGTTTTTCATTGTAATTGATGTAGTGAGTTTATACACAAGCATACAACATACTTATGGTATGGAAGTATTATTACATTTCCTTAAAGATTCTCCAAAGACACATTATATTATGGAATTGGTGAGTTTTTGTTTAGAGCATAAATTTTTGAGTTTATTGGAGACCTTTATAGACAAATGCAGGGGACAGCGATGGGGGCGGCTTTCACCCCGATGTATACAAATATGTCCATGGGTCTTAATGAACATTTATATGTATACAACAATAATTTCTTTAGAACACATGTGGTAAAATACTATAGCTACATAGATGATCTTATATTTGTGTGCAAGGGGGGTCAGGAACAAGTAGCAGAATTTATTTCTAATTTATATAAAGATAGATGTAATATTCAATTTGATGGCTTACAAATGGGAGAGGAAGTTAATTATCTGGATGTAATTTTACAAGGAAGAAAAGATGGGAAGATACATACAAGAATGCATAGAAAATTTGAAGAACAAAGTCATATATTATTTGGAAAAAGTTGTCACCCCGCATACATTAAAGTCTATTCCCTATGGAGAATTTGTAAGAATAGTATGATTATGCAATAATAAGGCAGAATGTAAAAAAGAGTTAGATAAAGCAGTGAATATGTTTTTAAGTAGAGGATATGAAAAGATGTTGGTGGAAGAAGCACTTCATAAATTAAATAAAAAAATAATATAGTTAGAAAATACAAGAGAGAAAAACAAGAGATAGACAGTATAGCAGAATTCAAACAAAATATATTTTGTTACTAAATATACACTTTTTTCAGACAAATTAAGTAGTATTATAAGGTATTTTGGGGGTATTCTGACTAGATGTAGGGGTTTAAATTTGCATAACAATGACCAATTGCAAATTTCCTATACTAGGGGTAGAAGTATTCAAGACTTTATAGTGCATGGAAGATTCAGTTTACCTGTGACAGAAAGAAGTGGCAAATGTAATTTCTGCAGGTATGTGGTAACAGATTTTGAGAATATAAATGGTAGAAAGTTTAAAGTGAATGGAACTCATGGGTGTCAGAGTGAAAGAGTAGTATAGGGGATATGATGCCCATGTAATACATTTTACATTGGGGAAAGTAAAAGAAGTTTTGGAATATGATTAAAAGAGCATATTAGGGATGTTAAAAAAGAAGGGAAGACAATCCTGTAGCTTTACATGTTAGGGATGTACATAACAGCAACCCACAAGGGTTGGAAGCCACAGTTTTAGAACAGGTTGTATGTGATGGTATAACTGCAAATAATGTAAAAAGTAGATTATGGAAAAAATAATCTACCTTAATTTTGAAGTGTGGTACTTTGCACCCTAGTGGATTAAATATGGAATGCAATTGGAAATGTATGCTTTAATTAATTATGTAATTGTTTAATCGAATAATGGTTTTAAGAGTGATTGTATTTAAGGGATGTAGTTAAATGAATGAAGTATACACTGTAAATGCATTATTGCCGAGGCACTAGAGAGAGAACTTGTTTGTTATTGAGAGAGAACTTATTTATTTTAATAAAGTAATTTTTCTTGTATTTTAGTGGCCATAATTCTTGGTGGTTATCATCGTATATTACATTTTTTTTAATTTTTCATGGTGTCATAAATACGTATTTCAGTTTGAGTGTATTTTTGCAGGTGGATGTCCTTATGTATATAGAATTAGAATGTAACATGATAATTTACTTAAGTATGGATGCTTAATCTGTATCTTACCAGCTTTCAGATGATTAATAGCTCTCTATAACAATATTTTAATGCACTGCCAGATGTTATGTATGGCACATGTCATTCTCTATTTACTGTGTTATCAGCTTCATTCATGCTATACATTTGTAAGTATTTTGTATTCCAACAATGGAATGCTTAACTACCTCTTTGTATTATATTTCAGGTCTTCCATTATCCATGAATTACCCATGGTGTATGCGTTTATTATATTTTTATGAGATTAGATCTTTAGGTATCGACAGTCTGCTGCAAGAAGCAGATTTGCAAGAACCAGATCAGTTATTTTACTATAGCCATTGAACAATGCAAACGTTATAAAATGTCAGAAATATAAGACATAGCTAGCAAAGAAGGTTTGTACTTGCATAAATGAAAAGTGGATATGAAACAATATATCAGGTCAGTGACAATAATTAATCAGATAAAGAAAGTAATATTTTCAAGTATCAGGACTCACAATACCAAGTCCTGAAATGTTTATCCTGAATAATCAAAAATCCAGTTATGACAGTGTGTAAATATTTCTGTGCACAGTATAATAGGTAGCATGTTACAGAAACAGAGAATCTGTAGAGGAAATTCCATTACTGTAAAAGGTACTTCTTTGTTTATCAGAATATTCTGCATAGCAGTAATTATCTAATTTATTATTAAAGTTATATTAGCTTTTTTAGCTTCTTTCATGACAAATTAAAACAAGTAATATTGTTTTAAACAATTAGCTTTTTCAGCTTCTTTCATGACGCATTAAAACCAGTAATAGTGTTTTAAACAAGCATTTTCTTCACTATAAACGACATATTCCTCTGTATTGTGATGTTCTGCTGCTTGAGTATATTATGCTTAACACTGTATTTACATAAAGGAAACAACTTTCACTGAACTATAATTAGGATGACCACAAGATGTCACTAAACAGAAATTAGTACCAGGTGTCTTTAAGTCTTTAGGTGTCTTCTTCTTCTACTTCTTCTTCTTCTTCTTCTTCTTCCCACTGCATTCTTCTTTCCTTTTCTTCTTTTCATTATACCACGTTTTAAAAGAAAATGAGCATAAAAACTACATGGATATGTTTTAAAATTAACTAGATTAATTTAAAAAGTTCTACTTTTGTTGTTTCTGCTGCTTGTTTTAACATTCTAAAAGTTCACTTCCTGTAAATGAGGGTTAAAGTTCAAAATGAATTTCCTGCACCAAAGGTAGCTTGAACATGGAATCATTCTATTATATAAGTTTAAAAACAGCTCAAGGTATGTGAAAAAAAAAAAACATTCTAAAGCAATTTAATTAACACTAGGTGGGAAAGGGACCAAAAAGAAGCAGTTACTATAAAAAAGGCTTGTGACCTCATTTAACACTTACGAGTTAAACAGAAAGCTGTTTTTCTACTTTTAATAAGAACAAGCACTATTTAAAAAAAAATGACAATACTTATATAAATAAATGTACCAACAGTCAATAGCATCTGTCATCATCATCATAATCTTCTTTCATCTGTTCCCATTAGGGGTCACCACAGTGAATCATCTGTTTCCATTTCTTCCTGTCCTCTGCATCTTGCTCTGTCACACCAACCACCTGCATGTCATCTCTCACCACATCCATAAACCTTATCTTAGGCCTTCTTCTTTTTCTGTTGCCTGGTAGCTTCATCCTTAGCATCTTTTTCCCAATATACTCAGCATCCCTTCTCAGCACATGTCCAAACCAACATAATTTTGCCTCTCTGGCTTTGTCTCCAAACCTTCCAACCTGGGCTGACCCTCTAATATACTTATTCCTAATCCTGTCCACCCTCGTCACACCCAGTGCAAATCCTAATGACTTTAACTGTGCCACATTCAGCTCTAACTCCTGTCTTTTTGCCAATGCCACTATCTCCAACCCATATAACATAGCTGGCCTCACTACCCTCTTGTAGACCTTCCCTTTTACTCTTACTGGTACTTGTCTGTCACAAATCACAATAGCATCTGTAATACTTTGAATAAGAGCCCAAGTATTGAACCAATACCACACAAGTTAAACCTATTAAAAGAAAGTGAAGTTATGTATATAAATTATTTTCATGCAAACAAAACCACTCAGCACAACACTCACTGCACATAGGTAAGGCTTATCACATACAACCACACTCACCAGATAGAATAACCAAAAATGAAAAATAGATGACTTGAAATTATCTTTAGAAAGTATATATAAATTAAGTGTATTAGTTGAACACGTTAATATGGGTCTACTTTAGAACACCGACACGCCAGTTCGCCGACACACAAACCACAGACACCAAATAACCGACAACACACAATACCGACAACGCAAAACACCGAACACCATTACACCGGCACACTAAATGTAAACAACACATTACACTACATTACATATCCACTAGCCCTAACCCAAACCCTAACCCTAAGGTCCGACACTACCGCACACTTACCCTACCTGCACCCTAACCCTAACTCACTTAACCCATCCCTAACCCTAAGGTCCGACACTACCGCACACTTACCCTACCTGCACCCTAACCCTAACTCACTTAACCCACCCGTAACCCTAAGGTCCGACACTACCGCACACTTACCCTACCTGCACCCTAACCCTAACTCACTTAACCCACCCCTAACCCTAAGGTCAGACACTACCGCACACTTACCCTACCTGCACCCTAACCCTAACTCACTTAACCCACCCATAACCCTAAGGTCCGACAGTACCAGACACGTACCCTACCTGCACCCTATTCCTAACTTACTTAACCCACCCTAAAACATAAACCCGTCACTAACACACACTTACATTACCCAAACCCTAACTCCGACACTACCGCACACTCACCTTTCACACACCCTAACCCTAAATCCCTCACTATTGCACACTTACCTGTCCGCTCCCTAATCCAAAATCCCTCACTATCGCATACTTACCAAGTTGCGCTTACACGTTCCCCTTGTCGGTCTTCCAGCTGTCGGGATTTCAGCATGTTGGTCAACTGCGTTGTCGGTCCTCTCGCGTTCCTCTTCCGCGTGTCGGCGAACTGACGTTTCGGTAATTTGAAGAGGACCCATTAATATACGCTGTAGATGAGTGTGTGAGGTATACCTTTAAAAAGGTTTACAGTGAGTCAGCACATGCATATAAGTGCTGAGCATGTGCAACCAAGAGTGCCATTTTGAGTGAGCAGACAGATTGTGATCATGCAAGTATGTAGTCAGTTGGTTAGATAGTTCAAGTTTAAAGTTCCTGCCATTCATCCTGCTGTATTTGTATATAATAAACTACTTAAATGAACACCCAAATCTCAACATCTTCTTAATGCACATAAGAAGAGTGACATGGTGTCAGAATGGGATCCAGAGTTACAGCTATCCTGCAACTGGTTAAAGTTGGAGGAATATACAGGAGTGCATCATCCCTACTGTTCAAATGACTTGCAAAACAGGTCAAAAACAAATTCCAGGTATTAAAACTTGCTTAAATTATTTATTTTGCTACAAATATAAAATAAAGCACTCAGAATGCTCAAAATGATTTTTTTATTAAATTAAATGTTTGAAACTGTGACATATTGATAAACATATTCAAAATAACTATGAAAATGTTTGAAACAATATCTGAATCGCATAAAATGTACAATAAAAGGAAAATGACTATATGTTTTTGCTTTGTGCTACTTTTTTTGTATTAACTAAAGGCTATTCAAAATATCGAAAGTGTACACAATGTTTGCAAATATGTGTAGTATTACAGTGCAGTGGTTTCATAAAGTAAAGTTGTTTCAAAGAATATTTCACAAAGTACAGTCATTTCAAAGAATATTTTGCAAATTACAGTTAGTTGAAAGCATATTTTGTAGAGTAGTCTTTTGAAGAGTTTATTGTGCATTTGATTTTATTACAAGTACCTGGTATGTGTGAATGTTTGTACATAATTACAAGGGCCATTTTGCATTGTGTTTTACTATAATTTGTGGGCATGGCAGAAGGTTTTTGCAGACCTGCACCACTTGTGTTTCGTAACAATATTGCTGAAAATTTAAGCAGGAATATGATATTTTAATGCAGGCTGCTTTTTCTGTCAAAGATGCATGCACAAAATCATTTATTCTGCTTAATTTAGCTGGTTCAGAGGTCATTGAAAGAAAGCGGTCATTTGTGCATGCACCTGCTAGGTATGCAGGGGAGGGGGAAAACTGCCATATAGTGGTACCAACTGAAACAAGGCAAGACTCAGAGTGCTTAAAACATAAATTTAGAGAAACGTGTAACCCCAAAACAAATATTACAATGCAAATGCCCTTATTTTACAAAAGGGATCAAAAACCTTGTGAAACCTTTACAGCATATATAACTGACTTGAGAAATAAGGCTTAAACATGTGGATTTGGTGATTTGAGAGATGAGTTGATAAAAGACAGGCTTGTGTGTGGTATTACTAATGACACAGTGAAAAAGATTTTGCTTCAAGACAGTGATTTAATATTAAATAAGGCCATTGAGATATGCCAGATAGACGAGCTTACACAAAAGCACACAAGTATGCTTACAAATCAGAATAGCAATAGAAGGCACAGTGACAAAGCTCATGTTGATAGTATGCAGCACGTGGTTAAAAGAAATACGCCCAAGCACATGACAGCTACTGCAGGTCCTGTAACAGTCGCTGGGAAACCCTCAGGCTTTCCATCAATTCCAGAGTGTGTTCAGTGAAGCATAAGGGTGAGTCAGCAAAGTCA
The DNA here is from genome assembly GCF_019279795.1 of Protopterus annectens. Classification (NCBI taxonomy): domain Eukaryota; kingdom Metazoa; phylum Chordata; order Ceratodontiformes; family Protopteridae; genus Protopterus; species Protopterus annectens. The sequence continues at coordinate 788,744,686 of NC_056736.1, read as the reverse complement.
AAACATATGCCACACCCAGATGTATGGTCAACTGTCATTATTGTGGTGGTAATCATGAACCCAAAAGAGAAAAGTGCTTAGCTATTGTCAGCAGTGTCATTCTTGCAATAAGTGAAATCACTTCAAAATGTTTTGTAAATCAAATAAGGCACATTATTTTATTAAAATAGGGCATTCCAAGAAGCAAGTTTATCAATTATAAAACTGCAGCCCTAATTTTTATGTTGATGGTGTGTCTTTGCTTGGTGAAACAGTTAATGCAGTAGATGTGTGGGCAAAGAATGAGATCTTTTATACTGTTTGGATTAATGGAAGTTCTTGTAGAGCTCAAAGTAGATAATGGCTTAAAGTGCAAAGTTATGTTAGCAGAAAAATTTTCTAGAGTAAAAGCTGCATAACAATTTGATTTGACAAAATGTGTGAAGTGTGTTACTTATGGTGGTGAAGAGATTAAAACCAAGAGCTCAGTAGTGCTTTCATGTTACTCTGCTGGGAAAAGCTACGACTTGCAATTTCTTGTAGTAAAGAGACATATGCAGTCATTATTAGACCTCAGAGACAGTTTGAAAATGGGACTGCTTTCACTTAAAGAAGTCCACCATGTAAGCCTGCATGACAACAGCTCAAATTTCACCCAGACTATTTTTCTAAGTACACTGATATTTTTGTAGACAAACTAGGCAAACTACCATGAAGTTAGACCTAGAAGTCAGCCTAGTTATCAGACCAGCATGGAAAGTTCCAGTACCTATGCAGAGACTAAACTAGACAAAATGGTGCAGATAGGAGTCATTTGTCCAGTGGAAGAACCTATTGAATGGGTATCCTCCATGGTAGTAGCTCATAAGAAAAGCTCAGCTGATATCAGAATATGTATTGATCCAAGTGATTTGAACAAAGCATTAAAAAGACTTCATCACCCAATGCTCACAAAGATGCAATTTGGTCATGGTCAGAACAGCAACAAAGAGTATTTGATGCCCTGAAACAGAAAATTTTGAACCAACCAACTCTCAGCTACTATGATGGTCACAGACCAGTTACTCTTTCCTGTGATGCTTCTAAGTTTGGCCTAGGTGCAGTCATTCTTCAAGTGGGTATACCAGTAGCCTATGCATTGAGAACTCTTTCCCAGACCAAGGTGCAATATGCCCAGATAAAGAAAGAGCTTTTGGCAATTGTGTTTGCATGTTCAAGGTTCTATGATTGTAGTTATGGTTGACCTATCCAGATTTAAACTGATGACCGACCTTTAGTCAGTATTTTGAGAAAGTCTATCCATACAGCTCGAGCTAGACTACAATGCATGATGCTCAAATTGCAGAAGTACAATTTCAATTTTGTTTTCACAAAATGCAAACTTCTTTATCTTGCTGATACTTTATCCAGATAACTCAAAAAAAAAAAAAAAAACAGAACAGCATAACAATGAGCAACTTTTGAGGTCATAGGTTCATAGGTAGGTACTAGGCTATTGGCCCTAGGGTATATATAAGCCTAGCCAAAAAGGTACCCTGGCTTTTGCCATCCAAGAAAATTATTTTCCTATGCCACTGCTGAGAACCACAGAAGTGATCCCTGGGTGAATTTCATATTTCCCATCCAATTATCAAGATTTTTCTTGAAGAGTGCTAATGAGGAGCTTTGTTTGATATAGATAGGTAGTTTGTTCCAGAGTATGGGAAGTCTCTGGGACAGGAATCAATCCTCCAGCATGTTTTGTTTATTGTGGTGACCAGGTTTAGGTCCCTAGAGCATGTAGCTTGGAGGGATTGGGATTTTTTTAAGTGGAGCATGTCCAACAGCTCTGGGTTTGACATAGCTTTGTATGTTAAGCAGAGATCGCTTCTGAGTAGGCAATATGCGATGGAGTAAAGCTGGAGTGTTTTGTGATGGTCTGTGTAGGGCATCTGTTTGAGGCCAGTAATCATCCTTGTGAGGTATTTCTGCAGCCGTTCCAGTTGTTGTAGATGTTTTGTGAGGTACATACCAAAAGTGGCGTTGTACTCTATAATGGGTCTAATGATTGACGAGTAGTGGGAAACAATGACCGCTTTTTTCTTGGATGAGAAACCTTTTGTGATAAGGTGTGCACATAGAAGGATTTCCTGACTACTGTGGCGATGTGATTATCAAAGGAGAGACTACTGTCCACCTGTGTCCCAAGGTCTCTTATCACGCTATCAGTGTTAAGTAGACTACCGCCTATATGGTAGTTTATGGGTACAAAGTTTTTACCAAAGGGGATGACAATGCACTTTTTGACACTGAGCTTGAGGCCATGGCTTTGGCACAAGGCATCTGTTTCAATGAGGCCCTTTTGTAGGATGCCCATATCATTAGGAGTTTTGATTATGGCTCCTAGTTTGCAGTCATCTGCAAACTTTGTTAGCCAAAGACCTTCTGTGTTAGCCTGTACTTCAGAGAAGTAGATAACAAACAGGATAGGAGCCAAGACTGAACCCTGTGGTACTCCACTTGTCACTGGTCTGAAGTCGGATTTGGAGTCTGCTACTTTCACAGTGTGGGTTCTGTCAGTGAGTCAGTTGGCAACCCATCTTGTGACATAGGGATTTATGCTTAGTTTAGTGAGTTTATCTGTAATTCCAGAGTGGGGAATGGTGTTGAAAGCCTTGGTGAGATCTAGATAGGCTTGGTTGAACCACCATATTCTCGTCTACAGCTTTGTTAACTCATTCAAAGAAGTCTGTCAGGTTTAAGAGACATGATCTGCCTTTTACAAACCTGAACTGGATGGGGTCCAGAGTTTGGAGATTACCAATGTCTTTGTTTATAAGTTCCATGATGATACGTTCCATGGCCTTGCAGACCAGGCTTGCCAGGCTAATTGGGGCAGTAGTTCCTGGAGCCCATGGTGCCTCCTCTTTGTGGAGTGGGATAACTGTCACTGTGCGCCATTCAGTGGGCACAAAGTCTGAGGTGAGGCTATGATTGAACATGGTATGTAGGTGCGGTGCCAGTTCATTCTGTAGTTCATGTAAAATGCACCCTGGGATGTTGTCAGGTCCCATGGATGCTGTGTTCTTGGCTGGAGAGTGTGTTTTTTACCTGTGCAGCCATGATTACAGGAACTTTGCATTCTTCCAGTATAGAGATGGGTCCTTTAGGGGGTGAGACGGGGGTTAAAGTTTGCACTGAACCTATTTGCCAGGATGTTGGCAATATCAGTTGATGTTGTATATTTAGTGCCATTGTGCTGTAACTCAGAGCAGATCTGAGTGTTGCCATTGAGATGCTTGACATAGCTATGGAATGCTTTTTGGTTGTCTTTAGAATCAGTGGCGATTTTGTTTTTGTAACTAGCTTTGGATGATTTTATGAGGGATCTCAGCTTCTTACTGAAGATGACCAGTGAGTTCCTACAATTATTGGATTTTACTCTTTTTTGTAACAGTTTCTTTCTTCTGTTGTATAGTTTGTTTATGGCAGGGGACCACCAAATTGGCTTCACCTTTTTGGAGAATAGCATCATGGTTCTGTTGGGGATAGCACGATCCATGCACTCATATAAGTGCTTATAAAGTGCATTTGTGTAGGATTCAGCAGTCGTACCTCTATCGTCCTTCTGCCTGGGTGTCACAAAGTTTGCCACTTCTGCCTTAAGAAGTGTGAAGTTGGCTTTGGAAACATTTTTTCTGGTAGTTCCCCTAGTGGGGGGGTGGGGCCGGGATATGGATGTCTAGGGTGATTAGTTTGTGGTCAGATCTGACCAACGAGGAATTGACCTTTGGTGTGGAACACCGGTCACTCATGTTAGTAATGACCAGGTCTAGGATATTGCTGCCCCTGGTGAGGGTGTGGATAAGTTGATCCAAGGCACTGGAATTTATGAATTCCAGAAAACGTTGATCAAAAGAGTTGGAACATGAGTAGCTTTCCCAGTTAATGGTGGGGTAGTTGAAATCGCCCATTATTAGTGTGTTGGGTTGTACCCTAATATTTTCCAGTATATCAAGAAATGAGGAGTGGGAATTCTGGGGCATGGTGGGGGATCTGTAGCAAGCTACAATATGGATTGCGGTCTTGCCCAGGGTTAGTTGCACTTGGATAATCTCAGATGCATTATGCTGAGCAACTAGCCTGGAGGTGTGGATATCCTTAATGAATATGGACAAACATCTGCCTTTAATGTTTCAGTCCAGGTTTGGTGGCTGAAAGGTGTGGTATGAATTATAGCCTGGTAATGCAGGGGTGCTCTCTGGAGCGATGAACCATGTCTCTGACACTGCACAGATGTCAATGTTCTCCATTTTAAGGAGTGCCATGAGTGAGTGCAGTTTGAGGTTTAGACTTTTAGCATTAAGTAGCAATACCCTCAGATTTTGCTTGCTTGTACCTGTTATGGTGGTGAATTTGTCATTTGAACCTTGCCTAAAAAAGGCACTATGGGGGGGCAAGAGCCTTAGCCAAGTATCCGGAATCCCAAGGACGACAGGTGCAGACCATCCCTGGTAAAGCATCATGGTCTGTCAATCATGTCATCCCAGGCAGACAGATAGTGGATCCCCTTAGAATGACACCAGAAGCTTAGCCAATTGCTGAAGTCAATAATTTTGTCTTTGTACTGTAGTATCATTCTTGGTGATGGCAGGATGCTACTCAGGGCTAGGGTCATACCTGCCTGGGCTACAAGATCGGAGAGCTCCTCCATGTCTCTTTCCATGTTGTCCAGGGAGGTACGTCTCAGGTCATTCACAACAACATGGAAAATGACAGACTCATATTTGTACTTGTTGTGGAGTGACATGAGTGAGTGCATTATGTGGCGGAGCCTGGCACCTGACAGGCAGCTGATAGTAACTTTCTTCTTGTTTTGCCTGGTGAGTAGAACATTAGTGTGCCTGACTATGGAGTCACCTATGACTATAGTATTGGGTACGTTGTTATGCCTTATGGGCTGTGGTTGAGTGGCACACTGAGTTTGTGGGCTATGTGTCATTTGGGTTGTGTTGGGGGGGTGGAGGTTGCTTGCATTTCTGCTTTGAAAGGCTCTGTTTCTTGGGCAGGTTTTCATTGAGAGCCTCTGGAAATGTAGCTGTGTGTTTTGGGTTTCTATGTGTGTGTTTTGGTGGTGTAGATTTTGAGGGACTATGTGATGAGTGTGGTGTGGTGCAAGTGTTTACCTTTCCTCTTGACTGTCTAATCCAGTCTTGGGTAAAGACAGCTTTGCTTCCAGTTTGGCATTGTAAGTGCATCTCTCACTGGTTGTAGTTTTGGCTGGTATGAAGAGAGGGTTGTCTATGTACATGAGGCAATTGCTGCAATCCCCCAAGATGCCCAGATTCATCGGGTAGACAGGAGAAAACAACTGGAGCTGACCCTTAGGCATGCCTGGATAGGTGCTATTTATTAAGTACTAAAAACTTTTTTCCTCTACATAAATGAGGAAAGTTTAGTGCTGTAGTAATTAGTAACTTATTTAGTGCTTACAATGAGTTCTGAACAAGTGCTGAGCTCAAAGAAACAGGCTTGAGTGCTAAAACTAAAAACTGACTAGTTCTAGGGGAAAATTTGAAGAGCAGACTTTATGGCGCTGGGAATAGTTTAACCCAAAGCGGCGATGCATAAAGTGTGTGTGTGTGTATATATATATATATATATATATATATATATATATATATATATATATATATATATATATATATATAAATAACAGTAGCAAATGAGCAAACTGATTTAAACAAATTAACCAATAAAAGCTAAAAACTGAGCCCTGTTCCAGCAGTCTTCGATCAGACAAGGTGTAACTGCACACTCCTGCCACTAGGGTGCAGGGCAACCTTCTCCAAAAAAAGATGGACTGGATTATTGCTCAAGTTATATAAACAAAGCTAGATTCAGCAGGTCTGAATCTAGTCTTTGCTGCAGCAAACAAGGGGTAGCAATTTCAGAAAGAAACAGTTCAAATAAGGAGGCACCATAAGCTTTTAACCAGAAACTCACAGCTCAGAAGGGCAGAATCTACCCTCTCCTCCCACAAGAGTGCAGACCACACCTTCTTAATGTAAAATAACTGGCCCAAAGCCCAAGTGCTTAAACCAGAACAAATACACTTTAGAATAATAGACACTAAGCCTTCAATCAGCTACTCCCAACTTAGAAGGATGTAAGCTACCTGTCCTGCCACAACAGTGCAGACCTCAATCCTTCTTAATGTAAAACAACTGGTCTGAAGCCCAAGTGCGTAAACCAAAGGCTTAGAATAAGAGTTACAATTTAATTGGCTACTAACAAGCAGTAATAAATGCAGCAGAATAAATGCAATTAAGTACTTTTAAGAACAGGCAGCAAAAGCAAAATAAAGTAATAAAGTAGGAAGAAACACAAATGCAGTAAAAACAGATGAATAAAGTGCATTTTTTTTCTTTTTATATATATAACAATAGAAAATGAGCAAACAGATTTAAACAAATTACCCAATTAACCAGTAAAAAGCTCAAAACTGAGCCATGTCCCAGCAGTCTTCAATCAGACAAGTTCTAACTGAACATTCCTGCATCTAGGGTTCAGGGGAACCTTCTCCAAAAAAGATGGCCTGGATCAGTGCTCAAGCTGTACAAACAAAGCTAGATTCAGCAGGCCTGAATCTAGTCTATGCTACAGCAAACAAGGCACACCAATTTCAGAAAGAAACAGTTCAAATAAGAAGGCAACTTAAGCCTTAAACCAGAAATTCCCAGCTCAGAAGGTCAGAATCTAGCCTCTCCTCCCACAAGAGTGCAGACCACAAACCTTCTTAATGTAAATCAACTGGTCTGAAGCCCAAGTGCTTAAACCAAAAGGCTTTGAATAACAGTTGCAATTTAATCAGGTTACTACCAAGCAGTAATAAATGCAGGAGAATAAGTACAATTGAGTACTTTCAACCTTAAGCAAAAGCAAAATAAAGTAATAAAGTAGGAAGAAACACAAATACAGTAAAAGCAGATGAATAAAGTTCAATTATTTTCCTCTCTGTATTAGGTAGAATGAGCTAATAACACTAGACTGAGAGGAGTGCCACAGATCAAATATAAAGTATGGGCAGGCAACTGCAAAGCCACCAAGTATAACAAGAAGAGACCAATATGGAGGGAGGGTGGGGAACACAAGTTGTTTGACCAGTATTTAACTCATCAGGAATAAGGGTTGGAGAAAAATAGCACTTTCAGCACAGATCAGAAGCCAGCAAATATATATATATATCTAAATCAATCAAGCAAAAACAATTAGGATACTGCAGAACTTTAAAAAGAAGTGCCAAAAAATATACTTATCATTTTATATTTCAAATTGTATGTAAGTGAAAAAATTTCCTTCCATACATCTTGATGAGGTCAGACCTCACACAGCTTCAGATCCCATTCTCCAGAAGTTAAAGCTCTTTATCAGTCAAAGATGGCCTTCAAATCAATCTTATTTACCACTAGAAGTGTAACCTTATTTTCCATACAGAAATGAGATTTTGTCAGACAACAGTATCATCATGAAAGGTTCTTAAGTGATTGTTCCAAAATCCTTGCAACAACAGTATATTAAGATCTTGCATCATGGCCACCTAGGAACTGATTTTTCCAAAAGAAGGGTGAGAGGTCTAATATTTTTGGCCTTCTATCAAGAGATATCAAGAAAGTACTTTCATCTTGCTTAGTATGCAATAGTACAAAGCCATATAAAAAAAAAAAAAAAAACACTTCAGTTAAGCTAGTTTCTTGAACTACCTTGGTTAACAGTAGCCACAGATATCTTTGAGTGGAATGGTCAACATTATTTGGTGTTAGTAGATTCTTATTCAAATTGCTTTGAGATTGCCCTACTTCCCAACCTAACTTCCAGTGCTATCATTACTAAGTTGAAGCAACATTTTTTCTGTCCATGGTAGTCTGCATAGAGTTTTTTTTCTGACAATGGTGCACAGTTTACAAGTCAGCAGTCCCTGAGATTTGCAGAAACATGGGACTTTATTCATACCACGAGTAGTCCTGCATACCCCCACTCAAACAGCTCGGCTGAACATGCAGTTCAAAGTGCAAAACAGCTGTTAGAGAACTCCAAATGTGACAATACTAATGTTTTTCTCAACTTGTTAAATCTCAGAAATGTTCCTCATGATAAACATCTTGATTCACCTGCCCAGAGACTTAAGTCGAGTTAAACCAGAACCACACTCCCAATCAGCAGTAATGTATTGGTTCCATGTGCTAAGAAGAATGAAGCAGTAAAAGCCCAACTGATGAAGAAGCATTTATCCCAGAAAGATTACTATGATAAAACCAGCAAACTGCTCAGTTCATTGAAAAAAGGGGAGATAGCGAGGATGCAGACATCAAAAGGTTTTGATCACATCTGATTTGTGAAAAGTTTATGCAAAGAGACGATATTGTACATTGTGGAACCACAAGGAGTGGAATTGGAAGCATGGTGGTGTCTGAACCAGTGTTACAGCATCTTGTCTTTGACAAAGACCCTAGTTGACAGAGTGACTTGTCCAATGTTCCTGTTCCAGAGAAAACTCCATCAGCAATTCCCTGTTCCTGAGAAAATCCCTGAGACTCCTCAAGCAGAACATTCCTCAGTGACTGTCCCTGTTGCTAAACCCTGTCCTAACTATTATGTTACGAGATCAGATTGCATCTCAAGACTTACTTCCAGATACACAGCAACCTGGACATCAGCACATGCATACAAGTGCAAACACATGCAAGCAAGAGTGCCATTTTGAGTGATCATCCAGAGTGTGAGCATGCAAGCACAGTCAGTCAGTTAGTTAGTTTGTTTAAGCTTAATGTTACTGCCATTCATCCTGATGTATTTGTATACAATAAACTACTTAAATGAACACCCAGACCTCAACATCTTCTTAATGAACATAAGAAGAGTGACATACACCACCCCACATACACAATACTCTCTATGTTAAAAAATGTTTGAGAGAATTGAAATAAAATAATAAAGACACGTATATGTAATATTAATATTAATATATATATATATATATATATATATATATATATATATATATATATATATATATATATATATATATATACACACACACACACACACACACACACATATATATATATATATATATATATATATATATAAATATACATACATTATCTCAGATACTGTCAATACACACCAACCACATAGACACTATGCTCTTTGTTTGAAAATAATGTTAAAGAGAATTAAAATAAAATAATAAAGGGATTTATAAGTAATAGTAATAGTAACACATATACATTATTTCAGATACTATAGAAACGGTATTTTAATTAAGTATATTTTTTGCTGGGTTTACCTTGTATTTGTTGATGAACTGTAATGGATGACAAAACTGAATACCCATGAGAAAGCTATTTAGGCAAAATAGAAAATGAGAACGACATTATATTTCTTTCTTGATTTTTTTTTTTTTTTTTACAATTTTTGTCCTTCAAAGACCAGACATTTCTTATTGCTTGTCTCTTTAAGCTGACACGAGTCCAATCCATATTTTCTGATTGATGAAAAAGTTTATTTTATTTTAATTAATTTATTTATTTATATATGTATTTTTTTTTTTAGAAAAGTTCACTGCATCTTCTAGAGAATTAAAAGTTTTCTGAACTTCTGGTGAAAAGATCCTAATTATTAATTCAGCTTTAATATTTAGCTTCTTTAAGTCTTTTATGAATGGAATACATGATTTCCTTTTGGTCATAAAAGATGCAGTATAGTTGCTTGATCGTGTTGTTTTTTATGTTATTGGAGAATTAGCTCAAGCAGTCTTCAGTAACAGGTACTTTTAATGGCTGGAGATAAATTTAACAGTAATGGATCTGGGAACTGGAGGATTTTTTTTTTCAAAGAAGAACGCAAAATAAATATATGGGCTCTCTCAATAATAAAAGAGAAAGCTTCTGGTAGATTTAAAATTTTAGGCATCTAGTTAGTTAAAAACTGCAACATATTTCCTTCTTCCTTTTTCTGGTATTCCATATACCATAATATTATTTCTTCTCGATCTACTTTCTAGGTCCTGTAGTTTTTCCATAAGCAATGTGTTTTGTTTTAACAGGAATTTTTTGTGATTCTCTGTCTCAGCCATTCTGTTATCCAGGTCATTAATGTGATTTCTATTGCTGAGATCTGAACAAATTGTTCTTTTATGATCTCTTTTAACATTTCTATTTGTTTCTTGGAATCTTATTTTATGCTGTCCATTTTCATCTCAAGTTTATCAAATTTAACATAAAGCTCCTGGATACTGCCCATTATAGACTGTAGTTCCTTTTTCACTGAGTTGTCTTGAAAGTTCACTTTTGAGTTGCTCATTCTGTCACAACAGTCCATAAAACTTCTGACAGGAAAAAAATCAAGAAAAAACATACAGGCTTGATTTTTCTTTCAAATAGTTGTCCAAGTTTGTTTGAAAGACTCAAAATGTATAAGAAAATAAGTTTTTGTTAAGTTTGTATAATAAAGTCAGGTCAGAAAAAAGAAAATAAAGCAGAGCTACAACTTCTTGCTGTTAGCAGTTTGCCATCATGGTCACACCCTATTTTCCTCCATTTTTTATTTATGTTGATGACATCCTTTTGACAGCTAAAATGTATCTATCATGGAAGAGTTACAGTGTGTGTTAAAGTTGTGCTTAAGGCAAATGGGGCTCCATCATCAATACAAAATGCAAAGGTTTGTGAGGTAGCAATGGAACAGTAGGGTTATATTTTCTGACTGAGCGCTTAATATCCTTGTGATTCTTTCTACACAGAGCTAAAGTGGGCATAATTGCTAAAATGAGTGTGTATGCAGTTGTACTGTGAAAGGCATTTACGTCGTCGTTCTAAAACAAGGTTTATCTCATCAATAGGATCTTAATGGGTGTATTGAGATATTTTGCTGGATTATGTATGTTAATGACTCAACAGCAAAGAAAACTACTCCTGATAATGGCATTCACCAAAGTTTGTTACAATTAGTCAATCAAGGATTTTTTTCTTATTTTTCTGCATTTTATTTTTCTTTGTACTACCTGCCATTCATTCTAGGCAGGGTAATATATAGGGAATTATATGTACCTACAATGTCAGTCTTTATGTGATAGCACTTTTGCAAATGAAATAGAACACTTAGTGGGTGACAGTGTGTTGAGAGATTACCAGTACAATTACATCTTTAACAGATAAACATCACAACATTAGATAAATGCAAAAATAAATAAATAAATAAATAAATAAATAAAAGAAAACAATGATACAATGTTATTTGGAAGATGGGTGTACTTTTCTTTAGTAATAGGCAGGTAGCTGGTATCAGACACAGATGCTATTTCTATCCCAGTATTCCTCAATAAGAAGTGTTTTTTTTTGTTAACTTTCTTAAAAAAACTATCTCCTTAAAAGAGAACATAAAATATAAAGTTCAGATTTTAATGGAAATGCTGAGGAGGATGCATACATTTTTTTTTACTTGTCAACAGATAGTAGGGTCATGGGTTGTTCTTCATTTCACAGAATTAAATATTTAAGTTTATGTAACATTTTGTATGACACTGGCAAAGCAATACAGAAGGCATTGAAAAGGATGTATTAAGACTTAGGCTTAATAAGATTGCTAGGTGTCAAAGTCATAGAGAGTCAGTCACAGTATGTTAAGATGTTGGGGGAATGAATTGTTTCAATGCATGTCTTTTAATGAGACCAAGAGCATGATTGTTGTTGTTTTTTTTTTTTTTGTATGTTAATCCTGAGTTCTTTAGAATGCTTATTACTGGCTTAGATTCTTTCATCTGGGTATGAAGACAAAAAAAATCACTTTCCATGTAATGAATATATAATAATGCTAGGGAAATTTCAAAATGAAAAAAAAAAATAAAACTCCTGTAGTTCAGAACAGGAGAAATGCAAGCTAAATATTTAAAAAGCTGCTTTCATGAGTGGAGTGTATCTATTGAACAAAACAACAGCATGGTAACTTTTATGGACTGGAGTTAATGAGGTAAGGTATCATTAAATACTGAATAATGAAATTGCCAAATGCCATTATAATTAGTGCAGTGGAAAGGTGAGGTGCTGGGGCAACCACTATCCTGTTATTTTTGTGAAGATTTTGAATGTTTAATCAATGTGTTTTCAAGGAGTAAAGAGGAATAATTCAAGCAAACAGCGCAAACCATACTGTCAAAAAAAAAATAACAGTGAAGGACATCTTTGGTTTGACTACCCAAGACTACTGAAGATGTGGTGAAAGGAAAGGTAGTGAAAACATTGCAGAAGGTGATTATACTGTGCACAATGAGACTGAAGTGAATAAGAATGAACAAAATATTGATTCATAAAATGATATTTGGTCTTCTGAACATGATGTTGGGCTGGAATTATAGCATAAGTATAAACATTTGTGGAAAGATGAAGGAAGGAGGATTTGGTACCAAAGTAAATACACAGCATGGACTGTCAGCAATTCATGGAAAATAACATCTGTTTGATAGACACAATATTTTTGTTGAGCAAAAAGGGAATAAATGAATGAGTTACAACAGCAGGATATTTGATGGTAATTTGATTATATGAAACAGTTAATGTGCTTATTGGCATGCCAGGATGTTTAATGTCAACAGACATAAATAATAAAGAACTCTTCCTTCAGGATTCTGCTAGTATATGATTATACTTTAATGGCAGAAACACATGCAACACTATGTTATTATAAACATATCTGCTGTGTGGGTAGGGAATTTAAATTGTAATTTAAGGGTGAAATGAAAGAGTTGTTCACAGGTTGTGAGAATGTTAAGAGAGGTGATTTATAATGAACAGCTAAGAGTAGGAGTGGTAGGAAAAGAGAGATTTTATATCTGCTAAACATCAGTTAAAGATCTGGATGGATTTTGTGTTGTATTCTGCTACTGTGAAAAAAATGGAAGGGAAAATTGTTAGTGGTTTTACAGAGCATTTGGCAGTCTGGGTCATGTGTGCAGAAGCAATACACTTAAACTATTAGATAAGGGAAAAGAGTGAAGGGATTAATAGGAGAATGTAGCAAATCAGACGTGTTTTTTAAAGCTGTAATGCAGTTAATGATAATACATACTTCAAAGAGACTGTTTCATAAGTCATGGAATTAGTAGTGTGTGGTATTTAAGAAAAAAAAACAATGTTATTTACATATAGAAATGTGGAATAATAAAAAGAACAGTATGGTGGGTTAGTACAAGATTTTGAATAGCTGCTGATGCAAGCCAGCATAGATTGTTTGAGAAAAGAGAAAAAAATATGAAAGCAAAAGTGGGAAAGGATTCCAAAATAATATATACAAAGTGTAAGAATGTTTTACAAAGACAGTAGTATATTCTAAAGGCAATGCCTTCTTTTTAGACAAATTACTAAAAGCTAATGAAAATAGAATGGAGACATTTAGAAATGTGAAAGTAGTGTTGCAGAAAACACAGGAAGGTATTCACAAAGTGGTTGATGATTTTCTGGAAAATATTTAAGCATGAGTAACAGAGTTACAAAATATAGATTAGAAAATTATGGAATTATCCACTATAGAGAGGGTTGGTTTAGAGAATGGAATAAGTTTAAATTAGTTGCATGATGTTATAAATGTGGTTTAGAAGATATTTCATCTGGGGAGGATGATATTTGTTGTAATTTTTATAAGCGGATGCAAATAGTTGAGATGGAATTGTTTTTTTTTCTAATAATATGAGTGAATTGTTAACAGATAGGCTTAAAGTGGAGAAAGCGTACATAGGAACTGTCAAAGTCATAGGAAAGAATTGTGATTATTAATGTTGTGCAATTGCTATTACAGTATTTTAATGAACATGGTGCATGTAATGTTCAGTTTAGTTCATCCACAAATTCTACAAGGATATTTACATGGAGTATAGGTGAAAGATGGTAAAGACATTGCAGTTGGTTAGGGACATTTTTGATATAATAGTCAGGTTAAGGATAAAGGACAAAATAATAGCACGAGATGCAGAAAAAGCATTTACTAGAGTGAATCAAGAATGGTTAGGGCATAGTTTAGAAGTGTACTGTTTAGGGATTCAAAGATGGCTGCCGTTCTGTGAACACTGCTGAACTGCAGCTCTCCATTTAACCTGAGGAAATCAAAACCCTGAGTGGATACTACAAAGTTTTCAACATCAAAACTTCGATAAACTTACTCTAACTACACTTATTTATCCTGGATTGAGAGGAAAAACCGGAAAAAGGAATATATTTCATTGGATTACAACAGATTAGCTAGCTCTGCAGAGAGGAATACACAAAGGAACCGTTTGCTTTTTATATTGCAACTTTTTATGTTCCAATAAGATGTCAAAAGAAGACAAAAGCATGGATATAACTACGACTAAAACAAAATTATCGGAATTGCAATCACCAGAAAAAGATGTAACTACTAAATGACAAAAAATTACTAAAGCACAGGAACAACAGAAACTAGGGACTAAAACTAAAGCTGATCAAGCTTTAAATATGGAGGATATCAAAACTGCACTTCTGCCTAAACAAGAAGCTTTAAAAGAACTGACTTGTCAAATACAATCATTTGGAATTTCATGTACTCAGTTGCTGGAAAGAATGGATAAGATGGAGGCTCGAATTTCTTTTTTTTTTTTCAAAACAGGTTTATTGTTTTAACATACAAGAGAAATATCATAACAATTTTATACAAGTAATTAAAAATAGATATGATTATAACATTCAACAAAACAACTAAAGTATTTACAAAGACATCCACTACAATCAGATCAATTAATTAAACTAAAATACCATGCTATTGAAATTAGGATTTTTTTAACAAATTTTGTAAATTATCCCATACAATATAATAAGATGTTTTTCTAGTTGTTCTTGACCTAATTGTGTTTATTTCCATATGGCACACTATATTCATAACATTTTTAAATTCATTGAACGAAGGAGGTGTATCTGAAATCCAATTTCTGGTTATTATTTTCCTAGCCACTGCTAGAATAGACCATAAAAAGGGAAGCTTAACCTTTTTAGCACTTTGAGGTACAGGTGTGTTGAATAATATAAGAGATTTAGAAATAATGAAATTATCTGTAAAAAGAGCCTGCAAAAATTCATTAATTGACTTCCAGTATTCTTTCAATTTTATACAGTCATAAAACATATGAGCCCAGTCAGCATTAATTTCTACATTACATCTCTTACATAGATTATCTTTATTATTTATTTTATTCATCATCAAAGGTGTATAAAAAGATCTATGTAAAAATGTCCATGTATAAAGTCTCCAGACAATGGAAGACGTAGTTCTATAGGCAGATTCCAATATATATTGTTTATCTTGTTGATTTGGTGGGTCCCCATTAATAGAAGTGAAATAATTCCATTATGTATCTACACTGTAAAAAGTTTCTTGTCTGATAATTTTATGTATGTATGAAAGTTTACCTTTATCAGAAACTTTATGTTGTAAATTTAATATCAAGTAATCAATCAGTGTTGGAATAGATTCTTTAACTGTTATAGACATTAGATCTATTTTATTAATGAGATGTTGTCTAAAGGTCTGAACCTCTAACCAGCAAGTTTCTCTTAGATCAAATTCTTGTTTTAAGAAATCTAGATTTTTAACTTTATTATCAGATATCAACTGATACCAGTACTTTAGATCATTATCTATAGCTAAATGAGTTCCTTCAGAAGTAGATGACAAAA
Source organism: Protopterus annectens (assembly GCF_019279795.1). Classification (NCBI taxonomy): domain Eukaryota; kingdom Metazoa; phylum Chordata; order Ceratodontiformes; family Protopteridae; genus Protopterus; species Protopterus annectens. Next base: position 788,728,988 of record NC_056736.1, on the reverse strand, counting down.
GCATACCCTGAGTATACATTATAGGGAATATAATAAAATTCCATTTCCTTTACTTAGGGTGCATGAATATAAAGTTACGATAGCTAATAATAATATTTAATGGGTAACAAACCATATGTTTAGGTGTAATAGGTGAAGTACAAAATTCCTTTAGTAACCATAACATGGAGTTATTTACAATCATATTTTTATGTGTTAAGGAGATTTTCATGAAGTGCATACTAATTAGCTCCCAATAATCTTTCCATTTTGCGACATATGACTGATCTATTAATAAAGTAATAACTTTTACAATAGAAGAGATATAAATTAAAGTCTGGAAAAGAAATACCCCCTTGAGACCAGCTATTAGTATGTTTCTTTAATGCAATCCTAGGTCTATTAGGTGCCCATAGGAAATTTAACATTAGTGTATTCAGTTTCTTGATAATTATTTTTGTAGGTGGAAGTATTATTGATTGTATTAAGTATAAAATCTTGGGGAATATTATCATTTTAATAATTGTAAGTCTCTCCTCCATAGTAAAAAACATATTATTCCAGGTATTAAAAAGATTTTGTATATTAAGAAAACAGGTATTATAATTATTATATATAATAGATTTAATATCTTTAGATAGTATTATACCTAAATAAGTTATCTGACCTGAATTGGGTACATATTTAGTAAAATTACTAATGAGAATATTTTTTCGTGTATATATAGGTAGTATTTTAGTTTTTTCTTCATTGAATATTAAACCAGAAATACTTTTAAAATTCATCATTTTATCAAATAGAGACTGCATAGAAGAATTAGATCCTGCTGATGTAATTAGAACATCATCTGCAGAACGTTGAATTTTGGATGTTGTATTTTCATCTGTTTCAAAACCCTCTATGGCAGTACTGTTTCTGATCAAATTAGCCCAAGGCTCCATTACTAAAGTGAATAATAGTGGAGAAAGTGGACATCCTTGTTTTGTAACGTTAAAAATGGGTATTTTTTGTGAAACATATGTTCCTACCTTAATATAAGCCAATGTTCCTTTGTATAAATGCTCAATTAGATTTACAAATGCATCTGAGAAGTTTGTGCACTTCAGTAAGGTAAACAGATAGTCCCAACTTACTGAATCAAATGCTGAACTTATATCAAGACTAATAAGTGTTAAATCTTTCTTTTTCCTATTTGCAAAATCAATTAATGTTAAAGTTCTTCTTATATTATCAAAAGTATTTCTATTTACAATGAAGCCTGTCTGATCTATATCTATAATGCCGGGGATGATTGTCTTCAATCTATCAGCAAAAATACTCATAAACATTTTATAATCAACATTAAGTAATGAGATGGGCCGATATGAAGTACATCTAGTTGGATCTTTATTAGGTTTTAAAATTGGCGAAATAAATGTATATTGCCAAGATGGGGGGGTTATTAACTCAGTTTGGGCCAAAATAAAAACCTTATGTATTAATGAATATGTACTTTTAGAAAGGATTTTATATATCTCTGGTATAATACCATCATTACCCGGTGCTTTGTTTGATTTAAGCTTATTTATTTGTGTAATAAACTCTGTATATTAAATACTTTTGTCCAATAGTTTAATCTGTTGTCTATTAAGCTTTTTATTCATGTTTGTGGTTATAAACTCTTTTATTTTATCTTTAGGTTCCATGTTAATGTTATTATGGTTAATTTTGTGAAAGTGATTTCTAAATTCATCTAGTATTTCTGGTATACTAGAAACATTCTTCTTTTTCCTTAGAGAAAAGATTTCTTTGATATGGTTTTGTTTATTCAAACTTTTTGTTTTATTTTTAAGTCTATGTAAGTATTTGGGGCTTATTGAATAAGACAAAACTTGTATTTCTCTAAAGTTATTTTAACTTTATGAGTTAAAATTTCTTTGTATTTCTCATTTAGTTTGTTTATTTCTTCAATAACTTTCTTGTCCATAATATTTTCTTTATTATTATGTTTATAAGAGTCTAATTTACTTTGAATATCTAACAATTCCTTATCCCAAGATTTCCTTTTATTATTATGCCATCTGATACTTTGTCCATATAGATATGATTTTAAGGCATCCCAAACATAGACAATGGAGACTTCAGGAGTATTATTTATGTCTAAAAATGTTTTACTTCTGAAAGTATATATTCTTTATAGTCTTTTAGTTGAGTTAAGTATGCTGGTATCCTTTTGATCTGAACATTATGAGTATTTTTATCATGAATTCAAAAACAATTGAATTATGATCAGATATAGGACATGAAATGATTTTGGAATTAATTAAATCTGTTACCATCTGGTTAGAAATAAAGACCCTATCTATTTTTGAATAAGTTTTGTATCTGTTAGAAAAAAAGGTGTATGGTAATGATTTTGAATCTATCTGATTATTAATATCATTCAAATGATAAGAATTAGCAAAATCATTTAAATGTTTTGCATTAGATGTAATTCTTTTTCCTATAGTGGTAGTATCACTTTCATGTAGTATACAATTAAAGTCACCAGCTAAAATAATATCTTCTATAGAGAATGATATGATCTTATCAAGATGATGTTTCACTGTATTAATACCAATTCCAGGTATCCAATATACATTAATTAAAGTGTAAGTCTTCCCATTAATTTGTATTGTAACCATACAAAACATTCCTTTGTCATCCTGATAAGACTTAATGGTTTTAGGAATGGGCATACTTTTATTCCATAAAATAGCCACTCCTCTTTTTCTGAGTGTGCTCTGAACTAACCAATACTGTATATTTGTTTGTGGCTAGTTTATCAATATCTTTTTTCAAGAGATGGGTTTCTTGCAGGAAGACTAAGTTGGCCTTATGTAAATTAATGTATCTTATTAGGCTTGCCCTTTTACGGATTATTCAATCCATTAATGTTTAAAGAAATTCCTTTTAAAGATGTCATTTGGCATTTTTAAAACTTAAGAATCTTATGATCAAAATAACAAATAACAACATAAGTAATGTTACATCTCCTCTTTTAGGTGTACCTTTAAATATAGCTGTATTTATTGAATCTCTTATGGGATTTTGTATAGGATTCAATTTTGTTTGTAGTGACAATGAGTGTACAAAATATATTGTGGATGTCAAAACTATATACATATAACAATGAACAAGTGAAAATAATGTAAGGATTAAACCTTGCATCCAGCCTGGAGTTAAAAACTCCAACTTAAAGTAGTATTTACCACTCAAGTTAACCCCCTACCCTAAGCAGCAGTACCTCAGCTACCACCTTATCAATTTAATACTGGTTATATTTAACTTAAATTAACAGCTTTCAATTCAATTATCTAGCAAGACAAGACTACACATTTGATAAAACAGCATCATATAAACTAAAATAAACTTTTTTTTTAAAAAACTATTCATACTACTATATACATCTATGTAATATAATACACTTGTATTCAAATAGCATTCAAATAATCTTGATATTAGGAACCAAGAGGAGAGAGAGAAATAAAAGACGGAAAGAGGGAGAGAGAGTGAAGAAAGAGAGACAGAAAAAAAGGCATATTTACATATTAATTTATTCAAAGTATGTAAAAATAAGCTCTAACATTCATTTAAATCAAAAAATTGGCTAATATAGTTCAGACATTACATATATTAAGATGCATCTATTTTCTGTCATGTAAATGCAGTCAACAGCTTCCAAAAAACCTTGAACTGCTTGTATATGAGCATTTTACTCATACTCATTATTGTCAATAGAATAAAATATTATATTTATAGAAATTGTTATAAATCATACTGCATAGTTATGCAAATTCTCAGAAACACTTGCATTATTGTAAAAAAAGCCATCTGTATCTTGTATGTCTATACTACTGCTTTAAAATATATCACATAACAATTTCTTCCAGAATAGAGTTATAAAGTTAAGCAAAGCTCAAATAACCAAGAAAAAAACTGCCAAAGTGGATCCAACAAAAAGACGCCAGTCGAAGTAAAAATCCCAAAATACTTTACTGTTTGTGAGCGCTTTCATGCATAAGATACATGCACTTCTTCAAACAAACTAATAGCAAATGCTTCAGTACTATTGTAGTCCCTCTAACTTTTCACATAATTGAATCATTGATTTAATTAGTTAATTAACCATCCCTTTAAAAAAACCTACTGCAGTTGAACATTTCTCAATGGAAAAATACTAAGTATATATATTCAATCTTGACCTTGGCAGAACATTAAAAAATCAGGAAATTTTTCCTAAACAAAGTATATACTTCATACCCTTAACTTTATTTTAATTTATAAACATTAACAATGTATTTTCATCTAAAACACACCCGCTAAAATACTAAATGAATTGTTATTTTGTTATGTATAAATATTGTACAAGGAAGAAAACTTTACAAACTATTTTTGATAAAATAAAAATACATTACATTAAAAACAATATACATTATACATTCATTGCCTTCATCTCATAAGAGATTTTAATTTTAACAGATATTTGATGGAACACATTTCATTTATGCTTGGATGAATATAGGCACTAGTCTTGAGCTGCCACAATAGCTCAGATTCTTCTAGTTTGAGGTGCCAAGGGCCACCTCTGGGATTCAACTCTATCTTTTGCACTACTATAAATAAAAAAACATGAGTTGGGTTTTCAGAAATATGTTTCGCTAAAGCATTTGTTAATACTCCCTTGGAAATTGCATACAGGTGCTCATATATTCGTTGTTTTAAGTGACGTTCCGTCTTCCCCAAATAGAACGCAGCGCAGTTTTTACAACTAGCGAGATATACTACGCCTTGGCTATTGCAGTCACACTTGTTGTTCATATGGTATTTTACATCCCGAATTGTAAAGGAGGTACCTGTCTTTATATATTTACAGTATCTACAACGGCCACATCTATACATTCCATTATTCAGTTTTTGTTCCTTAGATGTGCGTTCCAAAAGGACTTTTAGGGAAGGAGCCTTCTTAAAAACAACTAATGGTTTTTGTCCTAAATTTTTACTCATGTGAGCATCCTGAGTGATAAATTCCCAATTATTATTAAGTATACGTCTAATTTCTGGTGACAGTATATTAAATTGTATGAGAAAACAAGTACTGTAATCCACTTGTTTTGAACCTACATTAACCAATGGGCATACTTCACTAGTCAAATTTTCATTCACAGTAAATGTATTAATCTGGTCTGTTTTTAGAATTGGTCCTAAAAGGCCAGTCTGTCTTTTATGGGAAACCTCAACTATCACAGAGTTAATTAATTTGTTCGGGTACCCTCTGTTTAAAAACATTGAACCCAAATAGTGACATTCTTCCTCGAATGCTGTTTCTTCGGAACACATTCTTGAAGCCCGAACGATTTGGCTTTTCACCACCTCTCTCTTCTGAAAGTAGGGGTGGCAACTAGTAAAATGAAGAAAATAATTACTATAATGAGGTTTCCGAAACACACTAGTGCAAAATATGCCTTTTTCAAAATCTTTTCGTATTAAAATGTCCAAATAATTTATGGAAATCTTATTAAAGCTGTAGGTAAAGGACAAAAAAGGGGTAAATGAATTCATAATTCCAATCAAATTTTGAGCCACTTCTTCATCTCCCTTAAATATTATAAGGATGTCGTCTTGGTACCTTGTGTACCATACGACGGCCTCCTTATATAATGAATGTTGGAACAAAAAGGTATGTTCCCAATAAGCCATTACTGAATTTGCAAAGCTGCCCCCACAAGGGGAGCCCATTGCAACACTTGTAAGCTGTAAATACAGATCTTTTTTGAACATAAAGAAATTATTACTCAACACCAATTCTAAAAGACTAACAATCAGATCAATGTTATTCCCTGGCACTCGTTTATATAACAGAAAATCCCTAACCCAATCTATACCAATGTCTTGCGGAATCACCGTGTATAAATCCCTGACATCAGCTGTCAGGAAATTAAAATTGGTATCAAAGGGAATGTTATTTAAAGATTACAAAACATGCCAGGAATCCTTACAAATTTGAGGCTCGGTCTTGAGTGTATCTTTCAACTTGTTGTCCACCCATTTAGCACATGAATAAGTAATGGACTGACGACCATCTATGATTGGTCTAAACGGGGGACTCTGAATGCTTTTGTGGAGCTTAGGAACTCCGAAAATAACTGCCACCAATGGAGCTAAGATAGTTAAGTATTGATATAAAGCAGTATCAATACTGCCCTCAATGAATAAGTCGCTTAACACATTTTTTATTTTAGCATAGGCTTGGTTTAACTCGTTTAAAGAGACTTTTCTGTAATTATCAGTTGATAACATAGTATGCATCTTTTCTTCGTAGTCTTTTTTGTACATTAACATGGCTCCACCCCCCTTGTCGGGCTTCATCACCCGAATTTTATGAGCTTTGACTATTGCAATCAAATTATTGTCGCTTGCGTCAGGAGTTTTATTATGGGCAAGTTGGTTGATCAAGCCCCTTAGATGAATTTCAGTGATCTTTTCAAACAAAAGAATGTTATTATCGAGGGGGGGGGTTGTACATGCTAGATATACATTCACTACAAAACACATTACTATTCTGTCCTAATATCAACTTTAAATTGAGCTTTCGTGTGAATAATTTAAGGTCACATAGCATACGAGCAACATTAGGCTTTTGTGGTAAAACAAAATTAAAGCCTTTTGCTAGTAACTCAATGAAATCTTGAGAGACCTCAAATTTAGTATAGTTATAAACATGGAAGTCTCTACTATTGCTGAAAATAATTTCAGGTTGACAGTACATTACTTGCTGCGCCAGTTGTACGCCTTCTTGTTCTGCGTTTTCTTGCCCCAATTCACATTCTTTTTCTTGGTGTTGGAATAAACGCGTTGAAAACCCTGTGGGTTTTTATGCTCAATTTGTCCTTGATTATTCCGCTGTTGACCCTGTTGGTTTTGTAGCCATTTGCTACGTCGGGGTAAATTAGTATCATTATCACTAAGGGACGTAAATTCGTCCAAAGTTGTTTCTAAATGTTCAGCATCATTTGTCACGTTGAAATTATTATTAATATTTGTTGTTATTAGCAGAGTAGAGTCATGTGTTGACTTGCTAACAGGTGGATCCGGATAAGCAGTTCTTTCCTCGTATGCCAGTTTGTCTCTATTGATTTTTCGTTTTTTTGTTTCACTTAGTTTTTTTAACAAAATATCTATGCTTGTGAAAATTCTGGCATATTCGTATTCATAACGGCCAAAAGATAAATCATTTTTTATTTCCTGTTCGAGGTTCTCCAACTGCTTTTTTAGATCGGACATTTGTTTTGAATATTCACAAGACAATATATCTAAAAAATGAAGACCTTGATCATTGAAAAAAGAAATTAGGAGTAGGTGAAACTCTGAGTGTTTAATTAAACCTACAGGGTATTTCCATTGTCTGAGTCCCTTCGGGACTATCTTTAAATTTATACACTCCTTAAAATACATAGTTTCCAGCTGTAGTTTTTTGTATTTAAGGAGACAGTTGTCAAAAAGTTTCAGTTTGTGGACAATGCTATTACCTTCTTGTTGCTGGTTCAAACCACTCAAAGTATCACCAGCTTGTTCATGGAAAATATTACTGGGAGTGTTGCAAAATTCTTGTAGTGCAGGTAACACATTGTTAATTACTTGTGCTCCATCTCTGCTGCTAGCGTTGGGTGGAGGTGAATTAATTTGGTTGCTTACAGGCTGACTCGCTCTCGCTGCCTGTGCGGGTTGGATACTACTTGATGGACTTAGATTTTGATTACCTTGTGAGTTTGTAGTATCCACTTGTGTCGGTAGAAACACACTAGGGATAGTGTTAAAAGACACGCTGGTCCTAGGGCGTACCGCTGGCAAATTGTCCAAATGCCGGCTTTTAACTTGTTCCGCCAAGTCATCGACACATTGTGTGAGCTGCAAAATGAGGGCTGTGAGGTTTCCAATGGGATCCATGTCACGACTAGGTACACCACTGGAATCAGAATTTGGGGTAAGCAACGACTGCGACTGCTGGAGTCCACAATTTTCAGCCATGAAAAACACAGACAAGCAAAGCTCAAATAACCAAGAAAAAAACTGCCAAAGTGGATCCAACAAAAGAGCCAGTCAGTAAAATCCCAAAATACTTTACTGTTTGTGAGCACTTTCATGCATAAGATACATGCACTTCTTCAGACAAACTAATAGCAAATGCTTCAGTACTATTATAGTCCCTCTAACTTTTCACATTAACGATGTATTTTAAAGTTTTCTTCCTTGTACAATATTTATACATAACAAAATAACAATTCATTTAGTATTTTAGCGGGTGTGTTTTAGATGAAAATACATCGTTAATGTTTATAAATTAAAATAAAGTTAAGGGTACGAAGTATATACTTTGTTTAGGAAAAATTTCCTGATTTTTTAATGTTCTGCCAAGGTCAAGATTGAATATATATACTTAGTATTTTTCCATTGAGAAATGTTCAACTGCAGTAGGTTTTTTTTAAAGGGATGGTTAATTAACTAATTAAATCAATGATTCAATTATGTGAAAAGTTAGAGGGACTATAATAGTACTGAAGCATTTGCTATTAGTTTGTCTGAAGAAGTGCATGTATCTTATGCATGAAAGCGCTCACAAACAGTAAAGTATTTTGGGATTTTTACTTCGACTGGTGTCTTTTTGTTGGATCCACTTTGGCAGTTTTTTTCAGAGTTATAAAGTTATTTATGCTTGTCAATCAGATGAATTAAATGAGTTATAGTAATGTATATGTTTGGAACATAAGTTTTTAACACAGATTGGTATGCTGCAGTCAATTAGATTTTCAAAAACACTTGAATAAATGTTTCATTTTCTATTCCTTCTAAAATAAGACATTTACTTACTACAAGAAATTGCATTTAAAATCATTATAACTGACATATTTTATGAATTATAACATAGATATTTAATAATTATATAAAATAACTCACATTTAAATGTTAAAGAGTTCATTTTCCTTCACATAGTCTCATTTGCATCAGTTCTACTTCCTGGTAGAGTGTTCTTCCTGAATCTGCGATGTGTCAGTGTGATATCTGGGTCAAAGGTCAAATTGACTGCTTTCAGCTTCTCTGTGAGAATTCTGAGAGTTGAAGCTTTTAAAACAATTCGAGGACACTGTTCATGAGGTAGCCCACATCCCAGATTGTCTCCCTTAACATTTTGGCGGGAAACTTGTTAAAAACTAGTAACAAACATTCATTTAGCAGTGTAAATGCATCTAAACATGACAAAACCTTCACGATGTATTTTACAGGTTATTACAGCCTCTATGTAAGTGAAATTAAGCCCAAAGTTATTAATAAGTAATAAAACTCAATATTTTTGTCCCAACTCATTTTTTATACAAATCTTATTATTTACTGTGTCTATATGATCAAAAGCATTTCTATATATTAATATGAAAAAAAAATAAAGAGAAAGAATAAAGAAAAGAAAAAGAGAGTAGAAAATAAAAGAGTGTAAAGCAGAAATAAAAAAAATGTAAGAGAAAGCTATAAGAAGTATATACAATGGTATATTACTTACTGTTTATATTAATAGGGTTAAAAATAAAACATATTATTTAGTTCTAATTATTATTAGTTAAAGCATGACAGATTATTTACAAACAAGCATAAGCAGTATAATCAAGAAAGTATAATTAGGAATAGCATTTGAAGAACATATAAACTTTTTACAAGGAATAAATATGTTATTATTCCATTTATCATATTTTCATTACTCTTCTCTCCCTGCCCTCCCCCACCCTTTACCCACTACATAATCTAAATAGAATGTCATTGTTTAAACAAAGAAAAGAAGAAAAGGAGAAAAAAAGAAAAAAAATGTATCAAATTACTGACCTTACTTCTCTTTTTCAGAAAGAGAAACAAATTGAATAATAGCTTGTTATTAGTTCCTCAGATATTTTGACAGGTTATGAAACAAAACATTTTTTGCACACAGAGAATAACTTTGATTAAATCTTTTCAGAATATTTGTGGCTTTCTGGAAATGCAGGAACTATATTTAAAAAGATTAATAATGAAGTAAAATGATGAGAGAAAAAGAAAAAAACATAGAACAAATCATTTGTTTTTTAGTCTCTTCTTCTTCTCTGAAGTCTTCCACAAAGTTTCAGTTGCCAGTCTCTTTAATGAAGGACTAGCCCATTCCATTTCCTCTATTTTATCCAAAATCTTATTTTTTTTGATAAACAGTAAAGCAGAGTCTAAGTCATCAAAAATTTTAGGACCATCAGGAAGGACGCTTTTTAGCTTGGCAAGAAACAGAAGGTATGTTTTAAACTGTGCTTTTTTAAGCTCCCTTATTAGTGGCAGAAAAACTTTTCTTTTAGCTATTACCAAGGAAGAATAGTCATTGTCAAAATGCACAGTTGTCTCATTAATCTTAACAGGAGCTTTAGCCCAAGCAGATTTAAGAACCATCTCTTTATCAAAAGATGATAGAAATCTAACTATAACTGATCTAGGATAGTTTTTATTAGAGTTAGTATTAGCTATAGATCTATGTGCTCTTTCGATACCAAAAGAGAATGCTTCTGGTAAGTCTAAAGTTTTAGGGAGCCATGTTGTTAAAAAGAAGTAATATTGTTACCTTCAATATTTTCTGGCAGTCCAAAAATCCTAATGTTATTGCGCCTAGATCTATTTTCCAGGTCATCCAGCTTTGTTTGTAAATGTGTATTTTGTTTCAGCAGAAACTCAATGTTGATTTCCTCTTCTTGGATTCTATTTTCCATGTCATTCACAGCTTCTTCTATGCCTGTCATCTGGATCTTCTGTTGTTGCAGGTCTATATGTAACAAGTCTATTTGTTTTGTAGTTTTTCTATGAAGGTATCAATTTTAGTATCCATTTTATCCATCTTAGCAGTAAGTTGCTGGATTATAGTTATCAGAGACTGAAGTTCTTTCTTGATGCTGGAGTCTTGAGAATTTGTCTTACTGGAACTCATTTCAGACTGACAAACTGACAGGAAAATTTCCAAAGTGATTTCTGACAGGAATATTGTTAAAATTTCCTTTCTTTTTTAGATATAGTTCAAGAACTATATAAAACAAATATATTTAGAAAGAAAATTACTTCAAAAATTAATTTTTTAAGTAATTAATTCCTATCAGTGTAATGAAATTGGTGGAGCTGAAGAAATCTGCTGCTATCCTGTGTTCATCCTTGGCCACTGAGGCTCGAATTTCTGATACTGAGGACAAATTAGTTTTACTGGAAAAAAAAAAAAAAAAAAAAAAAAAACTAATCTGCATGATGTGGATATACAGGCTATACAAAGTAAGCTTACAGACCTAGAAGCAAGATCCAGGAGAAACAATATCATTGTCAGAGGGATTCCTGAATCCATTCAGTATAATGAACTGATTCCATCCATACTACAAATACTTGCAGTGCTTTTAAATGATTCTGATACTGTGAAACAAATCATCGTGGAAAGAGCACACAGAGCTTTGAGAGAGGTACAAGCATCTAATTTTCCTAGACGTGTGTATGTTAAACTGCTTAATTATCAAGATGTAAATAGAATACTTATAACTGCAAAACAAGGTGGAGGCTATATTATGTGGAAAAACAATAAAATATCTCTGACACAGGATCTACCTATACAAATCAGACAGGCTAGACAGTCTCTGTCTCCTTACTGCAAATTTCTTATTGACAGACAAATGAAGTTTCAAATGAAATATCCTAATATGCTTATATTCACAGTGGATGGGGCTAAACATTCTGTTTCCACCAAAAATGAGGCAAGAAATCTGTTTCTTAAAATTTTCAAGGCTTTACCTGCATCAGAGACTTGAATTGAACTTTTGATGGGACTGGTATGCTGCTATGTTTACTGTGCTTCGAGGACTGGGTAATCTTTTGTTTGCATTTGTGAAGCTTAGGCCTATTCCTGAGCAATAAAACTGTTTGTTTTTCCTTAGCTTGATCTCTTGCACTTGTTTCCTGACATTTTATGGCTTCTACGAACTGTTTTCAATGAGGAGGAAGACAGGAAGTGCTTAAAATGCTGTTGAGGGTGTAGATTTTGTTGTGGCACTTCCGGGAGTCCGTCTGCAAAAGTGGCTCCCCGTCACGAGCATTTTACAGGACTTCCTGGTTTGGAAAACCGAAGAGAACTGTTTTAAACACTCTCTTACTTATTTAACATTAAATAACACTGTTCTATCGTAATTTAAGCACATAGGAACTTGTTAGGAACTTCATTTATTAACTTTCAGTCAACATTTTGTAGTTATATTATTTAGAGATGGTGCAGGGATTTAGCAATGTTTATTTAACCTGTCAGCATAGTTTTTAATGTGTTGTGTTATTTTCATTATTTTATTTAGTTAGAAGCTTGCTTTATTATGAAACTAGTATAAGGTGAATGTATAACAAAGGATATTAATAAATTTGCTGTCTATTTGCTTTAATATAGGGTTATATATTAGTATGTATTTTTTTTCTCTTCTCTCTTTTAATGCATGTGGTTTATGTATAGATAGCTAATCCAACTGAAAGTGCATTATTATAGTGAAAGTGCATTATTATAACCTACTGAAAATGCATTATTTTTTTTTTACTTTATTCTTTTTACATGTACTACTGTTACATTTTTAATTTGATTTGTTTAAATAGTAATTAACCAAAGAGATGCAGTTTATGGCAGTGTTTGTTAGGGAATGTTTAGTTTAGGTTTTGTCGTAGTGAAGTTAGGTTTTATAGGTCTTAATTGTGATACATGTGTGAAATTTTACATTGTGGTGTTTTTATATCTGTTGTTTCTTTTAAACCCTTTGTCATTTTATATTATACAGGACCTATTCATCTCCTGGTCCGGGGTTAGAGTGGGTATGCACTGGTTGAGGACGGGATATAAGGATTGCTTCCAGATTATGTATGGTTTTGAATTTACTGTTTTTTTGTTTTTTCCATGCTCTCTCTCCAAAACTTTCATCTTACAGTGAATCTTTGAAATGTGGGAAGTAGATTCATGGAATGTTAAAGGGCTCCAGAACTTGAAGAAGAGGAAACTGGTGTTACATGTACTGTTGCAGGCTAAGTGGTTTATCCTACTCCAAGAAATGCATTTAATGAATGATCAATGGGGTAATGTTAAAAAAAAGAAATGGATTAGAGAAGTAGTAGTATATGAAGGTAAGTCAAATAGTGCTGGGGTAGCCATAATTATTAAAGATCAATACAAGGAAAAGATATTAGATTCTAATACAGATAAAAATGGACGGTGGTGCTATGTTATTCTTTCGTCTACCTTATTTGATAAACCTATTTTACTTTTAAATATATATGCTCCCTGTAATGACCAACAACTATTTATAGCATCACTATATTCAATTTTAACACAATTTGATAGATATTATGTAATTGTTGGAGGTGATTGGAATACCTACCAGAATCCGAAGTTGGATAGATCTTGTCCACAGAGAGCATTTAACAAGCATGCTCTATTAGCACTGAATGATCTTAAAGGAGACTTTCAATTATATGATCCATTTCATTATCTGAATAATGATAATAGTACAAGCAATTTTACCTTTTATTCCCCATGTCATAAAATGTGGTCCAGAATTGATTTCTTCCTGATTTCAAGAGTATTGATCAATCTAGAACCTACAGTTATGGTACATGCCCGTTATATATCAGACCATTCTAAAATTTCATTGAGTTTTACTAAGGGGGTAAAAGATACTTTGAGACAGAGAGGTTATAATTGGTCTCTTAATCCAAATCTATTGAATAAGGAGGATATAATACTGGAAATTACAAAGTACCTGAAAGACTTATTGATTGGTTTAGGGAAACAACAATTTGCCCCAGATATTGAATGGGCAACAGTTAAAGCTCAAATAAGAGGGGCACTTTTGCAAAAAGCATCTTATTATAAAAAGATATTAAACAAAGATATTCAAACTTTAGAAATAAAAATTAAATTACTTGATCAAGAACTGATTAGAGATTTTAATGAGCAAACAGAGAAGGAACTGATTAAATGTCAAAAGGATCTCTTTTTACTTCAGAATAGTAGATTAACATTTCAAGAGTACAAGACGTTAGTGAGGTATGCCAGTCATGTTCAAACACCATCAAGAGCGTTAGCTAGGATCATTAATCAAACAAAACCAATCGTGCAGATTTCGGAAATACAATTTAATAATAAAATATATTCTAAAACTGAGGAGGTTCTTAATATCTTTGAGAAAATATACACTAATATTTATGCTGGACAAAAGGATATGACCCCTAACAGGAATTATGAACAATTTCTACAGTCAATTAAATAGGAGAGGACATTCTAAATGACTTGGTTAAACCGATATCTGAAGAAGAAATAGTAAATGTAATTCAGCATATGAAATCACATAAATCACCAGGTCCTGATGGCTTGACAGTGGAATTTTATAAAAAATTTGCAGATATTTTCGGTAAGATACTTTCAGTTGTGTTTAACTACATAATTAGGAATAAAATTAATGATCCAAACCTTAACGCCTCAAAAACTATTTTTATACATAAAGCCAATTCAGATCCTCAAAATCCGGATAATTATAGACCGATATCATTAATAAATGTAGACATAAAAATTCTAACCTCTATTATAGCATCTGGACTGAAGAGAATCATGACTCATATCATTTCTAAAGAACAGACTGGTTTTATGGCAGGTAGACAAACCAGTGATAATACACTCACACTACATGCTATGTTAGAGCATGCTAAGCAAAATAATTTAAATATTTATGCCCTTATAATTGATGCCCAGAAAGCCTTTGATAGGGTTGATACAAATTTCTTGTTTGATCTTTTACCGTATTTTAATATATCACATGAGTTTGCCCAAATGTTACAAATATTATATAGTAATCCCTGTACTACATTGTATATTAATAAAAACTTCTCTAAAAGAATACAGATTAAGACTGGAACACGCCAGGGTTGCCCTTTGTCCCCTTTATTATTTAATATCTATCTTGAACCATTGTTTTTATATATTAAACAAAATGTTTATCATAATGTCCCAATAATTTATGGAACTAAATTATTAATGGCAGCTTTTGCTGACGATCTTAGCATTTATTGTGCATCTCCATTATCACATACTGAAAAATTATTGAAGGCTGTTAATGAGTTCTCAAAAGTGTCTAATTATAAAATTAACTTGAAAAAAAACAATATCTTCCCTTTAAAGACACCTAAATCCTTTTCGTTATTGCCCTTAGTGGGACAGGTATCATTTAAAGAAAATATTAAATATCTAGGTATTGAGTTCTCTACTGATAATAAAGACTTTTATAATAATAATATTAAAGCAATCTGGGAACAAATAATTTCTGATTTTGGGAGATGGAAAAATTTACGACTGCTAATATTAGCAAAAGTTTCAATTATCAAAATGAACATATTACCACGATTACTGTATATTTTTAGGTCAGCCAATTTATTACTTTCGAAGTCATTTTTTAAACGGATTCATAAAGAATTGGCTAAATTCATTTGGGAACCAAAGAAAACCAGGATATCTTATGATAAATTAATGACCCCAAAAAATAGAGGAGGACTGGAATTACCTAATTTTGAAATGTATTATTTAATTGTAAATTCTAATAGAATTTTAAGAATTGCCAATTATGATATAAATAGTACTAAGTGGACACCACCTTGGGTAGTTCTGAATTATAAATATATTCTAAAGTTAAATATCAATCCTAAAGCAATACTTTTTTTAGGTAAGGATACATTGAAATTCTATGGGATTATTGAACACATCAAAACAAACATACTCTCTTTACATAATTTATTTTATTTATTAGATTTGGTTCAACATATGATGGTTTTTCAACCCTTTCATAAGAATCCTAATTTAAAATTGAATAATCAACTAATTGATCTCAACAAGTTTCCATTGATAGTTAATCTAACTTTGATTGATATATATAAACATCTTGACAGTTCGGCCAACCAAATAAGACAAGAACTTAACTTACCTAAAAATTATCTGGTTATTCTGAGGCAAATTAGAGAACTCACTATAAGCTATTTTAAAAGTTTTAAACCGGAAGAAGAGGCTATTAATAAATGCTCTTTGTTGTGGCAAGCTCTCCAACAGGATCTTAAATATATCACAACAGCGAATCAATTAATTAAAGAATTTCAATTTCATGATAAAATTTTGTTATCAAACTACTGGGAAGAGAAAATCTTACTGACAGATAGAAGTAATATGTTAAAAGCAATTGACTTGACCATCAAATCTACTTCTCTTCAAAAATTAATATATACCCAGTTGATGATTTGGAACAATGCATATTATACACGTCTTACCCTGCATAAATTTAATCCCAAAATTCACCAACTTGTCCATACTGTAAGAATCAACCAGCTGATCTTCTTCATATGTTCTGGAGTTGTAAATGTATTTTCAAACTTTGGAATTCCCTTAAGAGCCAACTTCAAAAGGTGGGTTACCAGAGTACAACGTTATCATGGAAATTTATGATTCTGCATATTCCCCCGAGAGAGATCCCTAAATCACAAATTATTATATATATTAATATTTTTCTATTAATGAAGCTTTTTATAGCTTTAAATTGGTTAGACCCATCTAAAACTTCATGGCAGAACTTTAGAGTTCTAGCGACAAAACATATATTGGCTCATAGATTACTATTAAACCCACAAAATAAAAATGTTAATAATCCAAAAATTTGGGAACAGATTTTTAATATTATACTAGCATAGTATTTTCAACTTGGAAATATTAATAATTATTTATGTGTGTGGAGAGAATTTAGTAATCAACTGTCTATTACTTGCATTTATTCGTATGCGTTTTTATATTTAACTGTATTACATGGAAGCATTCTTGTAAATATTGTATATAGAGTGTGGTTATTAGTGATATTAGTTAATGCTTGATTTGTGAATATATGTTATTTTTGTTCTTATTTGTGTTTGAAAATAATATAACAATAAAGATTTATTATGGAAAAAAAAAAGAAGTATACTGTTTAGAGCATAAAATACTAAAGCTGGTTAAAATAACAAATGATAAAACATGGGATAGATCACTTCTTAATGTATGGTTTGTTAGGAGGATGAAGGTGTGTAGAGAACTGAAGTGAAGGTGCCATTTAAATGGTACTGTATTTGCTTTATTGATGAATGCTGTCATACAGATTGCTTCAAGTAGGTTAAGTGATTAGAATATGGAGACAGTTCAGGCTGTATCTAATGTGATAGCATTAATTAATGCAGATGATTTGGTGCTGTTAGTAAAGAGTAAGAAGTGAATGAGTGAAGTACTTTGTGAGATCAAGAAAAGCTTATATTTCACTGGGTTGCAGTTAAATAAGAAAAAAAATAATAAGGGTAAGGGATTGTATAAAAATAGGGGATTTTTTATCAGTCCAGATTTGAAGTACTCTGACTTCAATTTAGAAGAAAAGAAGTTGCATTAAGACAATGGATTGAAGTTATAGAGCAAATTCAAAAAAATTTAACTTTTTTGGAAAACATTATGTTAACTTAAGAAAAAAGCTTATTTAATGACTTTAGTTGTTTTAGGGGAAATGGATTATTTGACAAGTGTTTATACATTTATCTCTTGGAAATGATTTGAGTTATTATAGTGTTGTTCATAATTTAGGGTTCTAGGCTGAATCCAATAAGAAGTAGAGTGCTGTATAAATTTAAAGAGTTGGTGGTTTAGAATTGTTGAACCCAAATATTTTTAGCAGCATTACATATGTTTTAGTACCTGTGGAAAATGAAGTGTGACACTATTATTTCGAAAAATTTGTTCCATCATGCTAAGTGAAATTGTGCAATGAGAAGTAACACTCAGGGTAAATGCAACTCAGAAAACCCAGCCACACAATATGGCAAGACCAAATAATGTACTCAGGCATGTTACATGTTAATGGCTGTATAGTGAAGTGACATGTTATGATAATTAGACAAAACAAGGCAGTGGAGTTGTTCAGAAATGTTTAAATTCCATTCAGCACTCACTTTAGAATAGGACTTGGCCATATGCTGTGCTCAGAGTATATCACACAAATATGCTTAGTATCTGTACATCTATTGCAAATTTTTATTTACAAGAAACTGTCATTGAAGTTGCTTTTCCCAGATGTGCATAACATAATCCATGGAGGTGCTGGGTCATCCAACCATGCATAACATGTCATGTCTTACTGTTACAGAAATAATAGACTAGTTCCATGTGGACAGGGACACCTTACACCAAATAGTGGACAAGTGTGAACCTTGTCTGCAGCCTCATGGGAGTCATGGAGTACCTATCCCACTGGATACTGAGGTAGGTGTGACTTTAATACCTACAGGGATCTTTCAGAGACCTACTAGGGACACATTGGGGTATCCCAGGTCCCTTCTTCTAGAATACTTCATCAGTTCTTCAATGCCATGTGGATTTTGGCATGTAAGGGAGCATATGTAGTTCCCATGTACCCAATAGGAGACAGGCAGCATCAAACTTGAATTTTATGACACAACCCATTTCCTTTAGTTTCCTGGGAGACATGGACTGTACCTACATTGAAATAATGGCCCCATGTGGTGAAGTTGAAAGAGGTATGTGAACCACAAAGGGTATCACTCCATCAACTGCCAAGTGCTTTGTAATGCACATGGTGTCATCAGCAGTAGCACTCCATCAACTGCCAAGTAGTTTGTAATGCACTGTGTGTGCAGACCACCCAGGCAGTTTTCGCGTCTCTCACATATGCTATACATGTAACCTTTATCAATGGTTTGTAAGTAGAAACTTCCTCTGGGGGTATCTTGTGAGTGATGCTGAATAGGCCCTAGAATTCTAGCTAATGGCACCCATATGAAATCCACATAATCAATGTGTTCAGGGGTACAAGCATGCACTATCATAAACCAAAAACATTAGAAAGCATTTGTCTCAGCTTCTGAAGTCATTCCTTTGCTGTTTGAATGCATCTGGTGGTGTCCTGCAATATGACGCTGCTACTTGTGACAAAATGCTAACTGTATTAGTAGTTTTAAACAATATTATATTATGAATCAGTTAAAGCAGGGTGGACTCTTGCAGGGTCAGCAGTTCCCAACTCCACAGGCAGTGGTAGTTTAGACAAACAAAGGCTCAGAGAAGGAGTCAGAACAGGAGATGACCATTCAAGATGAAGGCAGGCACAGTATGCTGTGGCACTAACAGAAAAGCAAAACATTGTATACAGCATTACAACATAGCTATACAGCAGTTAAGCAGACACACTACAAAAAATGTGATATATGCAAAAATACCATAATGTCCTTACCATGATGTGCATCAGATATAGGTGACCCAAGTAACAGTGTACAAAGGGCAGGGCACAGTTATCATACTTTGTACAGGTGGACAAGGAAGCACAGGGTTGCATTTCTCTCACAGGAAAGTGTATGAGTGTGTGCGCTGAAGTGTAATAATTCAAAAGGTGCTTCTATGGGTATTGTGCAAACTGCTGTGAGGGGATTATGTGGAGAAGGGCAGAGGTAGTGGTGTGAGATGTCCTGTGGGCTTTGCTGGCATATATGTGTGTGTGTGTGTGTGTGTGTGTGTGTGTGTGTGTGTGTGTGTGTGTGTGTGTGTGTGTGTGTGTGTGTGTGTGTGTGTTTGTTTATCTGCAGGGACCCAAACTCTGCACTTGGTTCAGCACTGCAACTCAGCCTAACAGACATGACTAGGGCATGCATGACAGAGGGTTCAATTTTCCATGCATGCCCCACCAATGAGAGATGGCCTTACCAGGAGTTTCCTTCTCTGCACCACATACTTAGCTGGATGATGGAATGCTATGTGACATCAACTGATGTGTGCTGAAGAATCTGCCAACATGTCAATGACCATGACAGCAGAGACTCCTACCATGACAGCAGAGACTCCCTCTCAGTGGTGTAGACTGCATTATAATTTTTGTTGTTAAAGATGTTCTAGAACTACATTACCTGCATCTGTCTTATTCACAGCCATATTGGCTAACGTCTGTGATAGTAACAAGCAGATGACCAGCCATGAGGATGGCCTCTGACTGAGGTGAAAACACTACATGGTCCAATGTGTGATTCAGTCTATCCAAGGAATCACACATGTGAAGAATGCACTCCGACTGGTCAGCATGCACAGCCTAGATCACTCTCACTATCTCTGCCTTGACTGTAATGTAACTAGCCTGTGCCTCAGTGATGGCTCTGCAAATACATAAGATTTCTGCCACTGAAACACTGACCTCAGAGGAAGGGTGCCAACCATATCTTTGGCAAGTGCTATTAGCAAATACCAGGTATGGACCTTCTGACCCAAGACTACCAGGGACAGATTCTGACCTCTATCTACTCGGGACACCACACTTCTGTGATCTATAGTGTTCCTATCAAATTATCCTTTCTAAAACCTTTGTGTATCATGGATATCCACAAGTAGAGTGACTGTAGCTATGGTTTGCATTGGAGATGTGATGGTCACATTCCCAGTTACACAACCAGGACCCCCTTACTGTGCCAGCTCTTCCAGCACTAGAAAGTCACAGTTCCACAATGCTGGTGACAGATAAGGCTCATGAGTGGATACACCAAAGTAAAGAATATTCAGTGTATGTATGTATGAACAGCAACACAACCAAATATACAACTGATACTTTTACAACTATAAACACATACTAAGAACTAACACCTAGTCCATACCTTATGCAGATGGGTAAGGCAGATTATTCCAGATGTATCTGTATACCAAAGTAGATAGATAGATTTAATGAATACTACACTGACTACATGTTAAGGAGGAGTTGCAGCCATTAATACTATTTATTAGGATTATATACCTGGGGCATTAGCAGCTGAAACTCTCTGCATCCTGTTCAGCACAGTCCCAACATCCTGTGCCATAGGTCATAGGTTCATAGGTAGGTACTAGGCTATCTGCCTAGGGCATTTATAAGCCTAGCCAGAATGTGTTGTCTTTCACCACCCTTTTAGACTAGATTCCCGAGCCTCTGTCCAGCAGGACCATAGAAGTGATCCCAGGAGTAAATTTACGATTTCCCATCCACTCATCAAGATTTCTCCTGAAGAGGGTCAGCGAGGGGCTCTGCCTAACATGAACTGGGATTCTATTCCAGGGCGAGGAAAGTCTCTGGGATATGAGTCTATCCCTCCAGCATGTCCTATTTATTGTTGTGCTGAGGTTTAAATCCATGGAGCGTGTAGCTCTAATAGATTTGGCTTTCTTGAGGTGGAGCATGTCCATCAATTCCAGGTTATGCATGGCCTTGTACATCAGGCAGAGATCGACTCTGAGTAGGCAGTAAGCAACTGAGTAGAGCTGGAGTTTCTTTAGTCAAGCAGCATAAGGCATCTGTTTGAGGCCCACGATCCTATTGGTGAGGTACTTTTGAGGTCTCTCCAGCTGTTGCAGGTGTTGGGTAAGATACATCCCAAATGGGACATTGTACTCAATTAAGGGCCTGATGAGCGATGTGTAGAGGGGCACAATGACCTCTCTTGATTTAGATGTGAACCCTTTTCTGATTAGGTGAACTATATAGAAGGTTTTTCTAACCACTTTGGCAATGTGATTGTCAAAGGAGAGGTTACTATCTACTTGGGTCCCCAGATCCCTAATTACTTCTTCTGTACTTAGTGGATTACCTCCTATGTGGTAGTTTATGGGCACTTTGTTTTTCCCAAAAGGGATGACTATGCACTTTTTGGCATTTAGCTTGAGGCCATGGTTTTGACACCAGGTATTCGTCTCTGTAAGACCCTTCTGGAGGATGCTTGTGTCAGCCGGAGAGTCGATTATGGTTCCTAGCTTGCAATCATCTGTGAACTTGGTCAGCCACAGTCCTCCCATGCTTGCCTGTACCTCAGAGAAGTATATACCAAACAATAGGGATCCCAGGACTGAGCCCTGTGGGATGCTACTTGTAACCGGTTTAGAGTCAGACATGGCATCCACAACTCTGACCATGTGAGTTCTATCCCTGAGCCAGTTTGCAACCCATCTTGTGATATATGGGTTGATATTTAAGCTGGTAAGCTTATTTATGATGCCAGAGTGGGGTATCGTGTCGAAGGCCTTTGCGAGGTCCAAGTAGGCTGTGTGGACTACCTTTCCCTCATCTATGGCATTGGTAGCTATTTCAAAAAAGTCAATTAGGTTTAGGAGGCAAGATCTGCCTTTAACAAAACCAAATTGGGTAGGGTCCAGTGTCTTGAGGTTCTCAATGTCCTGTTTATGAGATCCATGATGATGTGCTCCATAGTCTTGCAGACCAGGCTAGTCAGGCTTATGGGGCAATAGTTCCCGGGATCCGTTGTGGCACCACCTTTGTGGAGCGGGATTACTGTTGCTGTGTCAGACTTCATTGAGGTGGTACTGCCTTTCATTGCAACCAGGAACTCCTCCATTTCTGTAAGAGGTGACTCAGTTACTATCCCACCATGAATCGTCTTCTGTTCCTGTACCACAGCTCCTGTTGAGTGAGTAACATCATGGATCATATCCATTGTCCTGCAATGGACTATGTCATAACTGTGGGCTTGATCACCCACAGCATTTACACTGTTGACCATTTTAGCCCAGGCATGGTCACAGAAGTACTGATTAGTGGCACTGACAGCTGTTAGCCATTAGCTATGGAGAAACAGAGCCAGTAGTACCACCTCATTTTTTTCATCTGTAAATCTGGGCTTGTGTGTGAATGTGGACATGAGTGGTCCACCAGATACAACTCTTTTCTTAGGGCTCTGTTGGTATGGAAAACAGAGGGAATTAATGACTTTAAAAACTCTATTCAATAATTCCACTCTGTTCAATAATTCTATCCTACTAAGCCATATAATATACTCAGTTTATGCTTGACAATCGGATATATGTACCCACAATTTTTAAGTAAGTGTCAGTCATGGTATGTGTACTGGTCACATATTCTCCAAAAACTGTTACAAAACTGCAACTGAAAAACAGCACATTACCATTGCAATGCCACTGCTATTATGGCTGTGGCTAATGATATATTCACAAGACAAACATCAGTAATCCAGCCATGAGTGCATTGTGCGTCCAGTTGAATGTTTCCCATCTACTATAACAACCTTGCAATCTGCTACTTGCAGTACGGTTGCAATTCATCCCTTAATAAAGGTTTGTCCATTACATCTTAAAATTGCTGACAATCTGACACTCAACACCCATTGTAGACATTAACATAGAGGAACAGTCAAAGCTAATGTTCTACAACTGAATGAACTGTGTAGGAAGTAGCATTTACTATAATAGAGCTTGGGGGATTGTTAGTCAAAAGGTCAGATGCCTGCATTAGCCACATAGAAAACATGCTGTGGTTATCTGCATTTCTGCCCAGCACTGTCTTCATCTTCTGAGCCAGGAACAAGTGGTGGTAGTACCCAGGTGATAAGAAATCTTCTACTGGGTCAACGGTAAAAGAGACTTTATCTGTGAACATGTAATCCTGTCCCCCAACCTAGTGTTCTCCTCTGTGTTGTCTTTATGCCCTCCCCTGTATGTTCTGCAATCCTCCCTTCACCATTGTCTTCTCTTTATTTGTTTACTATCTGCTTCATAATTGTACTCCCCCTCCCTCACTATGTTAGCCCACTTCTTGTCAGTCATGTCTGTTTTTTCCTGCTGCCTACCTTCTTCTTCTTATCTGCCAATTACTTCACTGACTTTCTTCCACCACTTTCCCATCTAAAAATAAATAAATAAATAATAATAAAAGGCTACCTCTCCCCACAAAAAAGACTTCTTATATGCCTCTCAGCTTTAAGAAACATAGACATTATTAGCTAATATTTGTTGATGTACTCATCACATAATGTATATGTTTCTGACAAATCACTGAGAACTGAAGTCATTAAATAATTACACCTATTTGGGTTCATACTCTGCAGAGAATTCATGATAATTCCAACCTTGATAGAATTCCACATTAGTATCAGCAATAGATAAAATTTGTCATGGATTTTGTTTTTTTATAGTACAATTCATTTTTGGATTTGTCTCAGGTTATTGAGCTGAATAGTTGAGAAGTACGTTCCTATGTCACCTCCATCTTGGTCTTTGCTTATTTGTTCACCTTGTGCTCTACCTTCTGCTTGCTTTCCCTTTTCATCTCTGCCCTTTATTCCCATTTCCAACCTTTTATCAGGTCAAAAATAGATAAACACACTGCACGCATACCCAAAAAGGGCATAAGGTATAAAACAGTCATTTTTTTTCTGGTCAAACTTTGCACAACAGGTCATGGTGAGCACTGTTGATGCCCATAAATGGAACTTCTCATTGTATAGCAAAAATGAAATCTAGTTTATGTCATGTGGTACAGATGTTGCCATCACTTGTGCAAATGAGCTGAGTGATGATGTTCCGCATCATGTGAATATAAAATAAGATAAAGCTAATGTTTTTTTAGTCGAGCTTCTTCCATGGCTCAGTTTACTGATGGAGTAATTTTTATAACCTAATTGGGAGTATACCTGAAGATTGGAAAATATGATAAAAGTATTGATGACAGAATATTTTATTGTAGATCCTTGTCAAGATATATCACTTGGGATTAAAAGAACTGTAAAGTGTAAGACATGGAGAAAAAAACATTTAACAGAGTAGTGTCAGCAGTTAGTAAGTATTTAAAGGTTTTAAAATTACTGCACAAATTTATTTCTGATCTTCTGCAAGTGCTGTGAACAGAGATGCAAATCTAGGCAAACCAAGGTATGTAGGGAAACAATTCAGTAATGTTTGTGCTGGCCAAGGGAAACTGTTTGACTCTTACTCCTGGGTACACAGCAATCTTGGTGGCATGTTTTGGATTTTACAAAGAAAGTTGTTTCGTGATATTAATTTCCGATTACGTATATGTATCCATCACTTGCAGTTTTAATAATAGTCATTTGAACATATTTTGTTGAAGTACGTCTTTCATGTCTATGACGTCACATATCATGCTTGTCCATAACATGTAGGCAGAGAAGCAATGAGCAGTAATAGCCAGGCTTTTTTCTAAGCAGCTGAGTGCAAATTTCAATTCTTATAACAAGGACATACCAAGGTTGTCACTGTCTGAATAAACATCAGTGTTAGAGAGTTTCCATTGAATATTCACAGTTTTTCCTCCCAAAAGATTCCTGTACTTATACTGAACAATGGAAACAGTGTAAGTGAAAAGTGTAGGCAAGGTCACAAAAGCTACATTTTCAATAAGCATTAATTTATGTCTAATAGCTGTACACGGTTTTAAAATACAGCAAATGATGCAAATCTATTTATTTGCAATGTAAGTTGGTAACTTATTCTGTTGTAATATGTTAACATTTGGAAAGTACCTTGATTTTTTTTTTCTCTTTGCCATACTAAGATATTGCTGGCAACTTTACTTTTCAGTAAGAATGCAGGCTTCACTCATCAGTGTGAATTGTAGTTGGTCATTTTGTCTCCCAAGGTAAAATCATGACAGCCCATTGTCAAAACTGTCAAAAAATAGTCAACTTGCAATAATAACTTTTTTATTTATATGTCAGTACTAACATTTAGACCACTGGTAGTTATATGACAGGCAGAATTCATAATGAAAGTTAGAGTCCATTGTGACAGGGTGCAGCATGCTATTTGCAATGTCAAAAGTAAATATTATCTGCAGTCTGAATGTAAATTATACATACATTTCTCTCTCTCTCTCTCTCTCTCTCTATATATATATATATATATATATTAACCTTATTAAGCATTATGTTTAACATTCACCGCTCTAGCTGATATCTACTTTTCTTTGGTATATTGGTTGGATGTTCAGGCCTGTAATATACTGATAGTACACCTTAACTCTCTTTTTTGGTCTGCACTTTGTAGAATCTGGTGCCTAACCTATATCAGAAGAGTCAGCAAGGTGAATCTTGTTCATCTTTATACCACATATTCAGCAATGTGAGCACAGTGCAGCCACAATCCAGAAAGTGATCAGGGATTTACTTTAACTTGTGCATGTGCTTTTGCAAATGTAACAGGAGTAGGCATTCAGTGACAGCAGTGAAAGCATGTCAATCACTCATGATGTGATGTAATCCATCCGCAGTGCTTATTTTCTTGTAAACAGACACATGATATTTGGTCAGTGATTTATCAGACATACAAAGGTTGGCTTGTGTCACCTTGACATGCACACCTCTTGCACTCATCAGGCTGAGCTGATCGTCCTTCCTGTCTGTGGCAGACTCCTTTCAGGTGAATGGAAATTCCCTGACCCAGTGTCATCAGCACTCCATCCTTGCAGACTTCATATAAAGCATTAACCCATCATTTTGCTCAGAGTTATAACATATAATTAAATGGCACAAGTCGAATATTCCCAGGATTATCAAATATTGTCCATCATATTGTATGGTGTTTCGCAGCATAAAATGGGTTTGTTATTGCTTTGCTACTTTTGACTTGCAGAATATATTACTTCTTTGCTGCATGAAGTCACATGGTTGTGAATGGTACACCCCAGTTGCAAACAGGAAGTTGTAATGGTAGTAGATATGAAATACAACAAGAACATGTATGTCCATATTTGTCAAATGGAAAAGCTGAAGCTCAATAAAATGCACTTGCAGTTTGTTCAAAATACCAGTTATAGCAGGCAGTTGTTGTGTCTTTCAGCTTTTCCTGGTTAGGGGGTCGCCACAGCGGTACTCCGGTCTGCTAATGATTGGTAGTAGATTTTTACGTGCCGAGTTGCAAGCCCTGACGCACAACCTTCAATGAAGGTATGCCCATTCACGCATGTCGCCACACAGAAGACGCTCTAGCTGAGAATCGAATGGGACAACGTCTTATTGTGAGGTGACAATGCTACCGCAGCACCACCACCCCAGTTATAGCAGGCAGTAATGAACATTATTTAGCAGTGTTAGGTAATGTAGAACTCTTATTGCAATTCAGTAATTAGCCAGGTCTATTTACTTTTCCAATTCTACTTAACACTACTAAATCTCTTTGCAGCAGGTAAATGGCTTCTAATTTCTATCAGGAATTCCTAATTACTTAACTCCTTTACCTTCTAAATTTTATTTGAAAGGTACTTCCCTCCACTGGCTAATAAGATTTTCATGCATGATTACATGTATTTCCTGTAGACACCTCACTTAAATTAAAGACACCATAATTATCTTTAATCATTTGTTAGATGCTCTGTCTTTAACTCAACCTTGCCTCTTAGAACTCACTGTTAAAAAAATGTTCACTTTTGTAAAAACCTTAAAGCACATTTAACAAATAAGCAGCTGTTTCAGGGATGCTGGCTAACTACAAATGTATTTATCTTAGCACATGCTCAACTGCTCACATTACAAATGTCGCATTTCAGCTCCTCTGTTATACTGAACTAAACCCTTGCAGTATTCTCCACAAATTAACCAATTCATAAATATTGTAAATAGTATACTCAGTATCTGTAATTACTGGAATTATGTATTTATGCTGTATTTTACCATTGTCAGTGTGTGTGTGTCTGTTTAACATATAGCTGTTCTAAATTCACATATTACTTGTATTGCTGAGCTGTGTATTTTGTATTGCTCCATAGTCCAGGTACTGACTGAAAAAAGGTCTTGTACCAGTCTACCTACCTGTTTAACAAACATTAAATAAATAACTATGCCTATGATTAATTGATATGAAGTTTCATTTGTTTTGAGCATCTGTTGACATGGGGTCTATACTAAAAGACCAAATGTTCAAAACCACAAATATGACAACCTCAACACGTAAACGCCGAATAGCTGAAACAGCAAAACACATAAACATCGAAATACGGAATGCTGAACGTATTTCCTTGGCCAGCAGGGTGATCATGGGGAAGAGGAAATATATCCTTTTCCCCACTGTAGTGCGATCTCGGAGTTGGTATATATAATTAGGGGAGTGGGGGGGGCACAGCCCCCCACATGGGGGGTTGCAGTGGGGCTTGCCCCCCCTGAAAAGTGTATTTATTGGGGTTTGTTTAAGTAAGTTTTACTTACCTATATGGTGCTGTTGTTTGCAGAAATGTGTTCGGCATTCCATATTTCAATGTTTACTTGTTTTGCTGTTTCAGCTGTTCAGTGTTTATGTGTCGCGGTTGTCGTATTCGCGGTTTTGAACATTCGGTCTTTTAATATAGACCCGTTGACATGGACGCATTTATCTGTGATATCATTTTTTTATTTATTTATTTATCATTTGTTGACCGGGAAAGTCCGACTAGGTTCCACAGAGCCTTTTTTTCAGCGGGCCGAGAATAGAAAGATGATGCATGTCTTTGAAAAATGTGGGAGGAAACTGGAGCACCGGAGGAAACCCACAGGAGAACATGCAAACTCCACATGCACACACCCCACAGAAGGCGAGCCAGGAGAGAATCTTGCAACAAACTTACAGCGTTAACAACACCCAAGCTGCACCATGAAGAATGACAAACTCCTGGTGTGCTATCCTTAGGACTTTATCAGCAAATGATTGACAATTTTATTAATGTATTGATACAACTTAATAAATGCAACTCTTATAATGTGTTAATGGACATACCCTTTTATTTATTCTTACTTAGGTAAGCAGAATGGCATAGATAGTAATGACTCTGGGCACTATTCACAAATAGGGTGCGAGATTATATATGGCAAGTACCACACACATAAAGCTAATACAAGTATGTAAACAGAATAAATCAAACTATAATGTTATTGCACTCAGTTGCATAAAGAGGAATGTCCACTAAATAAGACTATTCACACAGCATGATGGTTGTATGCAAAGAGTTTTAAACTAGCTTTTTAGGACAGAAAATGTGCGGGTGCTGTTTGCATACCAAGAAGAATATAAACAGGAAAAAATAGATTTTGAGTAGTAAAATAAAAGTCATACACTGTTGTAAAGCCAAGTGGTACATCTGGATATGGCTATTATACAATACGCTGATCAGACCGAATCAAATGGACCACTTCTACATAGATTACCCAACACTGGACCATCTGAGATAGTTATCAGAAGCAAGGAAGTAATTTACACCAGAGGCAGCTGATAACACTGCAGCCTGTGGATATCTCAGCAGTGATGATCCTGTCCATCAGTACATATGGACATTTCAGAAGTCCAGAGGGGACACCAAAGGGATCCAAAAGGCATCAACAAGCTAGATCCCACAGCAAATCCTGACCCGTCTAATACAGCAGGCAAGGACATTTATGCATTTGTCATTCACACAGTAGAGATCACCTCATACCTCATCATGTGTGGTTTCCATGTTTAATGTCATTCATCAGATATACTTGTAGCAGTAATGAGCCATACATAACAATCAGGAAACCTGCTATAAATTATGCGGCTGTATACCATGGTTATTATTCAGTTGTCAGATGATATGTGATCATACTAGTCACTTCATCATTAGTGTGTCTACACTGATGCAGGAAATAAGTGTGATCCAAATGTCTGGTACTCCATTTCCCTATCCAGGGACTTTGCAACAGGACATATCTACATGGATGTCTCTGTGGTTAGGCTGGTCATCTCCTTAAACCGTGACTATTCTTCCTTATAAGTAACTACAGACCACACAGCAGGAGATGTACAACTGTGCTCCACACAGAACTTTCACCAGAACGAGTGTTTACAGAACTAAAAACGAGCTTCTGATGGCATTTGGTGGTAAGTTATAATACAAACCAGTGAGGGTATGCCGAATGTTCATGCCATGTTGGAAATGGTAACCTAACCAAGCTCCCTAACTACAACTCACTTGAGAAATGATGACAAATTACCTCCACCATTACCAAAACAAGGACCTTACTAAGCCAGAAAATGCAGACAAAGTAGATGGATGCTCTTACTACCCAGAACACTGGCTATAGAAAGGGACAATATATAGGTTCATAGGTTCTTAGGTAGGTACTAGGCAATCGGCCCTGGGGCCTATACAAGCCCAGCCAAAAAGGTACCCTGGCTATTGCCACCCAAGAAAATTATTTTCCTGTGCCACTGTCGAGCAGAGCCACAGAAGTGATCCCCGGGGTGAATTTCCTATTTTCCATCCAATCATCAAGATTTTTCTTGAAGAGTACTAATGAGGAGCTTTGTTTGATATAGATAGTTAGTTTATTCCAGAGTATGGGAAGTCTCTGGGACAGGAATGTATCCCTGCAGCATGTTTGGTTTATTGTAGTGACAAGGTTTAGGTCCCTAGAGCGTGTAGCTCGGAGGGATTGGGACTTCTTTAAGTGGAGCATGTCCAGCAGCTCTGGGTTTAACATAGCTTTGTATGTTAGGGCAGAGGTCACCTCTGAGTAGGCGATATGCGACGGAGTAAAGCTGGAGTTTTTTGAGACTGTCTGTATAGGGCATCTGTTTGAGGCCAGTAATCCTCTTTGTGAGGTATTTCTGTGGCCTTTCCAGTTGTTGTAGATGTCTTGTGAGGTACATACCAAAAGGGGCATTGTACCCTATAATGGGTCTAATGAGTGATGAGTAGATGAGAACAATGACTTCTTTTTTTCTGGATGAGAAACCTTTTGTGATGAGGTGTGCCACGTAAAAGGATTTCCTGACTACTGTGGTGATGTGATTATCAAAGGAGAGACTACTGTCCACCTGTGTCCCAAGGTCTCTTATCACACTTTCAGTGTTAAGTATACTACCACCTATGTTGTAGTTCAT
The DNA here is from genome assembly GCF_019279795.1 of Protopterus annectens. Lineage (NCBI taxonomy): Eukaryota > Metazoa > Chordata > Ceratodontiformes > Protopteridae > Protopterus > Protopterus annectens. The sequence goes on along the minus strand of NC_056736.1, from coordinate 788,698,228 downwards.
GGGTACAGAGTTTTTACCAAAGGGGATGACAATGCACTTTTTGGCATTGAGCTTGAGGCCATGGCTTTGACACCAGGCATCTTTCTCAGTGAGGCCCTATTGTAGGATGTCCACATCATTAGGAGTTTTGATTATGGCTCCTAGTTTGCAGTCATCTGCGAACTTCATTAGCCAAAGACCTTCTGTGTTAGCCTGTACTTCAGAGAAGTAGATACCAAACAGGAGAGGACCCAGGACTGAACCTTGTGGTACTCCACTTGTCACTTGTCTGAAGTCGGATTTGGAGTCTGTTACTTTTACAGTGTGGGTTCTGTCAGTGAGCCAGTTGGCAACCCATCTTATGACATATGGATTTATACCTAGTTTAGTGAGTTTATCTATAATTCCAGAGTGGGGGATGGTGTTGAAAGCCTTGGCAAAATCTAGATAGGCTGTTTGAGCCACCTTACCCTCATCTACGGCTTTGGTGACTGCTTCAAAGAAGTCTATCAGGTTTAGAAGACATGATCTGCCTTTTACAAACCTGAACTGGATGGGGTCCAGAGTTTGGAGATTACCAATGTCTTTTTTTATAAGTTCCATGATGATACATTCCATGGCCTTGCAGACCAGTCTCATCAGCCTAATGAGGTGGTAGTTCCCGGGGTCTGTGGTGGCTCCCCCCTTGTGGAGTGGAATAACCGTCGCTGTGCACCATTCTGTGGGAACAAAGCCTGAGGTGAGGCTACGATTGAACATGGTACTTAGGACGGTGCCAGTTCGTTCTGCAGTTCATGTAGAATGCAGCCTGGGATGTTGTCTGGTCCCATGGATGCTGTGTTCTTGGCTTTGGAGAGTGTGTTTTTTACCTGTGCAGCCATGATTACAGGAGCTTTGCATTCTTCCGGTATAGAGATGGGCTCTTTAGGGGGTGAGAGGGGGGGTAAAGTTAGCACTGAACCTATCTGCCAGGATGTTGGCAATATCAGTTGGTCTGTATATTTAGTGCCATTGTGCTGTAACTCAGAGCAGATCTGAGTGTTGCCATTGAGATTCTTGACACAGCTATAGAATGCTTTGTGGTTGTCTTTAGAATCATTGGAAATTTTGTTTTCGTAATTAGCTTTGAAGGATTTTGTCAGGGATCGCAGCTTCTTACTGAGGCTGACCAGGGAGCTCCTCCACTCATGAGATTTTGCTCTCTTTTGCAACAGTTTCTTCCTTCTGTTGTACAGTTTGTTTATGGCAGGGGACCACCAGCATGGCTTCCTTTTTTGGAGGATAGCATCTTGGTTCTGTTTGGGATAGCACGATCCATGCACTCGTGCAAGTGCTTATAAAGTGCAATTGTGTATGATTCAGTAGTCATAACTGTATTGTCCATGTGCATGGGTGTCATGAAGTTCACCACTTCTGTCTTAAGAAGCATGAAGTTGGCTTTGGAGAATTTTTTTACTGTGGTTTCCTTAATGGGGGGTAAGGGCAGGATGTGGATATCTAGGGTAATTAGCTTATGGTCGGATCGGACCAATGAGGTATTGACTTCAGGTGTGGAACACCGGTCACTCATGTTGGTAATGACTAGATCTAGGATATTGTTGCCCCTGGTGGGGGTATGGATAAGTTGATCCAGGGCATTGGAGTTTATGAATTCCAGAAAGCATTGAGTGAAGGAGTTGGTCCATGAGTAGTTTTCCCAGTTAATGGTGGGGTAGTTGAAATAGCCCATTATTAGGGTGTTTGGTTGAACCCTAATATTTTCCAGTACATCAAGAAAAGAGGAGTGGGGATCTTGGGGCATGGTGGGAGATCTGTATCAAGCTACAATTTGGATTGCAGTTTTGCCCAGAGTTAGTTGCACTTGGTTAACCTCAGCTGCATTATGCTGAGCAACTAGCCTGGAGGCATGGATATCCTTAATGAATATGGACACACCTCTGCCTTTGGTGTTCCGGTCCAGGTTACAGGGCCAAAAAGTCTGGTATGAGTTATAGCCTGGTAGTCCAGGTCTCAGTCACTGCACAGATATCGATGTTCTCCATTTTAAGGAGTGCCTCAAGTGAGTGCATTTTGAGATTTAGACTTCTAGCATTGAGTAGCATCACCCTCAGTTTTTGCTTGCCTGTTCCTGTTATAGTGGTGAATTTGTCATTTCAAACTTGCCTACAAAAAGGCACTATAGGGGTGGCAAGAACCTTAGCCAGTATCCAGAATCCCAGGGGTGACAGGTGCAGGCCATCTCTGGCAAAGCATTGTGGTCTGTCAGCCATGTCATCCCAGGCAGACAGATACTGGATCCCTTTAGAATGACACCAGAAGGTAGCCAATTGTTGAAGTCAATCATTTTGTCCTTGTACTGCGGTATCATTCTGGGTGATGGCAGAATGCTACTCAGGGCTAGGGTCATACCTGCCTGGGCTACAAGATTGGAGAGCTCTTCCATGTCTCTTTTCATGTAGTCCAGGGAGGTACGTCTCAGGTCGTTCACACCAACATGGACAATGACAGAGTCATATTTGTACTTGCTGTGGAGTGACCTCTGTGCATGGGTTATGTGGCGGATCCTGGCACCTGACAGGCAGCTGACATTAACCTTCTCCTTATTTAGCCTGATGAGTGGGACATCAGTGTGCCTGACTATAGAGTCATCTATGACTAGTGTGTTGGGTACGTTGTTTTGCCTTATTGGTTGTGGTTGAGTGGCACACTGAGTCTGCAGGCTATGTATCATTTGGGTTGTGTTGGGGGGGTGGAGGTTGCTTGCATTTCTGCTTTGGAGGCTCTGTTGCTTGAGCAGATTATTATTGAGAGCCTCCGTGAATGTTTTTGTGTTTCTATGTGTGGATTTTGGTGGTGTAGATTTAGTGAGACTATGTGATGAGTGTGGTGTGGTGCAAGTGTTTACATTCTCCTCTTGACTGTCAAGTTCAGTATTGGTTGGAGAGTGCTTTACCTCCAGTTTGGCTAGATAAGTGCATCTCTCACAGGTTGTAGTGTTGGGTGGTAGGAGGAGAGGGTTGTCTGTGTACATGAGGCAATTTCTACATTACCCCAAGATGCCCTGATTCATCAGATAGACAGGAGAGAGCACTGGGAGCTGACCATTGGACATGCCTGAATAAAAAACTATTTTCCTCTAGATAAGTGAGAAAAAGTTGTATTATTATATGTAATAAATAATTAAACTTTAAGCAGCATGGTTCAAGGAAATATTCTGCAATTGATCAGATTATACAGTTCATTATTTATCAACATCTAACATGGAGACCAGGCATGTACAACAGACAAGAGTGTCTGATGTAGGTCATGGTCTCATTTTCCTCCTGGCCATATCCAGTTCTGCCCTGGCCAAAACTAAAGGATGAAAGTCAGACCTATTTGTCCTTGTATGTGTACTTTCCTTTGAGGCACACTTTTGTGCTTGCGAAGAATCTTCATTCCTCCCATGTATCCATCTGATCTAGGAGTGACTGTAGTTGCACTCGTTGATATCCTGGTTGATGGACTTCCTAATAGTGGTATTCTCCTCCATGTATTTTGTGAGGGCATATGTTGCCCTGAAAGTGGTATGAAAGCCATAGCAGAAGACAATCTAGCTGGCTGTAACTATGAACAAGAAGCTTGCAAAACAAGTTTGTAGAAGGAGGGACATTGAGATGCCATCAGACAAGAGCTGCTAATCAGTAACTGAAGACATTAACTAGGAGACTTAGATTGGACTATCCAGCTGTTGCCTAATTGATAGGCCAATATGTCTAGCGAACTGGACATACAAAACAGACTTGTCAAAAGAATAAAAATAAAGTAAAGATAACAGGGATAAGTGTTGAAACAAAGCACATTTAACAGAATGAACAAGTGTAAATGCTGATATGACACTAGTAAAGTAAATATAATGAAAGAGAACTGCCATAGCACATTTAAAAAAAGAGAGCTGCCATAGTAATAGAAGGGTGCATAATAAAAGTTCATAAAACTGCAAGAACAGCACTTCTATTTGATGGAGTCTATATTATATCATCAAAGTTCTTTAACATCGAATGTTATTATATCGAACCCGTAATGTCAAATGCTGAAAACAGCGAAGGTGCAGGACATTGAATTCTTTCCCAAGGAAAGAATTTGGTGAGCTATTGCTGCCATTGCTGCATTTCAGCATTCAATATGTTGGAGCGTTACAGGTCGGGTTCAGGTAAGTGTGCGATTGTGTGTAGGTTAGGGTTAGGGGGTGGGTTAGGTGAGTTAGGATAGGGAGCGGGTCAGGCAAGTGTGCTGTTGTGTGGACATTAGTGTTAAGGTGTGGGTTCAGGTAAGTGTGCGATTGAGTGTAGGTTAGGGTTAGGGGTGGGTTAGGTGAGTTAGGGTCAGAGCGCGGGTGAGGTGAGTGTGCGAGTAATAATGCATGCTGTTCTGAGTTCCCCAGTACAACAATAACCAATGTACTGCAGTAGTTCATTTCTAGTCCATAAGATTCACAACCTACTATCATATTTGCCATGAAAAGATGGAAGGATAGACAATGCAAGAAAATTCAGATCAGTATCACAAAACTAATACAGAGTAGGCTATCCATTGTGGTACTAACTGAAATGTATTTTAAAAATTGCTGCATGGAAAGTGTGATATAACTCTAATCTCAATTACTTATTTTTTTCTTTTTCACAGCAACAAACAGGATCATCACAGAAAAATATGAACACACAATTTCTGAACAGCTAAAATATTTTCCCACTGCATGCACTAGATAGACATCAGGATGGGTATCTTCATGTTACTGATTTCTGACAACAAATAACTTCAATCATTCAGAGCTGCAATGCACGTATAGCTATTTGGAAAGTCAGGAAAAGAAGTTTCTTAATGCTGTTTTCCTTTTTTAATACTTTTGCAATAATAATGGTGCCAGATTTTAATACTGCTATTCACAAGATGCAGGCATTTAGTAGTTAGAATAGAAATCAATTTCAAATGGAAGCCTAAAGGAACACTTAATTCTGTGCTACACCACTGGTCAGAGATGTCCAAATGGCATACTATAATTATTTTATTTTCATATTTACTCTGCACTGTTTCTTATGTGCCTCCCGTGCATCCTGTAATTTCTTATCACACATAACTAAGTGCAGTTCCCTGTTATGTTAGCTCCTGCACTGCATGTTACAAACAAAATGCACACGTTGATGAACTTGTGGGGACTTGAGAACTAGCTTGTGGGAGAAAGACTGCTGATGTTTGATATTTTACTCCAAGAACTGGAAGAATGGATCCGATACTTGAAGCTATAAAGGAGATTTTAGAAAACATAATAGGATCCCACTGACAGAAATCCCCAGGATGCAAGAATTAAAAAAAACTGCTTGGATGATAGAGAAAGCTGGTATGGGGCTTGGCTATAGATAGGCATAAATTGCCCATGACGTAACAACTAATGAGCAGAGCAGGAAGGAGAAGAATGATTTATTTATTTTTATAACAATTTGATAACCAGTTAAGTGGGTCACTCTTGATGCCCATTTAAGATGAGGCACTGAAAAAAATTCAATACAGTAAAAGAATTATTAAGTAATATGTCACATTTATGGTGGAATAATGCAAAGAAGTTTCTTATCTTTTATAAATAATGTTTTAATAATGCTATTGCATGAAGACACTTCATTTCTATGTATCTATTTTTAAATTTAAGTGTTAGCATACTGATATAATATATGTATTTAATGGCACTTGCCCAGCACAACCATTCATAACACTATTCCTTTTTTTCTCCATAGGTCTGCTTCATTTGATGCCTGTTTCTGCTTTTTGTTACTTTTTTTCAATGAAGTTTGTGTACAGAAAAGTGCGTTTCTGTGTTCCCATAACTTCTTAGTTAAAAAACACAAAAAATCTAGCAAAGCTGGACCTTCTCCTGTGTGATACCTTAAACCTCCTGTATCAGAGGCAACATGGGATATAGGCAAATTACCATTTAAGGATATCAGGTGTTTCAGCTAAATGGCAATTCAGAATGTCCGTGACTTTTTCTTTTACTTTTACTTTTAAGACTATTTATGGACAATTTCAGGCCAATAAAGCCAAATCCCTCTAGCTGTAGACATGCATGTTTCTGCCTTCTTATGGCATCATCAGCACAGCATAACATCACCCCACATAATGCCCCTGAAACAATCTTGTTCTTGCTGTCATTCTTTTTTTAATCCAAACTCTGTTTTTCTATTTAGTGTGGAGGACTTAGCTTGCAAATCAAGTTTACTATGTATAATCAGATCTTGTTTAACTGACACATGATTAATAGACCACAAAATATCTAAAACTTTAGGAGATCACTAGTCAAAACAGTGAAGCAAAGCACCCAGTGTTGCAAAACACAAAAACAGTTTTTTCAGGAGTCAAACCCCTCATACCCTGAACTGGGTACATGGCCCCACTCCTTCAAACTATGGATATACCAACTCCAAAATCACACAAGCTCAGAGAAGAGGAAGAAAGTGATAAAATTCCTTCTTGCTGTCTACGTCTAACAGCTATTCCAAGAAAAATGTGACTTTTCAATGATGAGATATTGAACATCAACCCACAGACCACTGGTAAACAGCAGGGCTTCTGTGCAAATTGTTATATTAAACATGATGCATTATTTAACAAGCTGATAATGATCATTACCATTTGTTTAATATTCTATTTTTTTGAAAGTGATATGCCAGTTCAACAGCTGACATAACTATATGTATACCAGTTCAACAGCTGACATAAATATATTTTTCTTGTCAATGGGGAAGGCATGAATTTCATGAACTAATGAAGAGACAGAAGTGAAACCACACACACACATGCACACACACACACACACACACACACACACACACACACACACACACACACACACACACACACACACACACACACACACACACACACACACACACACACACACACACACACACGCACACACACACACACACAAATGAACAGTCCATACATGCTCATTGTAAGTCTCACATTACCACAGGAAAAATCCTGCTGCAAAAGAAGACTGACTCCAAGTGTACACCAATCAAAGCAAACAGAGAATAGGCAACTGATTGCAGATGTAAATGCAGTCATGGGAACAATCAGTAAAAAGGTCACACAGAAAAAACAATTGGTTAAAAAACACAAAAAGAAAAATCTAGCAAAGCTAGACTTTTCACTGTGTGATACCTTAAATCTCTTGCATCAGAGCAACATGGGATATATGCAAATTGCCCTTTATGGATATCGGGTGTTTCAGGTAAATGGCAATTCTGAATGTCCATGAATTTTTCTTTTATTTTTAAGTCTATTTATGGACAATTTCAGGCCAATAAAGCCAAACCCCTCTAGCTGTGGGCATGCATGTTTCTACCTTCTTATGGCATCATCAGCACAGCATAAAAGGAATGTTTGACTTTTGGAAACACAGGGTTGTCATACCCAACTGATATCCACAAGCATTAGGTTGTCTACAAAATATCCCAACTAACAAACTAAAACAACAATGAGTAAAAAGGTCACACAGAAAAAAAAACAATTGGTTAAAAAACACAAAAAGAAAAATCTAGCAAAGCTAGACTTTCCACTGTGTGATACCTTAAACCTCTTGTATCAGAGGCAACATGGGATATCCTTAAAGGGTAATTTATATATATATATATATATATATATATATATATATATATATATATATATATATATATATATATATATACATACACACAATGCACATTCCCATCCATATATCCACAACCCATTTTCCCTGTTTCTTTATTTAGAGCAGGGTATCACATCAATAGTGACCATAATCTAAAGTTAATATTCACATCACTAGGTGGCTAGCATATATGTATGGATCATTGTCATTTTGCCGAAAATTCATTTTGCCGAAAATAGTACTGACAGTGTATATGCTCTTTTCCCCCACTGTAGTGCGATCTCAGAGTGAGAATATTAAAGTCTGGGGGGTGTGGGGGGTCTAGTATTGTTTTATATTGTGCAGTCCCTATGAAAAGGGTAAGTAAGTAGTTTATAACCTGAGTAGGTGGAGGGCCACACCCCTCCCATACCCCCTACATTAATATTCTCACTCTGAGGTCACACTACAGTGGGGAAAAGGGCATATACACTAACAGTACTATTTTCAATGATTTGGACCCTATGTCAGAAATTTTTGGCGAAATGACATAGACCCATATATATATATATATATATATATATATATATATATATATATATATATATATATATATATTTATATATAAAGGTATAGTTCAATCCAAAGGAAGAAACACTCCTTGAGCAACGAAATATTGTTCCTTTTAGATCAAAATGCTGATTATCGAAAAAAGAAAAATATCACTTTTTTAAGGGAGAAAGTCCCCCTGCATATCTTATGAGGGTGGCTGTGCTGTGCATCCCCCAACTCCTGCAATATATACATAATAATATTCTTATAATTTGAAACCTCTAACTTATGTTTCTCTGGCTTTTGCATAACTCATCATCATCAGCCCTCTATTTTCCATTTTTCTACATGAGGTCGGGTATCGTGTTAACTGTCGCCAACTCTCTTGATTCAGTGCCACACTCCTGGCTAGCATAACTATGATGTGAGATACTTTTAAGGCAGCTATAAATAGGGCCAGTACAAGATGCGTCACATGCTGAGAAAGATAGGTATGACTGCTCATTCCAGAAATATCTAGCCCTGGAGGTTTACCCAAAATAGTGGAGTGAATGGTCCTTTAAACTTTTTCAAACTTTACTGGTGCCATCCTCTGGGCATATTTGTATCCCATTCACATTCTACAGAAAGGTATGTACCATATCTCTCCTTTCCTTCTCCCTTATTAATGCACTTAAATGTATGTTCATATACAACGCAATAAAAACATGATTAATACTGTGATGTCTGGAAACATTATATTCCATTCCTTTGTCTATAAACTAGAAATTTGACAGGTTAACACATTTTTGCCTGAGCTTGAAGAGCTGTGAAAGATTTGACTTTAAGCAAGGGACTAAAGATGCCTTCACTGTTTTGTATTCCATTAGTGCATCTGTGATCTTGAATCTGCTTAACATTCATTTGTTTAGGGCCTTAGCCAACCCCATCTCAAAGTGGTTTTGCTCATTGCACAACTGTTGCATATTATTTAAATTTGCCTGCTGCACAGAAAGGTATATGCCCTTTTCCCCAATGTAGTGCAATCCTGGAGTTAGTATATATAGTTAGGGGGGTGGGAGGTGAAGCCCCCCACATACTTTATACATTTTAAACCATACACATGGATATTTATAACTGCAATGAATAACTCTTTGCAAAAAACAATATTTACCTAAAGTACGTGGGGGGCTTCACCCCCCACACTCCCCTAACTATATATACTAACTCCAGGATCACACTACAGTGAGGAAAAGGGCATATACCTTTTACTTTAATGTGTCAGTGTTATGAGTTTCAGTCAAATTAATTTTCAGTCTTTTGAACTTTCAGTGTTTTGGTCTCAGTCAAATGAATTTCAGCCAAATGAAATTTAGGTCATATGAAGTAGACTCATATATATATATATATATATATATATATATATATATATATATATATATATATATATATATATATATATATATATATATATATATATAGACACACACACACACACACACACACACACACACACACACACACACACACACACACACACACACACACACACACACACACACACAATGATTTAATGCATATTAGACAATGTTAATATAATATAATATAATATAAAATAATATAATAATCATCTAAGCAGCCCAAAAAGATAAATATTATAACTCGGCTGCCCAGATCTTCAACACATTACAAACTGAAATAGCATCTTTCAGTCTAGGGTGTGTTTGAACATTTAGCTTGAGTTGCCCAAGTAACTTTTTATACTCAATTCTGGTATCCCAGGGTCCATCCTCTGATTATTTGTATGCTATGGTCACTGATCCTGTCCCAACCATTAACAGAGGGTAGACATGGTGTTAAAAATACAGATGCTGGTGCAAAGAACCATGTGGGTATGGCCATACAAGCCTGTGACTGCACCCCTCATTCGCCATAAAAGGAAACTCTTGAAAATGAAGCATGATTATAATATTAGCTCAGGAACTAAAGTCTGTACCGAAAAAGCCATAGAAGTTATTCATTTTTGCATTACTTGTTTACATTGCATAAGGATTAGCTAATATTTGCAGTTTGCCTAGTCATATACTTAAATATTTAATCCTGAACACTAGGTGTCTAAACTCAGTAGAGAAACATCATGTCACCATACAGCTCAACCTGGAATCATCAAACATCTGGACAAAAGCCCATGAAAAATAGGTACAACTTGGCAAAAATTTGGTATGCTGATTAACATAAAATTTGCAGGCATAATTATGTAACCCCACCCACACAAATGGAATTGTGGGATACCAACTTTTAAATTGAAATTTAAGAACAAAAATATACAACATAAAATAAAAACAGAAGTGTTTTATTTATAATAGTTCAACTTGTATCAAACTTTGAACTTGTGCAAAACTAAAATACAATTTGCATTACTGATAATAATGCAAACTTTTCAAGCAGTCAGCTGAGCTATACTTATATAGCTAAAGAATAAGTAAGTTTAGTCTTATTCCCACAAAAGCAGCACAATCTCACCATAATAAAATAATCCCTATAAACATTCTTTATGTATTAAGTCATTGCTACTGCTCACCAAATAGTTATCATGAGCTACAGGGTTATAAAACTGCAAGTTGCAGCTGTTTTGACAATCTGCAAATTTGCTAATGAATGCATGACATTATCACCCTATACATATCTATGAGAGTAGCATAACTGTATCTTTGTGAAATTTACTCCCCTGATCTCCTCTGAAAAAAGGGACCTGGGCCAGTGCAGTTTTTTCAGTCATAATGTGATAAATATATAAACTAGAGGGTTTACTATCAAAATGTCGAAATTCATATGGTTGATGATCATAACGTCGAAATCATTACATCAAATGTTCAAAATACTGAAAATAAAAATGTCAAAGTTTAAATGGTCGACAAACACTGCAAACTAACACTAGTGTTTTTTTGCAGAAATTGTTTACAAAAAGTGGAAGTTGATTTATAATAGCAATGGCACAACTAAGTGGAGAGAGGGTAGAGGAGAGTGAGGAAATAATGAGAGAAAAAGTAGTTTGAGGAGGAGGGAATAAGGCTATCAGTTTGGAGCAAGATATGGGCAGGACCAGGTATTTTGTAGATAGTGTTTAAGTTCATTTTTGAATTGGGCCTTAGATGGAATATTTCTGATATTAAGAGGGAGGGAGTTCCAGTAGTGTGCAACTAAGTATGTGTTTAGTGACTTTCCAATATTTTTTGTAGGTTTATAGATGTTCAGAAGATGTTTGTCAGAAGTACGAAGCTGGCATTGGGGGTTATAAAGTTATACAATATTGGAGATGGAAGTACAAGAAGTGGGGTTATAGATAATAGAGTGTGTTATAGGAAGCTGTGTAAGATGCAGTTGTTTAGGGAATTCAGGCCATTTCAGTGATTTAAGAGCAAGGCAGTGGTGGGTTTTATAAGGGAGATTTGAAGAAAATTTGATGATTTTCTTGTAGGTTTGCTTTAGTTTGCTGAGGAGAGTTGATTGAAGGTTGGTAAGGACTGGAGCTGTGTAAAGGAGACAGGGTAAGAGTAGGGATGGGGCTAGGGAGGACTTGGAGGAGGAAGAAAGAAATTTATGATAATGGTACAGGAGACCAAGTTTCTGGTGTTTTTTTTTAATGGACTGAATTATATGGATATCAAATTTGACTTCATCATGTATGGTGATGCCAACTAGTTTAGCATGTGGTTCAGATCTGATGATTGTATTGTTAGTAGAGGTAATGGAGAAAGAGGATTTGTGTTGTAGTAGAGTTTTAGGAAGATAAAGTAGACACAGTTTTCATTTTTTGGACATTATTACTTGGATTTTAAATGAACCATTTGTCCATTTGGCTACGCTTTTGGTGTACTTTAAGTAATAAAATAATCAAAGTAATAACTTAATGCATAACTTCATAATACAGTAAAGCAAATAAAGATTTTGCAGTCCTAACAGTTAAGTACGAAATACCTGGGACATCCTACATCTTTATTAATGTGTCAGTGTATATCTGAAATGATAAAGCAAGTTAAAGCAAGTAAGCATGCAGTACTGTATAAGATAGCTTCCAACCCTCAGTTAATGTTGTGGTCTACCAAGATTAAGAGTCACTGTTCTGGTCTGCTCATTGTCTGAAATATGCTGTAGGTTGCACTCAATAAACGAACAGGGTATATGGGTAAGTTAACAGAAGTCCTAGACAACTATCCATGTGTATAAATGCCAGATGTGAAACAACATTAAGCAATAAAGTGTAAAAGGAGATGGTGTTCTGATAATTACTTTTTTCAGATAAAGTGCTCAGTATTCCTGTAGTCACTAGTTGTGGGCTCTAATCTCACTACAGCCAAATGAGAAATGACCAGCTGTCTACCTTAATTAGTGTACATGGACATGCCTGTCAATTGTCATGATTTTTGCAGAATGTAATGACTACTGCCCCATATGTCTGGTCCTTTGATTTCCAGATATATGACATTACTTGGAATGTGATTTAATGGCAAATCTGTTATCAGAACACCTTGCTACTAATGTATGAGAACACTATGTAAGAAAGTTCCCTGTCAATGTTCCTTTGTACCACCATTTTATATGGCTTGGCCCATAATGTCCCATGCTAACAGGTTGAGAGCTATGTATGTGCAACATCATTTATACAATATAAGCGGTCAGTATTCTCACAAGTGAAATCTAACATATCTAGAAATATGTAGTAGTAGTCTGTGTAGTTACATTATCTGTGATGTTACTAATGTTCTTTTTTCTCTCTCTCACCCCACCCCTTCTCTTCTTTTATTTATTAATTATATTTATTATTATAATTTGTTAGCAATATATTATTTATAATTACCTCTTATATTGGCCTTATGTATAATTTAATATTGCTTTGCTGTTAAAAAACTTTCATCTGCATTATGTATTATGTTCCTCATTATATTTTATTTTATTTCTTTCTATTACTCATTATTTTTTCTCTTATGTTATAAATTACATCTGTTTGGTTATATTTATTTCTCCTTGTATTTATATTTAATTTATCACAGCGACACAAGTTAGGCCAGTTCCAGGTGTTCCACTTACCTTGGCTCCCCCAGCCGAGGCACTGGGGCCCAGCACATCTGGGCCACAGCCTGGTAGTGCCCCCAGTGCTGCCCATGCACTACCTGCTCCATTGAGCAATTCCACATCACAGGCTAATGGTAGTGTCCCCTTTGGGAGTGTAAGTGGAGGGGGTGTTTTTGTCACCTGTGATGAACTGCCAGGCATGGTGTACAGCTATACCTGATACAGAGCATGCTGTCCATCCTGCTGGGGCATTCTCGCCCCAGGTGCTGGGGTCAGTCACTGCCTCCACAGGAGCAGTGAAGGTTCAGTGCAGACAGTCCCATGGGTGAGAACTTGAGTCATACTGCTACTGTGTCTGATGTCCATGGGATGGGGTTCCACAACACCTTCCCCAACCAATGTGTTCATCCCCCTGTTGTGTCACACACCAACCCTGTCTGCTGTCTTTTCTGTCTTGTTGTCTACAAAAGCTTCCTTTACTTCCCAACTTACCTCCGCCACATATACCCCTGTCCCTTCCCCAACATTCCACTCTTACCTTGAAAAAAATTGGCACCTGTCCCAAAAAAAATATTGTCCCATACATAGCTTTCCATTTTGCACACTTGTCCACTGAACAGACTTAATTTAGTCCAACTGGCTTGACAATGCACTTATGTTGTCGTCATCTCCTCTCTCTGGGGGTGACAGTCCAAATTCAGCTAAAAAACTGTTAAAGTGCACAGTTGTTGCCATACAAGAAATGGACCACTATGGTTCTTTCCTACACCCTTCCTGCACACACCTACCTGCCTTTCACTATGTTTTTTCGTGTGTGCACTGCATTTCACCACTGTCCTCTCTCCGCATTTTTCTTTTCATTAAATAATTTTTGCACTTTCTATGGGCAGCATCACTAAGCTACGCTAAATGGCAGTATACTGATATATGTATTTGAAAGAATAGTAATCACGTTCAAAAACTACACCTGCACCCTATTTCAAACCCAGGATCATTGCTACTACTGAGGGGTGCATCAACCCACCAGCCACACAGCTGTTAATTAATACAGTTGTTTTAAGAAAAACATAGTAATTGTCAAGTTCCCATCATTAAACATGTTTAAGCCATGCTGCACATTTTGCCACATCATGCAAATCAGCTATAAGATCAATGGAAACATAGAAGTGTAACTAGGACTCCAGTTGAGAAATAAACTATAAATCCATACACATAATAATAGATGTAAGTCAGATATCTAACAGTGGGCAACTGTGCAATTATATCTACCACATGTAAAAATACACCTGCTACATGAATAATGGAAAAATAGGAAGTTGACTGTGTCTCTGGTAGAGAAATACATTACTGTAATGTCATGCACATAACAATAGATATTAGTGAGGTATGTAGCAGCAGGCAAGTGCGCAATTATATCTACAACATGTAAAAATACACCTGCTACATGAATAATGGAAAAATAGGAAGTTGACTGTGTCTCTGGTAGAGAAATACATTACTGTAAAGTCATGCACATAACAATAGATATTAGTGAGGTATGTAGCAGCAGGCAAGTGCGCAATTATATCTACAACATGTAAAAATACAGCTGTCATAGCAGTGATTCAGTAGCTACATTTGCTAAATGTTGTAAAAACATTAATATTTGGTCCATATGGTCCTGGGTTCAAATACGGCCATGTCTAGCATTTAAAACACATGTTTGTGTACATCACTGGTATAAATTCTGATATGTATGACTGTCTCATCACCCATTTATCCACCCAAAGCAGTGCAGTTTGAATGCTTGCCTGTAAATAATGGCAGCCAAAGGCCTACAGATAGGATCACTAACTATTCCAATTAAAACACTACAAAGTACAAAAAATGTCAGGTTATGCATCAGCATGAATTCTCAGAGGCTTTGGAAGTATATAATTCACATGGTCCATACTATGACATTACACATGACTTGGCAGTTATCCAACTGGTTGACATATTAGTTAATGTACCCTCTACTATATTCTAGGATACAACAAGCACGTTTCCCTTTACTCAGTTAATGATACCTTTGGCTAACATGCATAACTATGCCTGTTGCCTGCAGCAGCAGCAGCTTCTGCCTGTAACACACATCTGCATGTAACAAGTAGTAGCTACACACATTCTGTCTGTGCTGACATAATCCCTACCCCAGTAATTTCCAACCCAAAATGTGAGAAAAGGGATGGAATCTAAATTGAGGAGTTATAGATTGTTGAGTAGTTGCATGAGATTGGCTGATTATACTGCAAATTAGCTGTGTATGCTGCATGTGGTATTCCTGAACCACAGATAGATTCAGAGGCAATCACCTGCTAATGAAAACCATCTTAAAATGACAAACACTTAATTAGAGGGACTATTGTGTATGAAAGTTAGTTTGTATGGTTAACTCATTCACACAGTACTCATATAGCTGCATCTTTCAACAGAGAAGTGTTGTACTCCATCAGGTATGTAACCATTTTGTTTTCAACATGATGCATATGCTTGAATGTACTTAGGGGGAATGGGGATGACATCAGTAAGCCTTTCTTAGAAATATAATGGTGACATGCCAGTAATCTCAAGCTGTGTTACAACTGCAGAGGATGTAGTATACAGCAAGGGTATAATGCTCTGTATTAACAGGGTACACAGGTCTCCTGATACTTCCTTTGTTAGCAGTTGTAGTAGTACCCTGCTATTTGGTTGGCACTGTTGTTTATACATATGTTATGGGTGGGGGATTCCCTGCTATGGGGCACACTACAATTGCCTCCCCTGTTTGTTGGGTGATCATACATATCTGTCACGTCACAAACAGCAGTGGGTCACTATTGCTACTATTCTAGTTGCTTCTGCAGCCTTTGTATGTTTGGCAAACTGTTGATTAAAAGATGTGTAATCAAGCAAGGAATACCAATAGGCTTCCTTTAGTGCTGTATCTCTATGGATTCACTTAACATGCTCGATGTTTTAAAATGTCAAAATTCATACGGCCGAGAACATATAATTGAAGTTTTCAAACATCGAACCTGTAAAACAAAAACAACACAAAACAATTTTCTAGGACTTTTTGCACCCTCCACACCCCCTGCTATTTAAATATACAAACTCCGAGATCGCACTACAGCAAGGAAAAGGGAATATTTCCCATTCCGCTCTGTATGGAGATCTCCTGTTAGCCCTTTCAGTGTTTTAAAACATGGATTATATGGTCTCGGCCATATGAATTTCAACATTTTATAACATCGAGCATGCAAAGTGAATCCATCTCTATATACTGTACTCCCACTTATGTGATTTTGACATGTGCTCTCATTTATTTGAATTTCAAGAGCTATCATACATGCCAGATGCTGCCCACCTTTCACTGAGGCAGAAAACTACCTCATTATTGAGGCCTTGAGTCAACACCACCAAGTTCTGCTGTCCAGAGGGAGGGCAAATAGGCAAGAGCGTACAGCCTTGTGGGATGAACTGGTGCACAACATTAATGCTGTGGGTCACCAGAATTGTACATATGAGTAGGTACAACACCATGCCACTGACATAACCAACTTAACATGCAGATATGCAGTAGACGTGGACAGGGATCTTCAGGTCACTGGTGGTATACCTGCAGCAGAACAACCTCTGTCAGCCAATGAAGAATTCCTGGTGAACCTTGCAACACAGGACAGCACCCAGGCATGCATCACGCTATATGTCGTGGATGTAGGGGCAACTGTTTCCACTTAGTTGGATCAGCATTGGAATACTGTAGCATTCAGTTTGTCAGGGTGTACATAGTTTTACGTGGGTGTCAGGTGTTTTGGGGGGTTAACTGCAGTTTTAAGCTCATGTATAGTTTATGACCCACATACTTGATAACATAGCTAATGTAAATGGGAGATATTTTGAAATATTACCCGTTATACTGTCACATGCACTGCTGTGTACATTACCTCTCCCTCACATTTTTCTGGGACAATCAGGAATAGGAAGAAGCTATGCTCCTGCTGCTGGTAAGCACAAAACTGTTTTGTTACAGATGTAGATTTACTTTACTGTATTAGCTCAAGTGTCACCACAGACCTGCTGGCTGGACTGATGCACTCTTTGCATGATTGCAAACTGTACAGATATTTTCTGACTATACACAGTTTAGACACATACATATGCCTTGCAGGTGTGACCACAGTGCTTGATTTGACAGTATTGTCAGGACATTACAGATTGCCATAACTGTCAACCATGCAGAGTTTTGCAGAATGTCAGCCATACACATCATTTATGTTTTGCTCATGAGGTTCCTGTTTTAAGAACATTTATTTCCAAATGAATAAGGATGTTGGTTAGAAAATAATGTCCTCATGTCCTACTGTATGCGGTTGTGGGTTATACAAGTGTGTAATAGTGACAGCAGTGTTTACAGCTTAACATATATTGCAGCATAGTACAGCAGAGCATAGCAGTGTGGGTATTAATGTAATGTAATGCTTTTCCCTTTTTATCACAAGTGACGAGGGAGGTTGGTCTTTGTCCTCTTCACAACCTGATGTCAGTGTCTCTTCAGACTCTGATGATCATGTTGGGCAAAGTGAGGCACAGCTTGGAGTTGCAGGAGCTGAATTTGACACAGAGGTTGGCATCCCTCATCTGCTCTCATTATCACTGTACCCAGCCAGTATGCCTACACATACCCAGTCCCCTATGGACACAGATATTGGACAGTTGGAGGGTGGGGACATTGAACAGGGAAGTGTGGCTACTGTGGCTTCAGTGACTGTCAACACTGGCCATAGCCAAACAGTTGGTAAGGTTCCACACAGGCAGATTGATAGGGGTGCTTGTAGGAGGTGTACTGTCTATCCACCACCTGTTGCAGATGTATCATCTCGTGTCACTTGCCATATCTTTAGGGACATCATGGAGGCACAGGCATGTTCAAAAAGGAACTCCAGATGAATGATCAGGATTATGGATGCAGTGCAGTCTGACATCTGTGACTGTCTCCACTGGATTGCTGATACCCTATACTAGTTCACTGACACAGTAGAAAGACATTGGTCTGAGACAGATCACACACTATCTGTCTTGGAACGCACATTGTCTGTGATGGAATGTCTGGTTGGAGTTGACCGTCGGCCTTATCGATGTAGGTCAGCAACTACATCTGCTGAAAGTCAATGTGGCCATGCATAATCACAATCCCCTAGTGGAAGTACATCCAGCGCTCCAGAGGAGAGTGTGCTGTCCATACCAAGACATGACAAGCCATGGGTTCATGGTCCTGGGTGGTCCCATAGAGGACACATTCCCAGAAGTAAACAGTCTCCCTCAGGTAGTAGCACAGCATCTGAATTTGGGCACTGAGGTGCCATTGTAACTCCTGGCAGAGCCAGTTCTCATGTTCGGGGGTGGAGATGATGAACTGTCAGCTCTATCATACACAGCTCACAGCTGTCCAACATACAGATATGTAGCACTGAGCTTAGCTGTGTACACTCAGACACTCAAACACCACTGTCACATTCATGTCACCTACAGACACACATGCCACATTTCCATAGTCCATTCTGCTTGCATCCCTTCTTGACTCACACACAAGCTTGCCAACCTATTGGGTTAGAATAGGCCTGCTGCACCCCCACACAACGCCCTGTGCAAGTGATGATACATGTGCAATGTCCCTCTCATTTCTCTCATGGATGCAGGGAAATAAAGATATGTGTCTGATGCACAGGGTGACTATATACATCAGTATGAATTTGTTTCATCCAATGCTGATTTTGACATGCTACTTGTACTGTTCATTTTCAGAATTTGTATGCTGCCATTTATAATGACTATACCATAATAGTGTGTGTACATTACAATGGATGCTGTTGTAATGGCTGTGTAAACACACAATGACAGGTGTCACATGGAAATGTTTATGTCTCACTTTCAGGATTGTGTAGGACACACCTATGGGTACAAATCTACATGTGTAGGACACACCTATGGGTACAAATCTACAATCAACCCATTAATGTCAGAGCACAGAATTGAATGTCAGCACACAAGACAAATGTTGTCAGAAAGGTAGCACATTATAGGTTCCGGGGTTTATAGGTTCATATGTGCTTAACAGGCTAATGAGCACAAGGGTTCCTTTAACCCTAGCCATGCATCCCTGAACACTGTCAAGGTATGATAGCATTGATAAGTGTAAGCAGAGTTTTGGGAGCTGCAACATCTACAAGCCAGGGTGTGGGGGTTGAACAATCCACAGTTTCCCTGTGTACATTGTAGACATTGGTCCACAAGCAGGTATGATTGTCCTGTTCCCCATCCAATTATGTAACTTGCACTTGATTTGTGTTAGGGTGCAAATGTGCTTTACATGGATGTGGTGCCTGTTTCATAGGGTTCCTATTATATAACTGAAGATGCAATCTTTCGAATGAGTCTTGATCAAACTTGAAAGCACGAAACAGCAAAATAGCAAAACGGCATATAAGCGATTTCTTTCCCAGGAAAAGAAATCGCTTGGCCGTCTCTGTTACTTTGCCATTTTCATCACTGCAGTGCGATCTCGGAGTTGGTATACTTAAGTAGAGGACTTTATGTAATGTTTTGAAGTTTTTATTTTTTTATTTTTTTGTGGAACAGCAATTTTTTCCCCTGGGGAAAAAAATCACTGTTCCGAGTGCTCGGGATTGTAAGCTTTCACTTAAATGGGGTAGATAAATCAGCATTCACTTTTTTAAGCATTCGCTGATTTAATATAGACCTGTTTCAGATAGGGTGTAGTCTCTGGGTTGCAAATCTGTCTCTCCAGCATGTCCTAGATATACCACTGTCACGGTGTAGGTCTGTAGAATAGGTAATTCCATTGCTACTTGTTTTGTGCCTTTATGTGGTCTGCATAGGACATGTCACGAACACCATGTAGTGCTTTACTGAAAAACCTCTGTGGATGTTACAGTTGTTAGATATTCCTGGCTCGTTACATACCAAAGGTGGCATTGAACCAATGATAGGTCTGTTGACTGCTGATTACAGTGGAACAATGGCTTCCTTTGATTTACATGCCATACCTAGACATAGAATGATGTCCACATTATTACAGACACGTGACAGGCAAAGGGTAGATCACTATCTGTGTCCATAAGTCACTGATAACTCAGTCAGCTGTTTGAGGTGTGCTGGCAATATGATATTTACCAGGGGTGGATGACTTAGATAGTATTGTGTGTTTCGTGGTATTTAGTGATAGCCCATGTCTCTGATGACAACTGTATGCCTGTGCCAGCCCCTCCTGGAGAACATTTGTCTCAGTGAGATTCAATGACAGCTCTTCATTTGCATGAAGTCAGCAATGACTAGAATGTTGGATTGTGTGTCTGCTTGACTTATGGTCTTGGGTCTATATCATATAATCAAAAGCTGAAAAGTCCAAAGCACAAAACTTCAAACTTCAAAGCTTGAAATCTGACAACATTGAATCTACAAAAAAAAAAACTCTAAATACCCAAAACAAAAAAAAATGCTCTATGCAGGGGGGCTTGCCCCCCTGCACCCCCCACACCCTCGCTACTTAAATATACCAACTCCAAGATCACACTACAGTACAGTAAAGGGAAATCTTCCCTTCCCGCACTCTATGGCGATCTCTGTTCCACGGTTCAACGTTTTTGAACTTCGAGCTTTCCAGTTCGAAGTTTTGTGCTTTGGACTTTTCAACTTTCGAATTTATGATATAAACCCATGGACTTATAGGTTGTTCCTCCATGACATGTTGCTCTATGTGTTGATATGTGTGTTATTTTCACAGATTGCATATGGGACTGCAGAGGGTATTTTTTACCTGTATTTTCTTTGTGAGGTTTTTGTGATTTATGTAGGTTACATGTCAGTGCTTCAGCTCATGTCTGCTTTGGATTTTGTGTGATGTCTGCGGCGTGTGCACCACTGACTACCTTATTGACATTAGGAGTACTTTTATGTGAGAGCTTTGCCTCCAGTGACATTGTGTATATACATTACACACTTATCATATCAGTTTGTGTGATAATGAAGTGGTTGTGGCTAAATATGTGGCAATTTCTACATTGCCTCAGGATGTCTATATCCACCAGGGGGTTAAAGGTCACAGTGGCAATCCTCATATCAATGGCAACCGATCCTTTAGTACTGATTGCACAGTTGTATTGAGAATATCATTCAATGTCAGAAATATTTGTTCTGCAACTATGGGACAATGCTTGACAGTGCATTCTGATTGTCCTGGGTGCAACTCAGTATTGGAGGTAATGCCATCATGGTTTCTGAGAAAAATGTCACCCAAGGTGTCTGTTTCTGCACAGAACACTGCCAAACATTGGAGGGGAAAGTAGTATGTACACCCTTTAAAGTTACGGATGGTGTATTTAGGCAGTTATTCTGATGTTGCACACTTATCCAGCAGTGCATACCGGGAATGAACAATTACCTTATAAAGAATGTTGACTAGAGGGGAGTTACCTGAATTGTTGCTGCCTGGCTACTACTACTACTGCTGCTGGTCTCATCACAGCCCCATTGTAGTGGGATACAAAGCTCCTACTCTTTGTCTCTCACCAGAAGCAAAGCATTATCACCAAGTTCAAGATGAAAAGAAGGCCACAGCCTGTTTGCTGATCCACACACTTGTCACAAATAATGTAAGGGTCTGTAGGCTTGTTGTAGCCTTCTCCAGGTAGATGCCTTAATTAGCAACCAGACCAATCATTTGACATTTGCATGCATTATGCCTTGGGTTCCAAGGCTCGTGGCATTTGACTAGGGTACAGACCTGATGCTGGTTAGGAGCACAGTTGCTGCATCATAATATAAGGTTAAGTTCCAGGTGACATAGATGTCCAAGGTAGCTCCATCAAGCTTCACAGTGGCAGTGATCCATGTTAGGTGACAGTTTTACAGCAATTCATGCAGCCTGGCCTTCAACAGTTTAACGCTGGTGATCTGTGTGACATGGATGTGAGGCCTACTGCAGATGGGTAGCCACCTTTGGGCAATGTCTCTGTCCACCCCATATATCTTAGGTATTTCATACTGTACATTTATGTTCCTGGAACACTAAACTGTGTTCCCACATCATTTCACACAACATACATTTGCTGTCTGATTGTTTGACACACACTGTAGACTTGCAAGGCTAAAGTAATGACAGCAAAGTTTGACAAGTTTTCTGCGCATGCACAGACATGCACATCTTCACTGCACAGAATGCCTATAGAGAGTGTTTTTGAGGCTGTGAACTCCAAGAGTGTAGCAGTGTGACCCTTACTTTGCTGGAGTTGTACATTGTCACATCTGTAAGCATGCTCTTGCAACCATGCCTAATAGCAGGTTTATGGATCATTCAAGTGCCACAATCCAGGCAAAGCAGTGTACTCAATCTACCATGCTATCCCACACTGTCAGGTACTGTTTTACCTTAGAATTACCCCATAACAGTAATAACAAGTTACATGTAAGCATCTGTCCGGCCACTGCCTAACCATGGCCTCTTGTGACATATACACAAGCAATGATCTATTGCTAATGGCATTATCTCTGACTGTTGCAGAGATGTGGACAGCATCCCCAAACCTCTACTGCTACTGCAGACAAACACTATGTGTGAGAGATGAACCTACATTAAAAATCTTGGCTCCATGCTCACTCACTCACACACCTGTCAGTACATATGACAATGAGCGGGGTGCCAACATGCCCATCTCACATCCTACTCCACCCAAACCCACATCACACATGCCTACATATGTGGAGGTCTGTGTCAGAAGCATACCTAAACACCAGACACCTAATTAACAGAAATGCAAGCACGCTACACATAATACTACCTCTGCAGAACCCAGTACACATAATAGCTAATGCACCACTATTGGCATTGGTCAAACCCTTTCCTCAAAACACAAATTCAAATATATTAGTCATAGGTGATAGCATCATGAGTCACATTGATGTCCCTCTCACCAGGCTAGAGCTGTCCGTGAGGTGCTAATATACGGCATATCACACATGCAGTTTAATCTGTCAACAACAGGTACTGTTATGACTACGTCATAGTTCCTGTTGTTGTGTAAGACTTGAGATGTACATTTCTGGACTGTGTACTGACAGGCATGACTGAGATTTTGCACTATGTGTCTCAGGCAGGTATGCCCTTGGTCATCAGCTGCATTTTACCTTCAGCTAGGATGATGTCTCAATACAAACAGAAGATGATTGACTTCAATAATAGGCTTAGCATATGGTGTCAGTATAAGGGGAGCCACTATCTGTCAGTCTGGGATAACATGCTCAACCAGACCTGGATGATTTGCCAGAGATGGTCTTCATTTGTCACCCCTGGGATTTTGGATATCGGTCAAGGCTATTGCCACCCCCATAGTGCCCTTTTTTGGTGGTGTCTCAAGGACAAAATTTCCAGTGTAAAAATCCCATGTACAAACAACCCCAAGGTTATACTGCTAAATGCTAGGAGTGTCAACAAGAAACTGCACTAACTGGAAGCTGTCATCATCTTGGAACACACAGACCTTTGTGCAGTCACACACATCTGGTTCAAGGCTGTGGAGAAAACCAAAGCCATAGCAGGCTACACCTACTTCCACACATGCAGACCTCAAACTGAAGGCATGCAAACTAATACTGGTGGTGCATAAATATCCATTAAGGATACATACACACCCACATTGGTTGCACAGTATGTTTCCATTCAAGTGCTATTGCCTTTTTGTGGGGCACCTATTCAAGTCATTGCCAGCTGCTGGAGCCCCTGCATGAATCAGGACACCCACTCTGCTTATTTGGATCTACATGAGTCTATCAAGATACATCTGGACACCATCATCTGGGGTGACTTTTACTACCCATCAGTTGGGTAGATTAGTCATGCTAAAACTCACTTGCCAAAAGTTTACTCAACTTCATATATCTTCAATGCCCTGGAACAGCTGATTGACATCCCCAAAAAGAGGATCTAACATACTTGATTCAGTGCTTACCAGTATGGGCGACCACTGTACCACCCGCACTGTGAAGTCCTTCCTGGTGAGATCTGATCACAGATCGGTCTCATTCAAACTGGATATCACACCTGACACCCCCCTTGCAGCAAATACATTAACACATTCACCGATACATATTATAGCCCCCTGTGAGATAGTATAAATAGCTTCACTGAACCTCCTTCATCAGATGTAACTAGCACCTATGACGAGCTCTACACCAATGCTTTATACAAACACCTGTATGACTGCATTGACTCAGCTGTACCTGATATGAGCACAGCAAGCTCCTCATGGTAAAGCAAACCTGTCTCGTGGAAAACTGCCAGTAACAGGCTTTACAATAAAAGGAAGTCATTGCTGTCTAAGGGTAGGAGGGAGGGAGCCCCACCTAAACTGGAAACAGTCC
Source organism: Protopterus annectens (assembly GCF_019279795.1). Taxonomy (NCBI): domain Eukaryota; kingdom Metazoa; phylum Chordata; order Ceratodontiformes; family Protopteridae; genus Protopterus; species Protopterus annectens. The sequence goes on along the minus strand of NC_056736.1, from coordinate 788,673,561 downwards.
CTCCTCAGCTTAAACTAGCATATAAGTGCTGTTGTGACATCCTGCAAAACAAAATATGGGTCCAAATTAGCCTCCTTCACAAAGGAGAATCACAAGGCATTCTATAGTTACATTTGTAATGCAAAAGGAAAGGCCCACATATGTTATGTGCCAAACTCATGTTTAATGATAACTCATATACAGAGCCTGTTAACATAGCTAACCTGTTGGCTGGGAAGTTCTGTGAAATCATTACTCCCCTGTCCCCACAAAACGTACCCCATGACATCCCTATCACCTGTTCCCGACCTTGTATCTGTAAAGAGCAGGACAAAAATCACCTCTCTATGGACAAAAACACAGCATCTGTGGGACCTGACAACATCACAGGCTGAGTCCTACATGGGCTTCAACATGGAGTACTAACTCCATTGAGAACTCTTTGTAATCATAGTGTAACCACTGGCTTTGTCCCAGCTTAGTGGAAACAACCATTGTTATCTGCTTACACAGAGGTAGTGTGTCCACTGATCCTGGAAACTATATACCTATTATCCTGACTATCCATATCTGCAAGACCAAGGGGCAAATTATCACGGATCTTATCAACAAAGATACAGGTAATCACCACTAAGTTGACTCTACACAGTTTGGATTTATCAATGGGAGATCATGCCTGCTAAATGTGGTAGACATCTTTGAGATAGTCACCTAGGACCTGGATGAGGGGAAATCTGTGCATACAGCCTACCTGGACTTAGCCAAAACATTGGACACTATCCCCCACTCAACCATCACCGACAAACATACCCAACTAGGAATCAACCATTATATAATTAGAGGGGTCATTCACTGCCTCAGTGATAGAGATCATATAGTCAAAATAGCAGAATCTACCTCCAATAGTGAAGATCTAACCAGTGGTATTCCACAGGGTTTAGTCATGAGTCCATTACTGTTTAGAATCCATTTCTCCAAAGTACAAGCACAAAGTACATGTCTGTGGCTGACAAGGTTTGCTGATGCCTGCAATCTAGGAGGAGTCATAGAATCTCCAAAATAAGTCAACATCCTACACGAGGGTCTTACTGGAACAAATGAATGTTGCCAAAGTCATGGCCTTATAAGCAATGCAAATATAGGTATTATTATTACTTTCGGTAACAGTGATGTTCCTGCTAAGTACTACATCAACAGCAACAACTGACGTACACACTCAGAGGTGGGAGACCTAGGCACACAGGCTGACAGCTAACTTACCTTAGATACCCATGTCTCCGCAGTGGTAAGAAGAGCATTCTATCATGCCCATATAATAAGTGAGGGCATTGTCTCCAGAAAAAATAGATATCATAACCTCCATGTCCTTTTCCCTCTGCAAATCACTATTTGAGTGCAACTGCACCTTTTAGTATTCACCTTTACAAGCACCTGCAGCAACTGGGGAGACCTCATAGTTTCCTCACAAGGGAAATTCAGGTCTTCAGCAGCTCTCGATGGTGATAATCTGATATCACTGTCACTTTAGTGTGTGTCATACAGACTACTCAGAGGTGATCTCTTGCTTGCATATGATGCAATCTCTGATCTTGCTGTACTGGAAAGGCTGCTTAAGTCAATTGGTATACAGGTTACTCACTGTATAGGCCTTAACCTGGCATGTGACATTAATACAACCTGTTGGAGTGAGAGAATTGGCTTTGTTTTATTTTGTATTTTGTTGCTGTGTATTTTTTGTATGGTGAGTGACCCTTCCTTTAATTTACTGTGGATATTTAGAGAGAATGTTATGGATACCACACAGCATACTATGGACCATTTTGTTACCCACACTGATGTTGGTGGAGATCTTACGAGTGTTGGTTGCTTTACTGTTATTGAGAACTGTCCCAAGATTTTGGAAAAACTGGAACAGGAATGAATAAAGAGAACAGATAACCCCTTTACCATGGTGGGTCAAAGATCTAATTTCTCTTTACCAGGAGAATCTGGTTCTTTATTAGACAAATTGGAATGTCTGCTTTACAAAGAAATAGCTAGTCATTTTAATATATTAGGTTTGCAGCATTACATAAAATTGGATATTTCACCCTGGGGTCTTTGGCCATTTAAGACCCCCTCCAATTCTTTTGATATGTCTAATGAGTCAGAAAAACATTTTTCACAGAGATGGCTTACAGCAGCACATAAGTGTGCTTTGGAGTGGGTTAATATTCAGTTGGACTGTGACAGGGTTAAACAGAATAAGTTAAGGGGTGAAATTAAAAATATTTGCAGTGAATTATCTAAGTTCTTGGTTCCTGTTCATTTGGATTCTTGTTTGTCAGATATCAATGAAAAACCTAAAAAAAATATGAACTGGATCTCATTGATTGAAAGACTACTAAATTAAAAAGAGATTTTAATGACTATGAGTGTGGTAGAGCCTTTCTATGGAAAAGGCATAGTCGTCCAGTCACTTTGGATATGCCTCATCAAACCTGGAAATCCTCTAATTTCACCAATTCTTTGAGAGGAGTTGCATCTAACATTTCAAACACTTTTATTGAATTGGAAGTGAATGAACTCTCATTTCCATGCTTGCCTCCAGCTCAAGAACCAGTGAATTTGAATTGAGACTTTCAGAGAAGTAATCAGGACCAAAGAGGTACCTCCACCGATCGCAAAAGTGGAGGGGCAGCAACAATATAAAAGGGGCAAGTGGCAATAATATTTTGTGTAGTGTTATGTTGTTTTTTAACATTTCAGGTATTGATTTAACCAAAATACAATGTCAAGTTTTAAACTAGGACTTAAAAGTTGTCCCTACAGCTTTGCCATGGGTTCATTCCTTGCAAGTGGATATTTTTAAGTTGGTACAAAAGCTTCGTTATATTTTTTTGAATGTGAGGGGCAGGAATTGTATAGTGATGTACATTATAATAATGTTTCTTTGGATGATAGTGAAAATGTTACTTTTTATTCATGTTTTTCAGACCTGGGGGATGATTATTGTGTTAATGCATATAGCCTTCTTGATACTACCAAAGCCACCTGTAAAAGTCTTTTGTGCCTCCATTTAAACATGAAGGCATTAAACAATTCTCTTCAATGTTAAATGTTGCTGTTGAACATGCTGTTGAAAATTTTATGAATAGGAAAGATAATATTGTTTATAATTTATAGTATAAAACAGCAACCAACCCATGAGGCAAATGCTCTGTTGTAAAGCAGATAAAGAGCAATAAAAACTGTAAAAATCACAGCAAAGCAACCAGGCAGTTCAAAAAAATACTTGAACATAAAACCTTTTATTACAAAACCACAGAACGGTAATCGCTTTCACTAACAAGCTTCTTCAGACCATACAACATAAAATAAAAGATGATCCATTTATAGAAATTCAAAAAGCACTAAACCAATCACAGAGATGGCACTAAAAACCTTGTTGTCCATCTTTTATTTTATGTTGTATGGTCTGAAGAAGCTCGTTAGCGAAAGCGCTTACTGTTGTGTGGTTTTGTAATAAAAGGTTTTATGTTCAAGTATATTTTTGAACTGCCTGGTTGCTTCGCTGTGATTTTTACAGTTTTTATTGTTTATAATTTAACTAAAAGAGAGTAGAAAGAGTTGCAAACGTTATCTAAAAATAAGAACTTGGTAATTAACCCCTCTGATAAGGGCACCAAATTTGCAGTTATGAATTATCAATATTTTCAAATGTGTATGTCTCGTTTACAGGACAATAGTGTGTATGAAGCGACTAGTATGGTACAATGTGATAAGGCACTTGATAACTATACTGCTCTTTTAGAAAAAAGGTTTCAGGTTGGGTTATTTATCTCATACTGATTTAGATACCAGGTTTCTAGCTTCGGATAGTGAACTTGCAATTTTTTACTGTCTACTCAAAATACATAAAAATGCTTCTAACCCTCCAGGTAGACCAATTGTGTCGACCTGTATGTATTTTCTGGCCAGTATGGGTCTTTTCTTACATGAATTTTTGTTACCATATGTATTGAAATCACCATCCTCTACACACTTTAGCTGCTCTTCCTTATGGAAAATGCATTCGGCTAAGGAGGCTTTGTAATAATGATATTTTTTTTTTTATGAAGTCTATAGGATATGCTCCATGTTCTATTCTAGATGTTATGGTAGAGACTTAGTTGAATCTTTTATTCGTAAAGCTATGGATAGTTTTTCTTTGGGTAGAGGTAGAACTGCAAAAGATGGCGAACTTTCCTGTAGGTTTATTGATTTTAATGAACAAGGAAGGAAAATGTATTTTTTGACTACTTATAGTGTTTTAAGTTCAGAAGTGGTGGTTTTGGTTAAATATTGCTGGCAGTTTTTTTTTAAGTTTAGGGATCTGTCGGGAGTGTTATGTTCCTTTCCTGGTATTTCATACAGATCACCGAAAGTCAACTGAGGGTACAACACTTGAAAATAGCAACACCAAAACCCACAGTAAAAACCACGATCCACCAACAGTACAGAAAGAAACCGAAACTTTGTTCTTAAAAAAGTCAATGAAGTCAAATGGTGTAATGCGCTTTCATGTTCATACAAGAGACAAGAACAAAGTACACAGCTGAAGAAACATTTTAAACATGTAAAAAAAAGATAATTATAATTGATAAATGCAAAAAATTCATTTTAAAAAGACAATACACAAATATAATAGTAAAAATTTATAAATATGCAAAATTAAATACTAAATCAAATAGCTTATAAAAATAATCTTAAACAAAACTTTAAAATAAAAAAAAAACAATTTAAAAACTTGATAAGTGCAGTATATAATAAAATATGCCTTATCAAAAAATATAATCAGTTCAAAATCAGTGCAATATAAAAAAAAAAAAAAAAAAGTAAAAAAAAAAAAAAAAAAAAAAAACAAAAAATATAAAAAACATATAAACCAAAATATAATAATAAATAAAAATAAGCATAAAAAACACAATGAACAATTACAAAATAACAAACATAGCCCCCAGCTTTACAATTTATTGTACTGTTACCAAAGTATTGAATACAAAATCAATACAATAGCAACAATCATCTCATTTAAACCAGGAAAACTGGCTAATCTCAAATCTTTTACCAAATCATCCTCATCTCCCACTACAAACTTTGACAACACTGGTTCCCAAGTGGTTTATCTTTTGATCCCAAATTACTCACTTAAATCTCGCATAAGTGTTGCTGTTTTTATGTTTGGCCCTTTTCATTTTAAATTGTAAATTTAAAATCGTAAGTGTTGTTGTTTATTGTTGTTTTATTTTTATAAGGCATTGTTCATATTGCAACCACATATGTGTGACATATATCCTGTTTTTTTAGTTTTTAGACAGTTTTCCGACATTGAAACCAGGACGTTTTCCTACATTTGCTAAATAGACATTAAAAGGCCAGCAGAGCTAGTTTGGCAAATGGTTTATTGATTCACAGTCTTTTTTAAAAAGTATGATGTTAATGTGATTTCTACTATTGGTTGTTATTGTTAAAGTTATTGTATTTCACGATTCCTTCACAACGGGTGTAGGTAACTATTGTTATTTTTATTTTATTTGTTGGTGTTTTTGATTATTGCTTTTATTAATTTTTATATTACTATTTGCATCTTTATTTATTTTATTTTTTTATTTTTTTTTTATTTTTATTATTTGTGATTCTTTTTTTTTGCATTTGATTGATTGCTGATATTTTACTTTTTTGTTTTTTATTGAATAGGTTTGTTGCTGCTGGTCCAACTTATTTAGTTTTAAACTGTTGCTTTTAAATTTATATATAACTGATGAATTTTATTTTGCAGAATTTTTGTTTTAGTTAAGGTTTTAATTGTTTAATAAATTTTAAATTTATTTTATTGGAATTTTTTAGTAATTTTTTTGTTTTTTATTTTTAATAAATTTTTGAGGTATGTTCTGTATTGTATTTTAGTTGACATGTTCTTTGTTTTTGTTTTTGGTGTTTTGGTTAACTTGTATTTTTTGTTGTTCTGTGAGTTTTCTCATTTTACTGTTGGTTTTACTGTTTTTATAACTATTTCATACAGATGAGGGAGGAATTTGAAAGACATCTTGGTTCATAACGATTTTTCTTTGGCTTCTGTTGTTCCTCCTTCTTACTGTGTTTCTAGGGAAACATATCCCTGTTGTTCTTGTTGTGTATGTCAATTTATTGTTAGAATATTTGACTATTTAAATGGGATATCTTTTCAAACTGCTGATTTTTATAATTGTAATGCAGAAGGCATTATTCATGTTTTTCAGTGTCATTGTAATCTAATATATATTAATGAAAGCAAAAGAAAATGCGAGTTAAGATTGCAAGAGCATGTTAGAAATATTACACAGGCTAAGTTAGAGAGTCCTGTTGCTCAACATTTTGTAAAAATTCATAATTCTGATCCTAGTAATTTGAAAGCTGCTATTTTAGAAAAGGCTTTTACTAATTTCTGCTCTGACAATGTTTTTAAAAGAAAGGTTTTGCATAAAGAAACAGTTTTTATTTTGAAATTTAACACTTTATACCCTTCAGGTCTTAATTTGGGCTGTAATTGGAAAATGCTCATTTAGATGCATTCTACTGGTTAATTGTTTAATTGGGTTTAGTATATAGGTGGGGAATATGCTTTTAGCATTTAGTACACCTTGAAGTCTGTTTTTCTGAGTCAAGGCTCTAGAGACAATAAAGCTTATTCTTTTTGAACCTTGCCTGTGTTTTTTAGGAGTGAGAGAATTGTCTACCAGAGTTTAACACACCTTTCGAACATACTCCCACATCATGTCAAACAGAGCACCTCATTGGCCCTCTGTGACTCAGTCAGTATGATTGATTAGGTGACCATGATTTCACTACAGTGGTTCCACCTGTGTCTCTCTTGGACAGGGGCAAAATATGCTGATCATCTACATAAGTTTACAACTTGGCTAGGATTTTAAGGTCACTAGGGCCATTAGCTGAGTAAATTCTAATGAGCCTATTATCCCATAGACATGTAAAATGCTCTGATTAACATCCACACACACAAACATGGCTACAATGAGAATAGTACCACAGCCTATTTTTGTCTGCAGTACAGACCACTGCACAACACACACACATACACACAACAAGCTGGTTGCAGTAAGATAAAAACTGCTAGCTACCTAGTCTTACATATTACAGATCATAGTACTTAAGGCACATTCCCTGGCTTAAGTCTGACATTAACATCGCTTTAGATAGTCTTATGGTAGATGACATCAGCAGGCCTGGTGGAGGACAAGAGTTTGGAGGCCTGCATCAACTGCTAGGACCAAAACAGTGCAAAACCCTGTTTGTAAGTCAGTGTGTGATTCATAATTGTTTTGAGGAAGATGCCCATACACCCCCAAACACAGCAAGTGGGCCAAAGTGAGATTAGAACCTCTACCTCTCTTGGCTTACACACTACAGAACACAGTAATTATCGCATGTGCCACAGCTTAAGTCTAACATTGACAGGGCTTTAGGTAGACGTATGGTAGATGACATCAGCAGGCCATGTGGAGGATGAGAAATTGGATGCCTGCATCAACCAAAATGTGCAAACCAATGCCAGCTTTGAAGTCAGTGTGCTGTGCACAATTGCTCTTTGTGGAGATTAACACACACACACACACACACACACACACACACACACACACACACACACACACACACACACACACACACACACCAAGTGTGCTGGAGTCAGATTAGAAGCCCTACCTATCTAGTGTTATACACTACAGATCACAGTACTTGACACGTGCCACAGCTGAAGTCAGCTTTTTATATGACTGCAGGTGAAATAATCCTAGAAAACATAAACAAGCCCTGTGTTGAACAGCTTGGGTGGCCTGCAGAGTCACATTGGTTCCTACTGTCATCTGCAACTAGTAGCCTAAACATCAGGAAATGGTTTTCTAGCCTTGCTATGTGACAACAGCACCCATATTGGGCATATGTGTCTGTTTGCATTTTGATGTGCAAGCTTGTGGCAAAGCTAAATTAGCCCTGCCAATGAGTGTGCATACAACATAATACAGTACACACCTGTTCAGTTGGTGTATGTGTGGTGAATTCCAGCAGACACAGGGAGCTGTAGTGAAGGTGAGTGTTGTTGCTGCCATAGATATAAACATATGGCTTGACAATATATGTACATATTCCTCTATGATGCCATAAATTTTCGAGGTTTCCAGATGCTGTAATAGGGAGACACGGTATGACTCACCACTATCCAGATGCTTGCAGCAAGTACTCAGGTCTGACTCATACGTATGTGTGTTTAACATGAAATTGTGGTTTGCCAACAAATGTGATATCATTTACACATGATGTGACAGCAGACTGCAAGAACTCTGAACTTCAGATATCCCAATAGTCTTCCAATTGCAACATGTTATTCTACTCACTTCCAAATATTTGTAAGTGTATTATCTAATATTGAGCCCTTCCTTTTGGTCATTTTTCCAACATTATTAGTGATGTAGTGCAGCTTTACACTCCATAATCTGGGTTTGTAGAGCAATACAGAGACACACACACACACACACACACACACACACACACACACACACACACACACACATATATATATATATATATATATATATATATATATATATATATTTTTACACAAAATTGCATAATAAGCAACAGATTTGCAGTCTGCCTAACTAAGTGTATGGGCATGCACAGTGGCATTTTGATTGTGCTTTGCTAAGCAGCGGGTATATGGGTGGCACAATACTTGCACCAGAGACTTAGTGTTCCATCAACTAACTCCAATCCATAGCTAGCTGTACTCCAGGCCAGGATTATGATATAATTAGAAGCACTCAAAGCTTGATCTACCTATATACTCACGTCCATAAATGAATCTACAGTTTCAATCACTGTATGCTGTATGTAATGTTCACCTTTCTATTTCTGTGTTCCAAATCTCATATGCTTAATTTGGGATGTATTTATCAGCATATTATACTCCTGTGACAAAATGGTCAATTTAGTCACTTTATTGGGCAGACATGCCCCATCTGTAACACATTTAATCAGTATACCCAATTTCAAGTCATCTGCATACAGACTGTAGAACAACTCAAATGAAATGGATAGGTCTACAGAGAAATCTGAAGAAGTTTGGGCTTAGGCTAGAGCCCTGTGGGACACCCTGACTGTAACCAATTATTCCACTTGTTCAATTGCTGTACGATACTTGCCACCATATGTCAGCCAGGCAGCTCTCCATCTTATCAATCATTACCTAGCTGTTCTAGTATATTGATCAGTGTTTTGTGTATGGCCCTGAAATCTCTATAAATAATATCACAGCATAATTTGTCATTCATACCTGTTATTATATTGTCATAGCACATCATGTTGCTAGTGCAACTTACATCTATTTTCAACATATGCATGCTGATATATGGTTTCAAGTCCCAAGCTTTACAATTCTGATACTGACTAATCAATATTACCTAATACTTTTTAAATAGGTCTTCGATATGTGGCTAGGGGCAAATGTGTAATTGATATGTGAAATAGGTTAATACTAGTATAGAAAATACAAAGTCACAGTCAGTAAAACCATGAGTATTATTCCTTAGCATGCCAAATATCTTAATTAGAACCCTAAACATCATCACACAACCTACCTGGCTTAGTTATTTGATCCACAGAAGATGCTTGACAGCAAGAGATCATTCATCACACCATCACCTGCATAAATATGTACTTTGCTATTCTCAGTTAACTAACACATAGTATGTAAGTTCATATTGTAGATTACTGCTCTGATGATGTGTTAAACTGTGTGAAATGCTCATACAGCATAGATGATTTATTGTTATTGCAGTTACAAAGGGACATTGCTGTTTTGAGGGGTGCAAAAACAAAAGTCCATGTTCTGCCAGGACACACACTAGTCTGACTATCATTTAACCTCACTTTCTAACATGTCCCTTGAATGAAGTACCAGTAATCGGTAGCAGTAGGACTGCATGAATATTCCATGCATGAGGCCTACCGAATACACATGGTGACATGTCAGTGGAATGAGTGTATGTAGTTCCATGTGGATGTAACGTCTGTTGAAATAGCCCAGTATAGTTGCTTGCATAATTTACCTGGTCCATAGCTACAATGACATGACAATCCACTATACTACTGGGTAGGTTGTGGACTTACCTTGCAAGTGTAGCAGTTGACACAACTGCAGTTCAGGGGTGACTCTGTCTGATGCAAGCAGCACACAGCCAATATGTAGCTAGGTAGAGGAGGTGTGATTTGGCTGGCATCAATTTTCATACCTGTATATGAGTAGGAGTAAGGTGTTAGTCCCTAGGTTGTCAGTTAATGTGCTATGCATCATCTCTTAGCCAAAGCCAGGGCATATTTAGCACTCCTATGTCTATCTACAGGGACATCAGCAGGGGGTTCCTCCTCCAAGTCCTCCTGTAAGTGTGGCTGTGATGACCTACGCACTGGTGGGGGGCTGTGTATCTCTTCCCCTTGCTGATCCACATTTGTTGGCACAGGATCAGATTGTGTAGCATAGCACATACTGTGAATATCTGTGCACATGTGGCTGGAGTATACTGTAAGGCTCCACCAGATATATAGAGGCACAGTAACTGTAACTTCAGAAAACCAAACACATACTCTGCGATGTTCCTGATTTGTGTGTGTGCCTCATTATAGCTTTCCTTAGTGTGTGTGTGTGTGTGTGTGTGTGTGTGTGTGTGTGCATTTCTGATGAGTGTCATCATCCATGGCTCCAGGGTGTAGCCAGCATCTCCCAGTAAATGGCCCTGTAGGATGCCCCCCCCCCAAAAAAAAATCCAGTACAGCTGTGATGTGTGCCCATTATGGGAGTCGTGATAACTGCTAGGGTTGTCAGCACACACATTCAAGATGATCCCCTGGGCACTGCACACAACTTGGCACTTGATGGAGTCGTATCCCTTGTGGTTAATGTAGATTCTACCCTGCTCACCAGGTGGCTTGATGTGCACATAAGAGCAATCTATGGCACCCAGTACTTCAGGGTAGTGTTCTACACAGTAGAAGTGTTGCATATTGATAGCTCTCACCTCAGAGTCAAAGGGAACATATATGTGCTCACTGGCATGTAGCTGCATAGTATCCAGAAATTGGTGGGGTATCCTGGATGCAGGTGCCAGTGACACCCCCATATTGTACCCAGTTGGTCTTTGAAAGGTAGCTGTAGCTAGTATCCTAATGGCTACATATATATTAGTTTCCACTGGAATGGGTTTCACTTTGTTAACTCTGGCTCTGAGTTGAGGGCAGCAGAGATCACTGAACTCTTGTAATATGTCCCTGTTCACCTTGCAGCAATCTATAATCTCCAGCTCATGTAGCTCCTGGAAGGTTACCCTGGGCCTGAACATTCTTCTCCTTCTTGGCCTAGGTCTACTGTCAGCAGCACCAGCAGCATTGACTTCAGCATTTGCATATACAGATGTAGAAAATCTGCAGCAGCCCTAGCATTATCCTAGTTAAAATTTCCAAGGCTCTGCTCCAATGGTTCAGAGTATTGAGGGAAACTCAGAATGTAGGGTGTATGCATACTTTATTCAGTTCTGCTGTAGGCCCACTATGTGGGATTGGCTAATTATCATGCAGGTCACCTGCCTAGGATGCAACTGACATGATTTAAAGGCCCTACTTTAGTGTGCAATGTGCTGCGCAACATAGCTTATACCACAGTATATATTATCAATTGAATATATCCAGTTTTTCTATGACATATCCCTACGTCATCCCTATCATGTGAGTAGACTGCTCGCGCAAACATGTTAAGCTATGTGGTGCACTGTGCAAACACACAAGCTGAGCACTACAAAATCCTAAAATTAACACAGTGGGAATATCAAAACTGTGTAGGAACCTACACAAATGTGATATGCTGACACGGTTGCTCCTTTCAGCAATTCAACAAAGAAACCTCATCTGCATACATATTTGTGCTGATTGCCTGGAAACTACATGGCTCTTAGCTGTGTAAGCTGGGTAACAGCACAAATGCACTAATGTATGGACCCGATGCATGGTCCTATAATACATTCGTCTTAACTTCATTATAGATGTTATTTTACATTTTTTTCTGTTAAGCATGTCTGCACAATGCGGAGCATAGAGCAAACATGCAAAAATTATTAATTTAACATATCCCCTTCTTTTTACAAACATCCACAATGAATGTTTTGCATATGTATGTATGTGATCTACTATTTTCAGGGGAGTTATATATCCATATTTGATGACTTTTACATCCCCTTCTCTCCTTGTAGACTCCTGTATGTGGAAAATGTCTACGTACACAGAGTCTACACGGATGCCTTTTGCCTTGTTGGATCACTCTACCTGCCTTATTGCATAATATTCACCTGCTTAAGCTGAAATTTGCATTGCACAGAAGTTTCCCTGTTTGTGTGTGCTTGCTAAGAGATGTTTACTGAATTTAAAAATGTTCACAATCGCACTACAGTGGAGAAAGGGCTAATTCACAATGCTGGCCACCTAGTTACTTTCCCAGGAAATAACTTTGATGTAGTGATCGTTCGCTGAATGCAACATTTGATGTAGCCATGTTGATGAATGGGAATTATATGGAAATGTCTTTTGAGGAAATGATATAGACCCATATATATATATATATATATATATATATATATATATATATATATATATATATATATATATATTAAAAACAAAAACCGCCCACAGGATAAATGCTCCTGCACTAATAATAACTATATAGTCATTGAACAAGCGTTTGTCATGGTGCGAAGATGAATAGCAATTCAGTTCAAAAAGTCTCAAATAAGAGCAGTTGATAACTGTATATCAACGTTTCAACGATCTCCTGTAAGATTTCTGTTGTATAAATCCCAGCGATCAAAGATGATATCACGAATATTCAATAAAATAGGATTTGCAAATAATTAAAATCCTATTTTATTGAATATTTATGTTGATATATCATCTTTGGATCGCTTTTGGGATTTATATACAGCTTAAGAAGTCTTACAGGAGATCGTTTTGAAACCTTGGATATACAGTTATCAACTGCTCTTATTTGTGAGACTTTTATTTGAACTGAATTGCTTTATTCATCTTCGCACCTGCATGACAAACGTTTGTTCAAGTGACTATTATATATATATATATATATATATATATATATATATATATATATATATATATATCACATTTTTGAATTATTTACTTGGTCATTGCATTTTAACATCACACTCAGTGCAAATTAATGAGCATTTATTTTGAATAAACATAACAGGAAAATCAGCTTTATTAATTGTTTAAAACTTTGCTTTCATTTTGATGTTCAGATTTTCTGGAGTCTCTTCATGTTATTAATAGTTTCATCACAGTTTGTCCCATCATATCAGAAAGTACTTGACATCTTAGAAGTAGAGAAGCAATGACAAAAAAATTAAACATATTTCTTCATTCATCTTTAGTCAGGTATTCAGTATTGCCTAATTATTTTTGTCATACAAAACTATTAATGACTAATGCTCTTCACTGTCTCATATTCTGTGAAATAAAACAGATGTTACCTAAATGTCTCATTAAAGTTTATTTAATTAAGTTTGAAGTATATATGTCTTAGATGTTTAAGGCAGTGATGCCCTGAAGCGATGAGTAGTTTGAATTTTTTGCTCCTTGAGGAGTATAACCTCACTCTGTGTCCCAGATGCATGCCCTCTCACAGTCATCTGTGTAATAAAACGAGTGAAAAAATCAGAAACAAATTCAATAAACCATCCTTCAATGGTATTGGCTTTTTAGTTCTCTTCCATTCTACTTAGCAATATATTGCAGGAATATTTTATATATACACATACCTTTTAGGCTTACATTATGCACAGAAATGTGGGCAAGTAAGTGAGCAAGCTAACCCAGTGCTGACTTTAATACAACCAGATGTGAAGTTCAGTCGACAGAGCAGATATACTTATTACATGAGAACACAGCTATGGGACCTTATTCTCATCCAGTAAATGGCATGGTAGCCATAGTAACCTGTTTTCTTTTTTTTTTTTTTTTTTTTTTTTAGTTTGAGATGCTTTTTCTGAGTATGCCACCCACACCTACAATATACATTGGCAAAAGTAACAATCTAAGGCAGATAATGTAGACTATTTATTTCTGAGAAAAGTAAGTTATATGTAGTTCATGCTGGGTTGGAACTTCCCCCTGAGAGCTATATTAATTTTAATTATTTAGCCTTCATATGTAGATGAGCTGGGTACTCATCTATGAAGTGGAAGTATGTGCAAATAATTTAGCAGTGCCATAAATGCTGGTCTGCACATGAATAGTTTTTGCTTTTCAACAGGTTAATACAATTCTGAGGGTGTAAGTTTTAAACAAGAGTGTCAAAATTTGTGTGGCAATATCGTAAACTTGCTGTTATCCAAAGGGCATGATGTTACTGGAGGACTGTAGGTACTCAGACAATGAAATACAGCAATTAGATAAAAAGTGCAGAAATTACTCAGAAAGTAGTAAGAACTTGCCATTTAATCATGTGTTTTCCACTAAACTTCAAGGTCCTTATGGGGCTATGTATATGTGTATATACATATATGTCTCTACTTCTAATGATCGACTGTTACATAACTGACTTTCAAATAACCAAGATGAAAAGAATGAAACTTCAGGAACCCGAACAGCAAATTCCACCAGGGTAAGAAAATACATGGTCAAATGTTAAAGAAACTCACACTTGGGTAAGTAAAACCCATTGAGGTGGAGGGCTGTGCCCCCCACACACCCTCTATACTAACTTTGGGATTGCACTACAGTTGAGAGCAGGGCATGTTGTCCAAGTGTATACTTACTGTAGTAAACAGTCACCATTCGGGTTTCTGAAGTTTCTTTTCATCTTCGGTATTTAACACTTAGTTATGTGGCAGTCAATCATTAGAGTCTGTATATGGGAACAAAGGTTTGTAGTATAAAGGGTGGCCTCCTGGAGGTGGGCTAGAAGGCAAAGAAGTATGGTGGTTGGTAAAGCCTAGAGCCTCCATCTGCCACTTCTAGCTATAGTCCCTAATATTCCTTGTGTAGGTGATATTAAGGCAGAGAAGGAATGTTTGCTGTATAAAGACTTGGCTCCTAAGGGAGGTCTGGAAGGTGAGATAGTATGGCAGTTGATAGACCCTAGAGCCTACCATCTGCCACTTCTAGTTATGGTCCCTAATATTCTTTGTGCAGGTGATATTGAGGCAGAGAAAGAAGGTTTGTTGTATAGAAAGTGGACTCCTAAGGGAGGTCTGGAAGGGGAGATAGTACAGAAGTTGATAGAGCCTAGGCCCTATCATTTGCCACTTCTAGTTATGGTCCCTAATATTCCTTGTGCAGGTTATATTGAAGCAGAGAAGGAAAGTTTGTTGTATAGAAATTGGACTCTTAAGGGAGGGTTGGAAGGTGAGGTAGTACATCAGCTGGTAGTACCTAAAGTCTACCGTCTGCCACTACTAGCTACAGTATGCAATATTCCTTTTGCAGATGATATCAATGTGGAAAAGATGGAAAGTGCTTTGCTAAAAATTTTCAGCAGTTTAGGTTTTCCAAAGGAAATACTAACTGACCAAGGTGCCAACTTCATGTCAGACCTGCTGACTTGTTTATGGAAGTGTTGTGGGGTGACACATTTAAAGGTCACCTCTAACATCTCCAGACTAATGGTCTTGTGGAGAGGTTAAACTCTACATTAAAAATTATGATACAGACATTTGCAGACCAGTTTAAAAGGGCAAAGTTAACCATTAAACCCAGTAAGTGTCAGGTGGATATGGCAGAGGTAATTTCCTTAGGGTACAGAGTGGGGAGTGGTAAGATTAGGTCAAAACCTGTCAAGGTAAAAGCTGTTCAAGCATGGCCAGTTCCTGTTACTGAGAGTATTTCTTTGGATAGTGGGTTACTGCTGAAAATTTGTGCCCAGTTGTGGTGCAATGGCTGCACCCCTTATTGACCTAACTAGGAAAAATAAACTGGATAGGGTAGTGTAGACCATATACTGCAAACAGGCATTCCAAAAACTTAAAGAGATTTTGGGAGGATCCCCTGTGTTGGCCACCCCAAATTACAGTGAAAAGTTTGTTGTGCAAGTGGATGCTTCAGATTGTGAGGTGGGGGCTGTTCTCAGCCATGTTTCACAGAAGGAGAAAAAAGCTGCAGTAGGGTTAATAATGCCAATGTAAATAGATTTCCCAGGATAGGAGTGGGTTAATATTCCCAGGCACACCCATTTTTCTCAAGCTTCCTTTTTCAAGAGTCACTTGAAAACTGTGCTTGGGTCATGGGGGGTAGAAATGTGAAGAAATTAGACACTGTCATCTGTGCTAGCAAGTCTAGCTGAAAGTTATTTACATAATTTCAGATTAACCTGTGTATTGTATGCCAGCATGACTTGCTATGATATCGTAAATAAGTTCTTACATGTTGATTTCTAATTTGTTTGTACAGAATGTTTTAAAGACTTGAGCAGTGTCCTTTTATATTTCTAAGTGTGCATGTTTGTGAAGAAAGAGTCTAAAGGAAAACTGCAGATGATATAATCAGAATGTTTACAGTTGCTATATGTTACTGTCAGAAGTTGAAAGACAGGAAAGCACTTTAATAAACAGTGATTGGTTAATTTTCAAAATATGAAATGAAAATTAGAACTGGAACAGTTGGGACAGTTAGGCTAATCTAGAAAAGAGCCTGTTGAAGACAGTTGTCAGATACAGTTGGCAGTTAAAGTTGTGAATTTTTCACAGATGTACTGTGCAGTGGATACCCAAAAAGAACTTACCAAGAACTGTAAGCCTGCCTTTGCTCTAGTGTAATAATTCAGTTTAGATCAGGGACAGTGTTCTTTATTCAGATAGGAAATTATAACTAATCAGTTAGATCAGTTATAGGTTTTCTAAATGTTGGATTTCTATCCTTCAGTATTGATTTAATTTTGCTGATGACTGGTTCTGTTTATTGGGAATTACTGTTTCATATTTTTAATCATCTTGTTCATTGTTAAATATTTTCATTAACACTCATTCTGGCTGGTCAGTCAGTGTTTTCTTTAGAGATTGGAAAGTGCTTTTAGTTGCTTTGATAACTTCCCCGGCCACTCCAAAATCCTAGCTGCCCCCCACGACCCCCCCCCCGTAAATTAAATATACCAATTCCAAAATTGCACTACAGTGGAAAAAAGTTAATTTTCTAACCTCAGTGTATGGTGACTGTGATACAGTGAGGTTAGGAAATTAACTTTTTTCCACTGTAGTATGATCTTGGAGTGGGTATATTTAATTTTCAGGGGGTGTGGGAGACAGTACTCCCCTACATGGGGGGTGCAGGTGGGCTTGCCCCCCTGCAGAAACATAGTAGAAAGTTTGTTTGTTAGTTAGGTGTTGTTATAGGTAGAGTAGATATTATTTACATATGCACTGTAGTTTTCAGTGTTATGAAGGACACTTTCAATGTTCTGACCTTTCAATGTTTTGGGTTTTCAAGTATTTTGGGATTTAGATGTTTTGGTCTCAATGTTATGAAATTCAACTTTATGAAATTTCAATGTTGTGAAGTAGACCTATATTATATACATATATATATATATATATATATATATATATA
The DNA here is from genome assembly GCF_019279795.1 of Protopterus annectens. Taxonomy (NCBI): domain Eukaryota; kingdom Metazoa; phylum Chordata; order Ceratodontiformes; family Protopteridae; genus Protopterus; species Protopterus annectens. Next base: position 788,655,909 of record NC_056736.1, on the reverse strand, counting down.
TATATATATACATATATATATATATATATATATATATATACGGGTTCATTTCTATCGATCGACAACTCACTATATCGACATCCACTTCACCAACATCTGAAATACTCGACACCGCAAATCACGGACATTTAACAGGTAAGAGATTTAAATTTAGCTAATCATGCCTACCAGACATGCATAACACTGCCATACTTACTAAAACATGGTAGGCATGATTAGCAAATTTAAATCTCTTACCTGTTAAATGTCCGTGATTTGCGGTGTCGAGTATTTCAGATGTCAGTGAAGTGGATGTCGATATAGTGAGTTGTCGATCGATAGACATGAACCCATATATATATATATATATATATATATATATATATATATATATATATATATATATATATATATATATATATGTATATATTTCTGAAGACTGAAAAAACAAAAGCCTGAATCCTAAAAGACTGAAAATTAAAAATACTGAATGATGGAATTTGCCTCTTCTCCACTGTTGTGCAATCTTAGAGTTGGAATATATAGTTAGTAGGGAGTATGGAGGTGCAGCCCTCCACATGAGGGGTGCAGGGGGGCTTGACCCTGCATTAAAAATGTGCTCAGTATTTTGAATTTTTAGTCTTTTGGGATTCAGTCTTTTGGTATGTCAGTCCTTTGAAGTAGAGCCATAGATATATATATATATATATATATATATATATATATATATATATATATATATATATATATATATATATATACACACACACACACACACACACACACACACACACATGGGTCTACTTCGGTAGACCAAAATTACACATACCCAAGATTCATATCACTGAGAACAAAAGGCTGATGACCACACAACGGCGATGTCCTGGAACACTGACTTTCCACTCCAGGTAGGTAACCACTTGGCCATTCTGAAAAAGAAGTAAAAGCAAAGGAAAGCAAACCCACCCATGTGGGGGAACTTCACCACTCCCCACCACCCCACCCCAACTAAATATACCAACTCCAAGATCGCACTACAGCAGGGGTAAGGGGCAAAGTTCAACAGGGTGGCCAAGTGGCTACTTACCTGGAGTGGAAAGTCAGTGTTCCAGGACATCGGTGTTGTGTAGTCATCAGCCTTTTTGTCTCAGTGATATGAATTTTGGGTAAGTAAAATTTTGGTCTACTGGAGTAGACCCATACACATATATGCATATATATATATATATATATATATATATATATATATATATATATATATATATATATATATATGTATATATATATATCCTTAATTTACTGAATTAAATAATCAAGCCATGTAAAAAAAGACAGAATAGTGTGTGAGATTAAAAAAGGAATTATCAAACCAATGGCAGTTTCTGTTAAGAAATGCAAACCTGACATTATCAAAAACTCAGAATAAATGACGAACTAAAGAAATTATGGTTAAAGGTTAAAATTATATAAATGAAGAAATGAATATAAAATAATATGTATGGCAAATAAAAGGTCAAAATATGAAATAAAATGATAATGTATTGTAACAGTAAAGTTGACAAGAAAGCAATATGAGTTACGCAGTAAATATGGTGAATCTGATAAAGAAAACTTTGTGAACTTGGCATGGCTAAAAGTGCAAGATCTATGCACTATGTATTCAGTTATGTAGTAGGAGTGAGAGAAAAAATCATGTGAAAGGAAAGACAACTATGCTGAGAATAATTTGCATATTGTTAGACAAAAATGTGAATGACTTATTTGTTGGTACATTTCCAATTATGTGAAACATTGAAGTCTAAACATGACTTAGAAACAGTGAAATGAGATCACAGCACAGATTTTTAACATTAAATGCTAAGAATTAATAAAAATACAACACATAACCTAGACTCAAGTGGAAGGTATAATATTTTGTTTGCGAATACTTTTGATTTACTAGTAGCAACAAAAGAAAGGATATCTACATACATTGCAGACAAGTTCAGATACCCAGTAACACCACTGGTCAAAAATAACCATTATAATTTAATGCATGTTGTATCAGAGAATGCATATAAAATATGGGTATTTTTGTACTAGAAAATGAAAAGAATGTAACATATAGGTATTAATGTTTAAAAATTGTATTGATTAAATACAGGAAGTTGCATGTCCTGTAGTACACTTCTTTTTCCAATGCAGTCAGGTTAAAGGCCTCATAGAGACTGAAAGTGTATACGTGTCTTTATTGCTTATGGATCACAATGATGAGCATCTGAATATTATGTAATATGCATGGTTTATGCATTTAGTATTTATAAAGATACTACCCACAGGATTCAATAAACTCCATGTTGGCTCTCTGTGAAGCCTACATGGAGTTCACATGTTTGTGCGGTGGTGTGGGATGAACAGTCCCTCATATCACCATGCAATGCATATTCATGCTGCACTTCACATCTAAGCGAGGTTTTATACAGTGCTGCCGGCCAGAAAATTGTGCTAGTGGAAATGGATAGCAATCCTGTTTAAAGCAGAGCATGTTCGGCCCGTGGTTTTTTGTGGAATGCCACAGTGATTATCAGGGTTTCACAGATACCTCTTAATCTCTTAGTTCAACACATCTTCACAAAGACTAACATAATGCAGAGACAATTACCTAGAAATAGGGACATATGTGACATACATGCCTCATCAAAATGTGGTAGACACATGCAACAGCTGGAAAGGCTACAAAACTACCTCATGAAGAGGATCCTAGGCTTACACACATATCCTGTACAGACAGACGCAAAAAAACTCCAGCTATTCTCTTTCTCATATCATCTACTAAGTGTCGATCTCTGCCATGTCTGACCCAGCTCTATTAGAAATGCTACATCTAAACAAATCCCAATTCCTTCACATCACACACTCCAGAGAACTCAACCTCATTACCACAATCAACAGAACATGCTGGAGGGACAGGTTCATAACCCAGAGACAGCCCATGCTCTGGAATAGACTTCCCATACATGTCAAGCAGAGCACCTCACTGGCCCTCTTCAAGAGAAATCTTGATGAGTGGATGGGAAATAGAAAGTTCACCCCGGGGATCACTCAAATGGCTGTACTTGATAGAGGCACTGGGATCTAACGTTGGGTGGCACTATGCCAGGGCACTTCTATGGGCTAGGCTTGTAAAGGCTTCGGGGCCATTAGCCTAGTACTCACCTATGAACCTGTGTTCTGAAGGAGGTGAAGTATGAAACTCAAACATACCTCTCAACCTCTTAGAACAAGAAATCTGGGCAAAGCCATAAATAATGGGGATACAAAGGCCCAAAAACAGAGATACATTTTTAATATTCCTCTTACAAACTTAGAAAGTTGATAGAGCTAGTGCAACCTTGATGAGTGGATGGGAAACCACAAATTTGTCCGAGGGGTTCCACCTTTGTCCCTCACTGACAGGGGCAACAAGTGCTGACTGAGGGTTCATTTTTGGGGATACACTCTTGGCTAGGCTTATAAGGGCCCAAGGGCCATTAGCCTAGTCACCTCCTATTATCCTATGATCCTATGAGTAATAGGTTTTACGTTAGCATGATTTGTCTTTAGAGCATGCAGTTTAAAACTCAAATGTCTATCAGTATTGTTTGACTTCAACTCCACAATGACACGCCAATGATTTTCCAAAATACTAAAATTTTATAAGGAAAATATCAAAAATATGAGACAAGAAACTGTATATTCTGCAAAGTCAGGACAGTTGGGAAGTATGGACGTCACTATATGTAATGTTGAGTCACATCAGTCCTGAGATCATCCCAGTAATATGGCGGAAAGCCACAAATTTGATAAGGAACACATCTGCACATCCTGTGAATATCTGAACAGTTGAGACATATGAATGTGAAGTATATGGTCCAAACACAGTACAGGACAGTGTATCTACAGTGCAGAGTATTGTGATACTCCATTACTGGCATTCTGTACTGAAGCTGTGTAAATGATCTGTAATGATTCTTGAATTGCCATGTAAAATGACCACTCAGGGGAAGTGTGTGTTTTGAATAGCAGCACAGATAAATTGTAGGAATGAACACAGTGAAAGAGGACAGGTGAAAAAAAAACATAATGTATAGCAGATGAGGGCATGTGAATGGAAAATGGTTGTAGCAGCAACACCAATCATATGTCTATATGGTACAGTAGGGACTGCATGTGAAAATGAGTTTTATGTGACTGATATACAAGGTGACATAACAATAGGGAGAAGGTCTATGTGACATAAGTATCAAGTAATATCCGTGGTATCCCTGAAGTCTCAAACACCTTTCTCTTCATAAAAGACACACAGGTTTTAAGTTCCAGATACTGGATCACATAGACATGGGTGATCTTGAAGGAGACATCCCGAATATTCTGGAGAAACATGAACTCATGTGGCAGTTAAAGCTGAACTCTTTTTAGGAAGCCTGGAATAAACTACTACTGTTCACTTAAAAGTGTACTGGAACTTAAAATTAACACATTGTTTACATGACTAATTTTATTTTACTTTATTTTTATTTTATTCTTCCAGTTGGTTTTAAAAACCATATTAAATACCATGTTAAATCAGTTTTAATTTAATTGTATATTTTGTTTCCATCATCATGCATTTTTTCTTTTTCTTGTTCTTTTTTCTACTTTATTCAAAATGATGTGTAATAACAATACTAACTATGATACAATAATATTTTTGCAGATAGTTTTTAGGGTTCTTGTACACAGACCTGAAGAAGTCTAGAAGAATGAAAACAATCTTTGTTAATAATAGGTTATGAAAATATAATATGATTTTTTACATGCAAAGTGTATATATGTATATTTATATATTTTTTTTGATTGCTAAATGGTCTAACGGTTATATATTTCCAGAAATGTAGTATATTGTCTTAGATAAAATCACAGACTTAATAATCTGGTTAAATAAGAGGTTCCATGTTATTATTAATTTTATTTAAGTACATAAGGGTTATATTATTAAGACAGCTACTAAGTAGGGCAGGACAAGCTCGAATGTCACACTGATGGAGGAAGGGATGTGAATTTAAAGTGTATACTAATAACACTTTCTTTTACAGCATAATAAACCACTCTGACTTGCCTGAATATGAGTGTAATCTCAGCAGAGGTCTCCAGCAAGTGGGGCACAGGTAAAGGCTCATGGAAAACATTAAAAGATCCAAACACAGTCATGGACAATATCAGAATAATACCACCAGTAATCCCATGCCACTGACAACATTTGCGATTGAAAGTGATCTGAGATGAGTCTGCACAAACACACTTGAACAACTATTAGGATACATCCACACTTTGTTGTGGCTAGCCACAATGCCTAGCGTATTTTAGTTTTGCTAAATGAAACTAGATAAAGTGGGATAAATATGGCTGATACGCTGCCGATATTTGGCCTTGATTTATGCTAGTAGTCAGCACCCATCCCAGTTGGGTTTTTGTATAACTGTTACTGGGGCAGGAATTTGAACAGCATCATACTCAATCAACTGTAGTTTACAATAAGAACATTGCTATTTGTAGGTGAAGAATGTACGGCACAACTGTTAGTGGGAGCAACAGGTCATGATGCTGTTACTTGCTTCTAGCTCATTATTGTGTCTGCATCATGCTAAATAAGTAACAATGTTGCCTTTATGTTATGTGTACATGAACTTTAAATGCCTTAGTAATACCTGCCTTTAATTTATAGTCCTAGTGTCGCACCATAGTTATTTACTTGTATATTTACGGACTCAGCTGGATCTTGTAAAATTAGCTTTTAATTAGCCCGTATTGGGTGAAATCAATGAGCATTGTGTTTGCGCTGCTTTTGTTCGTGTGTTTGTGTTGTCCTAGCATCTATAGTACTTTTGTTAAAGCTTGTTAGCTATCTCAGATGGTGTATCTGCTGCAAGTGCTTTAATTCATGGAAACTAATGTTTCTCCTCTTAATTTGTGAATAAGCTACACTGGAATTACTACGCTTAACTGCTTCTTCTGCTTAACTTTGCTAATGTACAAACCTGAAGCTACTGTGTGCTTACTACTGTAATTTGTTCTTTGTCTCCCTCCAACCTATTGTAGCTCTTCACTTTCCAGTCCTGTATTAAGAATTGGGATGTTCTCCTGTTAGATAAATAAGGACCCCCCCCTACAACTACTCTTGGCCACTCCGTCTTCAATCTAAAAGAATTCTTCTGTCCTGGTTCAAAAACCAGTTCCCAAAGGATACAAGAAAGTATGTTTTACCCAAAGCCAACTGTTAAACTGCACTGTTTTTAATACCTAGTGCTGTATATTATCCATACTACTGAGCCAGGTACCCAGCAGCCTTACCCCTCTATACCTCATAGGGAACTAATTTGTCTTCCCTGTAAATCCCCTACCGGAGCCATCTATTCTACCTAGATCTCTTTTCTTATAGTTTTTCAGCTCCAACTTACCTTCTGCCCACTAGGTGGCACTCTTATCTAGGCTTGTGTAGTATCCACTATCCCTTCCCTCCCATTTTAAATTCCAGTCTACTTTTCTATGTTCTTACAATCTCAGACTGCTCCTTAGTCTTCCTCTCTCACGTACCTTTTTTATCCGCTATCCCCTACATTACTATCTCTTACTAAATAAACAACTGAACTATCACTCCCCACTCACCTGTTACTTCCAAGAGCTCCTCAGGAGTCTGCTGCTCATAGATTGTCTCTGCAATTTCCTCCTTCACCTGCTCTAACCAACTCAGTTTGCCCTGCGGGCTCACTCTGCTCCCCTACCCTGCCCCAAATCACCCACCCCAGTACACCTACATTTATTCCAGCCAGTAGTCTCCTCCCCTCTTCTACCACTCCACTCACAGTCCTCCTCTCTCTGCCCCTCCTCTTCTCACCCACTCCCCTCAATTAAAAGCTACTCCCCTTATACAATTCACTATACTCTACTCCTCTCCCCTTCTTCATTCTGTATCTTATACCTCTCCAACATTATACCTCCCTCTCTACTCCATCTTATAAACTTATACCATCTCACTATGAACTCTTCATTACTACTTACCCTTCTCATCCCCTCTACCACCTTGTAAGCTCTAATTCTACTATACCATACAACCTCCGATTCCTCCACTCCTCTTCCCCTTCTCTCATGTCTCACTACACCTCTCCCACCCCCATCTCACCCTCACAATACCTCACTTCCATACTATCTCAGCCTCATTAGTCTAGCCCAATCACCTCTACTACTTCAAACCAAAGATCTTACCCACCTTAAAAAAACACAACTTCCCTAAACCTCGTTCATATCATCCCCAACACTCAAAAGGAAAACTAAATCACCTACTACCTTCTTTCTTCATCCACCTACTTCTAGCAGGTGATATACAACTTAACCCTGGAACCTAGTACCACTGACAACCCCATCCCTCCAAAAACTACCAAAACTACCAGCCTCAAAAGCTTTAAATTAGTTACACTCAATGCCCAAAGTTTACGAAATAAAACACCTAGCTTCCATGCCTGTCTTAACCAGAACCAAACTGACATAATATCCGTCTCTGAGACTTGGTTAAAACCATACATCTCTGACTCAGAAATTCTATCCCCTGGTTACCAAGCCATTAGATATGACTGCATGAATATAAGAGATGGAGGAGTAGCCTTGATATTCTCTAACATACTTCCTATTATTCCATACCCAAATCCCATTCCTCAATTTAACAATGCAGAACTTGTAATAGGTGTGCTACAAATGACTAATGATAAAAGTATCTGCATCATATCCTTCTATATTCCCCCAGGTAACAACACTACTACTTTAGAAGAAATCCTCCAATGGGCCTCAACTAATATTAACCTAGAGACCTACATTCTAGGTGATGTTAACTTAGACTGGAATAAAATTAACCATAAAAATCCCCCCATATCTGTCAATCTCTTCAACTTTACCCAGTTTGCTAACTCTATCACCAGACCCAACAAAACCAATCCTCCAGGATCCACTCTGGACTGGATCCTAACTACCCACCCTAACAACATATTAGACTCAGGCATCCTTCCTGACTCTATTAGTGACCACCTGCCTGCCTTTATCCTCTGAGAAACCCATTCCTTCCCTCACCAGCACCAGTATATATATACTCATAACCTTACAAATTTCAACCCTACAACCTTCTCTAACACCCTCAAACAAACTGGAGCACTCTAAAAACACTCCCTCTAGATAACGCCGTAGATTATTTCAATTCCACCTTCCTAAATGTACTTCATACCCAAGCTCCTCCATGATCTATATGAGTCAAACCCAATTCCGCACCATGGCTAACCAAGGAAACCAAAAAACGTATGCAACAATGAGATAAATGCTGGAAACTTTCTCAGCACAATAAACATCCTGAAACTCTCCTTAAATATAAGCAACTCCGCAACCTCACCAAAAGACATATAATCAAGGATAAACAATCCCACTATATAAAACGCCAAACCAACCACTCAAAACAACCCTTGCCCTGATACTACTAAGACTGATCCAGAAATTGCCACTTTCTTCAACTCCTTCTTTATTAACTATAGCTGAACCAAGTCCTTCCCAAATACCCCACCCACACAAGTTAGTCACTCTACCCCAGCCTCTCAACCCAACCCACCTACCTTTGAACTTAAACCAATTTTAACCTCCTACATAAAAAAAACTCCTCAGCAAGCTAAAACCATGCTCCAATGCCCCAGATAACATTCCCTCTAAATTCTTAAAAATTGCTGCAGATGGCATTGCCCTCCCCATTAGCATCTTAATCAACAGATCCATACAAGAATCTTATGTCCCCAAGCTTTGGTGTTCTGCCTTTATGCATCCTCTCCACAAAGGCGGTAAAAATAATAATACCTCAAACTTTTGCCCCATAGCCATCCTCTCCCCAGTATCAAAAATATTGGAAAAATGCATTCACACCCAACTAATGCCCTTCCTAACCACAAAAAATCTAATCTCTCAAACCCAACATGGCTTCCACCCCGGCCATCGCACTATTACTGCTCTTCTCTCATTCTTAGATATAGTCAACCACACCTGCGACTCTAGAAAAATAGTTTCTACAGTTTTATTAGACCTCGCCAAGGCTTTTGACACGATCTTCCATACCCATCTTGTCAGCCACCTTGCTAATCTAAACCTTTCTTACAATTCCTTGTCCTGGTTTTCAAGTTACCTATCTGATAGATCTCAAGCTGTAAAATGGAAGAAAGGCACCTCAGACTTCTTTCCCACTGGAGTTCCCCACGGATCTATTCTTGGCCCAATGCTGTTTAACATTTTTGTCAATGATTTCCACTCGGCCATCCCAAATACAAAAATAGTACAATATGCTGACGACTCCACTTTAATCTGTTGTGCCACCAACCTACCAGAACTTCAATCATACACACAAACTGCCTTCTCTGCCACTGAGGACTGGATGTTGCAACATCATCTATCTCTAAATGCTAACAAATCCAAAATTCTACTCTTCACTCCCTCAAAATCCTCTCCACTTGATAAAAATTATTTCCAAATTAGAAGTCACAACAATTATATCATAGAAATCATTCCCTATGCCAAACTACTTGGGGTCACCATAGATGAACACCTAAAATTTGACACGCATATTCAACTAAACATCAAGAAAACACATCAAAATCTCAGCCTACTATACAGAAACATCCACTATCTCACTCCTTCTACTAGACAAACCCTTGCCACTACCTACCTTCTCCCCTTTCTATTGTATGGTGCACCTATACTAACTAACCTATCTGCCTCCATCTCTTCCAAAATGGAAAGGTGTTACAATAAAATCTCCAAATTTGCGATAAAAGCCAAATACTACTCCCACCATTGCTCTGCTCTCCACTTACTTAACTGGCTAGAACTTCTCAACCATCTCGACTACCTCAACTTACTACTGTCCATAGGCTAGTATTTAACCCTACTATATGCCCTGGTCTTTCCAACATCCTACAACCATACACCCTAACAGGCCACTTAGATTGTCCCACCTAAACCTTATCATAGTCTACAAACCAATCTGCCCTGCTGGACAGCACCTCCTGTCCTTCTCCCCAGCCAAAAAATGGAACTCTCTCTCTCCTTCTCTATGAACTATTGAAAATATTGACAACTTCAAATCACATCTTCATTCCTACTTTTTTTCTAATTGGAAGTGCAATTGCACCTTACCCACCTAGCCTTCTTCTCTCCACATTCTATATCATATCTTCCCTACTACCCCTTTGCCTACTACTTAACTTCTCTAGAAATGACTCACTCTTCAGCTTTATCTCATGTACATTTTGTATATATTGTATATAGTTTGCTCTCCCTGTTCTACTTTCCCTATCATTTGTACCTGTTCTGCCATAACTACCCAAACAAGACACATGAATGATAACTTTAATCTGGAAATTTAATGTCTACTATGTAATGTGGAGCTTTACCAATTTACCAGTTCATGTCTCTTATTTTATAATGTATCTACACCCTCTATATTAACTGTATTTTGCTTATCTTATGTATCTGCATCCTGAATTGTAACTTTAATCTGAAAATCTAATGTTTACTATGCAATGTTGGAGCTTTTCTCCCCGGGCCTCCACTGAAAATGCGCTCCTGAGCCCAGTGGATCCCCCCCCGGTCATCAAACTGAAATAAATAAATAAATAAATAAATTTATGAGGGTAACCACTCCCACTGTCTTGGCACTGTAACATCTGTTGGAGGTATTAGGAGGGACACTGCTATACTTATATCTGGCATTATGATCAATACAAGCTAATTGACTTGTGTGCATGGCATATATATATATATATATATATATATATATATATATATATATATATGCATAAATTGACAGATAAAGATAGATATGCATACATATGGCATGATCCACAATATCATGAATGATATGCATGCCATTAATGTTGTTAAACACCTATGTATGTAATGTGTGCATCAGCAGAACAGGTAGCACACATGCATCTACATAGGTTTATAGGTTCATAGGTAGGTACTAGGCTATCAGCCCTAGGGCCCATTCAGACCAAGTCCAAAAAATGTACCCTGGCTTTCTCCACCCAAGAAAATTATTTTCCTGTGCCCCTGTCGAGCAGAGCCACAGAAGTGATCCCCGGGGTGAATTTCCCATTTCCCATCCAATCATCAAGATTTTTCTTGAAGAGTGCTAATGAGGATCTCTGTTTGACATAGATAGGTAGTCTGTTCCAGAGTATGGGAAGTCTCTGGGACAGGAATCTATCCCTCCAGCATGTTCTGTTTATTGTGGTGACAAGGTTAAGGTCTCTAGAGCGTGTAGCTCGGAGGGATTGGGATTTCTTTAAGTGGAGCATGTCCAACAGCTCTCGGTTTGACATAGCTTTGTATGTTAGGCAGAGATTGCCCCTGAGTAGGCGATATGCGATGGAATAAAGCTGTAGTTTTTTGAGATGGTCTGCATAGGGCATCTGTTTGAGGCCAGTAATCCTCTTTGTGAGGTATTTCTGTGGTCTTTCCAGTTGTTGTAGATGTCTTGTGAGGTACATACCAAAAGGGGCATTGTACTCTATAATGGGTCTAATGAGTGATGAGTAGAGGGGAACAATGACCTCTTTTTTTCTGGATGAGAATCCTTTTGTGAGGAGATGAGCCATGTAGAAGGATTTCCTGACCACTGTGGCAATGTGATTATCAAAGGAGAGACTACTGTCCACCTGTGTCCCAAGGTCTCATCACATTTTCGGCATTAAGTAGACTACCAGCTATGTGGTAGTTTATGGGTACAGAGTTTTTACCAAAGGGGATGACAATACATTTTTTGGCATTGAGCTTCAGGCCATGGCTTTGACACCAAGTATCTGTCTCAGTGAGGCCCTTCTGTAGTTTGTCCACATCGTTAGGAGTTTCGATTATGGCTCCTAGTTTGCAGTCATCTGCAAACTTTTGTTAGCCAAAGACCTTCTGTGCTGGCCTGCACTTCAGAGAAGTAGATACCAAACAAGAGAGGACCCAGGACTGAACCCTGTGATACTCCACTTGTCACTGGTCTGATGTCGGATTTGGAATCCGCTACTTTCACAGTGTGGGTTCTGTCCATGAGCCAGTTGGCAACCCATCTTGTGACATAGGGATTTATACCTAGTTTAGTGAGCTTATCTATAATTTCAGAGTGGGGGTTGGTGTTGAAAGCCCTGGCGAGATCTAGATAAGTTGTGTGAACCATTTTACCCTCATCTATGGCTTTGGTGACTGCTTCAAAGAAGTCAATCAGGTTTAAGAGATATGATCTGCCTTTTACAAATCAAAACTGAGTAGTGTCCATAGTTTGGAGATTACCAATGTCTTTGTTTATGAGTTCCACGATGATACGTTCCATGGCCTTGCAACCAGGCTTGTCAGGCTAATGGGGCGGTAGTTCCCGGAATCCGTCGTGGCTCCCCCTTTGTGGAGTGGGATAACTGTCGCGGTGTGCCATTCAGTTGGTACAAAGCCTGAGGTGAGGCTATGATAGAACATGGTACTTAGGTAGGGTGCCAGTTCATTCTGTAGTTCATCTACTGTAACAACTTGATTAGGGTTCTGCACAATCAAACAGTCATGTATAAGGTGGTATACTTCAGTTACACATCAATGGAAGATGTGTAGGGCAGTACATGAAAAAGGGTATATTGTACTCCATTACTGGTATGATGAAAGCTCGGAACTATGATGGTATTATGGCCTCTGATGTGGATGTCCTTCACATACCCAGTACTTGTGTCACATTCAAGGGAGTAGTAGGCACTGTGACCACATGCTGGTAGAACGTCCACTGACCATCTACCCGAAGACACAGGTTATATACATATCGGTCTGATTACAGAGTGTGCTGTCCACATTATACTTGGGTTCTGTGTTTGTTTTCTTGACTTAACAAATCCCCCCATGTTTTCTTGTCATTGCAGGTGTTGTCATGGTTGAGGCAGCAATCTTTGGTATATGTTGAAACTGTCTGTATTATACTAATATCACAGCTGGAGTCAATGATTGTCCACAAACTGTAGTCCTTAGGGAGCTGTTTAGACACAGTATGTGTATGCCATCTTTGATGTCCATGGCTTAATGGACAGGAAAGGGCCTAGCAGACAGCCCTGATGTACAGACCTGATCACTGGACCTGAGGTTTAGGTCACTTCACACTTTTCAGCATAGTGAGAAGCCAAATATATGATACACTGGACTACCCACTTGGTGATATAGTTGTTTATGGCCACATATGACAATATTGATTGCATACCTCAGTGTGGATTTGTGTCAAATGCATTGACCTTGTCAAGTTCCACAAGATGATACTGTTGTCATCATGCATGCCACGATGACCTCCTTGAGGACATCCATCAGATATATCAGACATGGTGTAGCATTAACAACTCACACAGCTCTGTTGCACACAGCAGGAGTATTACTAGTATCCACTTATAAAAGGTCCATGATGACATGTTGGTCTACCTCACAGTTCAGGAGAGTCAGGATGTCTCTACACATGCATGCATCAGGTGCTGTCCCCCCAACTAAGATGGAAGCATGTTGATATACACCCTTCTATGAGAACATAGACAGTGTGGAGGGTATGTTGAAGTGTGTATTCAACTCTATCAGGAAGATGTATGTCCACAGTCATGCCATAGGTGATCTGTGATGTTGTCATAGCCCAGTGTTTCCATGTGATAGGCCTGGATGAAGGTAGGACAGTGCATACTACCTATTGCAATCTGGCCTAGGGATTTGACACAATCACCCCCCTGCGGGTATCATTGAAAAACCCTCCCAGTTTGGGATTAATCCTTAAGTCACTAGATGGGTTAACAAATGGCTCAACAGCAGAACACATACTATGAAGGTTGGTGAATCGACCTGTAAAAGTAGAGCTGTCACTATTGCCAAAACCCAAGCATCTGTACTTGGCCATTTACTGTTTGGACTCTATTTCTTGACAGTTCAGACTAAATTATATGGCCTTTGGTTTACAAGCTTTGATGATTATTGTACATTGGGTGCAATCATTGAGTCCACCAATGATAATAACATAGTACAGGAGGAGCTAACACAGACAAAAGATTGGTGAGAATGGCACATGATCTACAAATAAATGCAGAAATGTATCTTTTTTATGTTGTCCATCTGAAAAGTGGAATTCCATGTTAATCACAGCATTGACAACAGTCCTGTTATGCTGAAACCCAGTGATGCCAGCACTTGGAACACATGTAGATAGCAATCTGAACTTTGACCACCAAGTGTCCACACTGGTATTGAAGGCCTATGTTGTGCACATCATGAGTCGCACTCGCATATTCAGATATTAAGATTATATGACAGCACTGTTCTCAAACCTTATCAGAACGCTAGTAGAGTATAAGGGTCTCTTTTGCATGTGCCTCACCCGAAAAATGCAGCAGCTGCAAATACAATAGGGCTTTCTCATCAAGAAAACACAGGGCCTGCAAACCATGCCATGCTGTATTTGGATAGATTAAAAGCCATATCACTATAATCTGTCTCACATAGGATGAGGTGACATTTGCCTGACCTCCAGGCCAGTCTCTGACCCTGCCCTGGTGGGAGTACTGCATATCCCCAAATCTGATATAGTTGATGACATCAGCAGTATCTGTTGAGGAGAAAATGATAATAACAGTGTCCCACATGCTGCTGTAAAACGCTCACAGTAATGTCATGCAAGAGTGCATACACACACACACACACACACACACACACACACACACACACACACACACACACACACTTGACTGCAGTGAGAATAAATCCCCTACCTAAGTACACAGACTACAGAACTCAGTACTTTACGCAAGCTCTATAGTGCAAATCTGACTTGGAGTATCTCAGACAACACTTAATAACTGATGATATAAGCAGTAGCTTTTGAGGAGATTATGGTAATAACAGTATCCCACATGCTGGTGTAAAATGCTCTCTGTAATGTCTGTCAAGAGTGCATGCATACACACATGCACACACACACACACACACACACACACACACACACACACACACACACACACACACACACACACACACACACACAGTTGACTGCAGTGAGAATCATACTTACATCAGTATAGTACACAGTATATCCTCAGTTATTTGTCAGATAACACAATAACAGTGTCTCATCCTGATACATATAATTGATATCAGCTCCACTACCTAATGTGTTATAAGTGAGAGTCAATATAATGGGAAATGGAACAACAGTAAAATTGTATGGAATATCCTGTATTACAGCCCAAGACCATGTGCATGGCATCCTACACTTAAACCTGTTGTCACAAGAAAGTTGAAATGACAGTTGTCTATGTTTCAGTTTATTGCTATAAACTGCAATGTTACAACAGTATAAAAAAGGTCAAACACCCTGTAGTTCAACCCAGGACCATCAGTACTTCATCCCTATACATTCACCTGCTGCCACAGGACTAGTTACATGACATTCCCAAATTTAATAATCATTGTTAAGGTCTCTCTGTCAACCACCATGCAATGCCACTTAGTGGGTTTACCCGGTGCCCAGTAAAATTAATTGAATGTATCTGTTTTTTAATTTTGGATGTCTGGGTCCTGTCTGCTTCTTGGGTGGTCCAGTTGTCTAGTTTGCACACTACTACACTTTTCACAAATGAGATTAGCACAGCCATTTACACTATTCATTTTTTCCGTTCCTGTGATTGCTCTAATCACCGCATCAAGCAAACACTGGTCCACAAAAAAAGAATAAAAAAATTAAAAAAAAAAAAAAAACAAGACAGGAAAAAGGAAAAAAGGCAAAAAGGGGACAAGTAGTTGAAATGAGTAAAATCAATCTATGACATACACACTAGAAAATGATTGTTCACATGAGATATGTCTACAGATATCTGGATTTGAACTCTCACTCCAAATAGCCTTCAGAATATAGGATGGGTGCATTATCCCTCTTTGCCACACAAAGAGCTTTGCACTAAGGAACTGAAATCATTCTGCACACAACCAACTGCAACATCATCTACAGTAATATGAAACCATACATTATTAGTACATTTATTATTTTTGGATGTAGTGCACTTAATAATCACACAACCTGTTATGATTATTGCTTGCAAATATACAGCTCTGTGTTACCTCTCTGTGTTTGTTGGTCATTCTTCAGTTATCTGACCAGTAGTCTGAGACATTCATTGTGTAAGCCAATCTATATCATTGGCCTTAATATGTATGAGGATATTAACTTGAAATAATATCATATGCAGTTGCCAACAAATGAAGGGCACGTTCAATGATAGGGAACACAACCTGTGAATTGTGTGTTGCTTATTTACATTTCCCACTTTACATATAACACTTTGTAGGTCTAACCTGACACATCTCTTGGATGTAAGGCAGCCTGCAGTGCTGTGTGTTTTCTTTCTCCCAACCAGTAATCATTCACAGTTGCAATCCATTAAAAACAAACACAGAGGGAGTGCCTGCACTATGTTTACATTTCTTACACAGATCCAACTTTTTGGGATTCAGCAGTTCTAATCAGTTTACATGTCATTTGCACTTTCATCATGCTAACAGCCCTGAATCTACACCATATAAAAAGGCAACCATTTGACTACGCAAACTGATGGTGAGGAAACCTGTATATGTGGAGAAGACTGAACATATGCTACTATATTGGGATATATCTACACAGAGGATTAGTGAACTTCGGAAGGTATACTTGTATTTTATCAGCTACATAATGCATACACTGGAATTTAATTAAGAAACGTCTGAAGCAAAGGCTTTTACACTTTTATCTGTATGCATTAATTAGAAGTGTACTGATGCCATGGGCATGTTTGTCAAGGCATTTCACAGGTATACATATTTGCCAATATGTGAAAACGGAATGCTCTGTAACAAATATGTACAAATGTTTCAGGGACAGTTCCTTTGATAGCAATTTTAGCATTTCAAAGATGGTTTGTTAGCAAAATGTGTCACTTGGCTGTTTTTTTAGGGTGGCAGGGGGAAACCTGCATTTCTGTTATGGCACAAACAAGAAAACATTGCTATTGCTATTCTTTTCTAGCATCCAGCCTGTTGTTCATATTTCACATCTGTTGACTGTTATATGTTTCTCCAGTGGGTAATATTGAGACGCTACCTTTTCTGTTTTATCTGGGAACAGTTATTTTGTAGTTATGTGATACTTATGTGTATTATCCTTCTGTTGTCTTTTAGCATGCCTAGTAGTATGCTACCTATCTATTCTTGGAGACCACGCTTCACTGATTCTGAAAATCAGGTGGTAGTGAATGCCTTTAGGCAACATGGTGCTTTCCTGCTTGAAAGGGGACAGGGAGATATGGCACACCGAATGCATATTTGGTGGCAGATTGTGGATGATGTAAATGCAATGGGTGGCCATGGCAGGAAATATGAGCAGGTGCATCATAGGGCCAC
Organism: Protopterus annectens; assembly: GCF_019279795.1. Lineage (NCBI taxonomy): Eukaryota > Metazoa > Chordata > Ceratodontiformes > Protopteridae > Protopterus > Protopterus annectens. The sequence continues at coordinate 788,638,437 of NC_056736.1, read as the reverse complement.
TGACATGATCACATCTGCACCAAGGATCATGGTGGGCCAGGGACAGATAGTTACCAGGAGAAAAACCTGCTATGGAGCCATCACTAACACCAAATTAATAGTTCCTAACTACTGTCAGGGATCCAGGCAGCTCCCAGGAAAGTACAGAGCAACATGTACCCGATGCTGGTGCAACAGTGTTATGGATAGCAAGCATGTCCCAGGATGAGCTTCCAGGTAGGCTTTGGTATCTCAACAGTTGAATACTGTTGCATAGTAAAACAGTTTACATCAATATATTACTTCTGTGTCAAGATTCTTTTTGGGAGGGTGAAGATTGCTACAGTTAACAACATATTCTGATTGATTAGCTTAGATTGGAGCTGACAGCCAAGTTCTTGTTGAAAGTACAGTTAATGGACGTATAAAGGGGTAGAAGTATTGCCCCCTGTGTTACTGTTAATTGTAATGATTTTGCTTTTTCCTTTTGCTTAATTTCTTCCAGGACCATCTAGCTTGCAGGGGAGAATGTATTCTGCAGATGGTAAGCCAAACATTTTTATGTTAGTGCTGCTGAGCAATTTAAATAAATACTTTACTGTGTGATGTTGATGTCAGGCCTCTTGTGTGAATTGCTGTACTGTCTGTAATAGTGGTACCACTGTTAGTTTGTCAGCATATATTGGACTGTAGTAGTGTAAGTATTATTTTTTTCCTGTGTTTGTTGTTTTTTATCATATGTGATCCTGACAGCAGAAGTTTGGGACCTCTACCATCTAATGTCAGTGTATCAGCAGACTCTGATGATGGTGGCCAAACAGAGGTGCATTCAGGGTTGCAGAGGTTGAATGTGACACTGAGGTTGACATACAGCCATCATCTGCAATTCCATCAGACACAGCCAGTAGGCCTACAGCTACCATTACAGTGAGCCCACAAATATTGGAGAGGTAGAGAGCAAGGCAATTGATTAAGGAAGTATGGTTACTGCAGCTTCAGTGCCTGTTGACTCTGGCCATAGCCAAAGTGTGGGCAAAGTGCCACACAGGAGGTTTGTTAGGGGTTCTCAAGTGAAGGTCTGCTGTCCTTCGTCCACCTGATCTAGGTGTCTCTTTTGGTGTCACTCAGTGTATATTTAGGGCTGTTATGCAGGCACAGGCACATTCCCATAGGTGCTTGAGTCAAATGCTCAAGGTAGTAGATGTGGAAGATGTTGACATCTGTGACTGTCTCCCCCATGTTGTCAAAATCAATGGATTGGATGAATGATAGATTGGAATCAGGGGTGTCTGTGATAGAATGAGGAGTGTCTGTAATGTAATGAGCATTGTCTGTGATGGAATGTCTGCTGCAGGGAGTGGCACCCTCATGGGCATAGGTCAGCCACATAATCTGTTGTTAGCCAATGTGATCATGCCCAATCATGCTCCCATAGTGGCTGTACTTCCACTGCTCCGTCAGTGCATGAGCTGTCCACACTCAGATGTGACAGGCCATGGGGTTATGCTCATGGGTGTCTCTGTGAAGGGACGTCATCCAGCAGACATCAGTCATGTTCAGGTTGCAGCAGTACATCTGACCATGGGCATAGATGTGCCAGTAGAACTCCTGGCAGAGGCAGTTCTCATATTCGGGGATGACAACAATGAATTGCCACCTCTACCATGCATGGCTGACATGTGTCTGACATACCAAGAGCTTGCACAGAGCTTGGCTGTATTCATGCAGACATTCGCATACTAATTGTACCTGGATGACCCCTACAGACACACACACAACAGTTACATAGTTCAGCTGTGCAGCTTAAGACTAATTTTGTCTCACTGGCCATTTCTTGGTTTAACCAAATATCTGCCTGCTTCTCTTTCTTACTCACATGCATTCACTGACCTTTTATTTCAGCCTAGGCATCTTGTCCTCCCACATAACACCCTGTGCAAGTGATGATAACTGTGCCATATCCCTGTTTTCTATGTTTTTGGATTCAGGATATCTATATTTGTGGTGTTGAACTGCTAATTGCACCTATGACTTATATTGGCCTTAGGAAATAAGACAGTGGATAGCATCAATATTTCTGAATTTTATTGTGAATGATCTTGAAAGGGTTGTGAAGTGTGAACCTACAATGTGTAGCATTACTTTCTAACTTCTCATTTTAATGATTTTCCAGTAGAAACGTATGGTGCTAAACCAAGGGCATGCAGCGGTCATCAGTACTTTTGGGAGGTATGACTGTGTGATACTTTAATGCCTGAGGCCTACTACTTAAATCATTCCCTCCAGTATAGCTGTTTTGAGTGTACACCTTTAACTCCCAGTTAACATGGCTTGAGCCTTTAAAAAAATTACGTTATTTCTTTACATTTCTAAGAAATACTAATTGACAGAGGTCAGATATCAATACAATTGTGTTTGGCATCATGTATTCTTTAAGATAAAATATTCTGATGCCTTGTATGTAGTATGGTTTTGTGGAATTATTAAAGCAAATAGGAACAAGCTGACACCTATAGGAGCAGTAGGAGGTAACTGCAGAAATGCCCGGAGGCATACTCAGCCATAATGAGTAAATCACGGACACATGTACATCAAATTAGTCTTTGCTGTCACATGCTATTGTCAGTTCTGTACAAGTCTCTCACCTTTTACTTGCTTACAGTACCAAGTCATGAAATACAAGGATATACCATTCATTCTTATAATTACACAATACACTCCAGGTTCAGGACTTACCTTGTAAATGCAGCAGTTGCCACAGTTTTAGTTCAGGGCTGACTCTGTCTGATGCAAGCAGTACACAGCCAATACATGGGGAAGTACAGGTTGTGAGAGATGCCTGGGATCAGTGTTAGTATATGTATATGCACAGGAGGAAGGTTTTATGCCCTTAGGTGGTGAGTAAATGTGCTATGCATTGTCTCTTAGCCAATGTGAGGGCATATTGAGCACACCTACACCTACACCCACAGCAGCTGGTGGTTCCCCGTCTGAATCCTCATTTGCATGTGGCTGTGGTAATCTTTGCATTGGTAGTGGGATGTGTGCCCCTTCCCCTTGCTGATCCTGCTGAAGCTGTTTTCTCAGGATGATGTTGTGTAGCATGGTACATACTGTGAATATTTCAGTACATGTCCGTAGATTGTACTGCGGGGCTCTCCCAGATGTATCTCGGCACTGGAACTGCGACTTCAGAAGCCCAAAGACATCTCTATGATATTACTGGTTTGAGTCTGTATTTCATTATTGCATTCTTCAGCAGGTGTGTATGCATATATGATGGGTATCATCAGCCAACGTTCCTGTGCAAAACCTGCATCCCCCAGTAAATGACCCTGTGGGATATTCTGAGTAGCAAACATTTGATACAGTTGGGAGGTGTGCCAAATATATGAGTTGTGGTAACTGCCAGGGTTTCCAGCACACACATTCAAGATGATTCCCTTGGCATTATACACACAACTGGGCAGTTAATAGCATGGAAGCCATTTCTGTTTATTTAGAGCCTACTCTGTTCCCAGGTGGTTCCTTAATTTCTATATGTGTGTAATCTATGGCACCCAATACTTCAGGGTAGTGATCAGGCAGGTATGACCCTAACCCTGAGTAGCATCCTGCTATCACCCAGAATGATACCACAATACAAGGACAAAATGATTGACTTCAACAATTTGCTAAGCTTCTGGTGTCATTCTAAGGAAATCCAGTATTTGTCTGCCTGGGACGACATGATCGACAGACCACGATGCTTTGCCAGAGATGGCCTGCACCTGTCACCCTTAGGATTCTGGATACTGGCTAAGGCTCTTGCCACCCCTATAGTGCCTTTTTTAGGCAAGGTTCAAATGACAAATTCACCACCGTAACAGGTACAAGCAATCAAAATCTGAGGGTAATGCTACTCAATGCTAGAAGTCTAAACCTCAAAATGCACTCACTCGAGGCACTCCTTAAAATGGAGAACATTGACATTTGTGCAGTAACAGAGACCTGGTTCAAAGCTCCAGAGAGCACCCCTGCATTAACAGGCTACAATTCATACCACACGTTTCGGCCACCTAACCCAGAACGAAGCACTAAAGGCGGAGGCATGTCCATATTCATTAAGGATATCCACATCTGCAGGCTAGTTGCACAGCATAATGCATCCGAGATTATCCAAGTGCAACTAACTCTGGGCAAGATCGCAATCCAAATTGTAGCTTGCTACAGACCCCCCACCATACCCCAGGATTCCCACTCCTCATTTCTTGATACACTGGAAAGTATTAGGGTACAATCCAACACCCTAATAATGGGCGATTTCAACTACCCCACTATTAACTGGGAAAACTATTCATGTACCAAACATTTTGCTCAACGTTTTCTAGAATTCATAAATTCCAATGCCTTGGATCAACTTATTCACATCCCCACTAGGGGCAGCAATATCCTAGACCTGGTCATTACCAGCATGGGAAACCAGTGTTCCACACCAGAGGTCAATTCCTCGTTGGTCAGATCTGACCACAAGCTAATCAGCCTAGACATCCACATCCCAACCCCACCCCCAATTAGGGAAACCATCGTAAAAAACTTCTCCAAAGTCAACTTCACACTTCTTAAGACAGAAGTGGCAAACTTCATGACACCCATGCAGATGGCCAATAGAGGTATGACTGTTGAATCCTACACAAATGCACTTTATAAGCACTTACACGAGTGCATGGATCATGCTATCCCTCATAGAACCAAGATGTTATCTTCCAAAAAAAGGAAGCCAATCTGGTGGCCTTCTGCCATAAACAAACTCTACAACAGAAGAAAGAAACTGTTGCAAAAAAAGAGTAAAATCCCATGACTGGAGGAACTCCCTGGTCAACTTCAGTAAGTAGCTGAGATCCTTCATAAAATCCTCAAAAGCTAGTTATGAAAACAAAATTGCCACTGACTCTAAAGACAACCACAAAGCATTCTATAGCTATGTCAAGAATCTCAATGGGAACATGCAGATCTGCTCTGAGTTACAGCACAATGGCACTAAATATACAGAACCAACTGATATTGCCAACATCCTAGCAGATAGGTTCAGTGCTAAGTTTACCCCCCCCCTCACCCCCTAGAGGGCCCATCTCTATACCGGAAGAATGCAAAGTTCCTATAATCACGGCTGCACAGGTAAAAAACACACTCTCCAAAGCCAAGAACACACCATCCATGGGACCTGACAATATCCTAGGCTGCATTCTACACAAACTACAGAATGAACTGGCACCCTACCTAAGTACTATGTTCAGTCATAGCCTCACCTCAGGCTTTGTACCCACTGAATGGCGCACCAAGACGGTTATCCCACTCCACAAAGGGGGAGCCACGACGGACCCTTGGAACTACCTCCCCATTAGCCTGACGAGCCTGGTCTGCAAGGCCATGGAACGTATCATTGTGGAACTCATAAACAAAGACATTGGTTATCTCTAAACTCTGGATCCTACCCAGTTTGGATTTGTAAAAGGCAGATCATGTCTCCTAAACCTGATTGACTTTTTTGAAGCAATCACCAAAGCCATAGATGAGGGTAAAATGGTTCACACAGCTTATCTTGATCTTGCCAAGGCTTTCAACACCATCCCCCACTCTGGAATTATAGATAAGCTCACTAAACTAGGTATAAATCCCTATGTCACAAGATGGGTTGCCAACTGGCTCACGGAGAGAACCCACACTGTGAAAGTAGCGGATTCCAAATCCGACTTCAAACCAGTGACAAGTGGAGTACCACAGGGTTCAATCCTGGGTCCTGTCCTGTTTGGTATATACTTCTCTGAAGTTCAGGCTGACACAGTAGGTCTTTGGCTAACAAAGTTTGCAGATGACTGCAAACTAGGAGCCATAATCGAAACTCCTAACGATGTGGACAAACTACAAAAGGGCCTCACTGAGACAGATACCTGGTGTCAAAGCCATGGCCTGAAGCTCAATGCCAAAAAGTGTATTGTCATCCCCTTTGGCAAAAACTCTGTACCCATGAACTACCACATAGCTGGTAGTCTATTTAATGCTGAAAATGTGATAAGAGACTTTGGGACACAGGTGGACAGTAGTCTCTCCTTTGATAATCACATCGCCACAGTGATCAGGAAATCCTTCTACTTGAATCATCTCATCACAAAAGGATTCTCATCCAGAGAAAAAGAGGTCATTGTTCCCCTCTACTCATCACTCATTAGACCCATTATAGAGCACAACGCCCCTTTTGGTATGTACCTCACAAGACATCTACAGCAACTAGAAAGACCACAGAAATACACCACAAAGAGGATTACTGGCCTCAAACAGATGCCCTATGCAGACTGTCTCAAAAAACTACAGCTTTACTCCATAGCATATCGCCTACTCAGGGGCGATCTCTGCCTAACATACAAAGCTATATCAAACCCAGAGCTGTTGGACATGCTCCACTTAAAAAAAATCCCAATCCCTCCGAGCTACACACTCTAGGGACCTAAATCTTGTCACCATAATAAACAGAACATGCTGGAGGGATAGATTCCTGTCCCAGAGACTTCCCATACTCTGGAACAGACTACCTATCTATGTCAAACAGAGCTCCTCATTAGCACTCTTCAAGAAAAATCTTGTTGAGTGGATGGGAAATGGGAAATTCACCCCAGGGATCACTTCTTTGGCTTTGCTCGACAGGGGCACAGGAAAGTAATTTTCTTGGGTGGCAAAAGCCAGGGTACATTTTTTGGCTAGGCTTATATAGGCCCTAGGGCCAATAGCCACATATATATATATATATATATATATATATATATATATATATATATATATATATATACATATATATATATATATATATATATATATATATATATATATATATATATATATATATGTGTGTGTGTGCATGGTTTACTATCAAATATTTGAAACTTAGGGTAAAGATGCAAATGTTTAAAATTGTGAGTGAAGATCCTGCCGCCTCCAAAACATCAACACGTAGTTTGTGTTCATGGTTTTGAGTGTTGCTGTTCACAATTGGATCACACTACAGTGGGGCTTGCGAAAAATACCCTTTTCTTCACTGTAGTGTGATCTTGGAGTTAGAATATATAATTAGCACAGGGTGTGGGGGTGCAGGGGGGCTTGTCCCGTGCAAAATGTTGGTAGGACATCTACAGACATCTAGGTAAGTCAGGACATCTACAGACATCTAGGTAAGTCAGGTAATGTTGATATTGTTGAATTTGACATTCTGACATTACCGCGCTCATTGTTGTGACCAAACAGTATGCACATTTTTTTGAAGAATTTTGATAGAAAACTCACACACACACACACACACACACACACACACACACACACACACACACACACACACACACACACATATATATATATATATATATATATATATATATATATATATATATATATATATAGATATACACACACACACACACACACACACACACACAGTTGGTTGATAGTGCCAACATCATCTGTGTCTAAGGTCGATAGTTGATTAGTCACTTGACAAGTGTGTAAGATATAAATACAAGGGATGGGAAACTTGTTATTACCCCATGATTATGCAGTCTTACGGTTAGTATACATATAATTAGTAGTGGGTATTGGGGGTCCAGCCCCCTCAAATGGGGAGGCTTAGTGGGGGAGTGCTTCTTTTATTTTTAAAAATGTAAAGTTTGAATGGGTCAAGATTGTTTCTTAGTGCAGGCATATCACTGTGTTTACTTCCATGCTTTCATACATGTGCAGTTGATGTTTGTGCAGTTGACTTTGGGTGTTTTCGCTTTTAAGTGGCACACCCTTAGAAGTCCCCGTTTCAGGAATGAAACCTAGTTTGCTGTCATAGTGTCAATCTGTATTAAAGTTTGTTTCTAATGATTCCTAGAATGTATATATATATATATATATATATATATATATATATATATATATACATGGTCTACTTTGTTTAGTTGAATCTCATTTCACTGAATTTCATTTCACCTCGACCACTTTTCTGAAAACTCAAATGACTGTAAACTCATTTCACTGAATCTTATTTAATTGAACTGCAGTTAGTATATATAGCACTGTGTAGAGTACTGTAAGGCAAGTAATATGTATATGCCCTTTTCCTCACTGTAGCGTGATCCTGGAGTTAGTATATATAGTTGGGGGTGTGTGGGATGTAGCCCCCCCACTTAGTTTGAGTACATATTGTCTTCTACAGAGAGTTAGTCATTGATGTTGCAACTATGCATGTCTATTGTTTAAAATGTATTGTTTTGAAGTTTTTGGTAAATACAATATATAACAAATAAGTTGGGGGGGCTACACCCCCACACCCTTCATATGGGGGGCTGTGACCCCCTACCCCCCCTAACTATATATACTAACTCCAGGATAGCACTACAATGGGGAAAAAGGGCATATACATTTTACTTGCCTTACAGTACTCTACACAGTGCCATATATACTAAGCTCAGTTTAATGAAATGAGATTCAGTGAAATGAGTTTTCAGTAATTTGTATTTTCAGCATATTTGTGTGTGTGCGTGTTTGTGTGTTTATGGATATTGGCGTATATGTCATAGATGAAATTAAATCACTGCACATACTAGCATCATGTTCCTTCCGCGTATATATCCATAATTGCAAGTACATTATCAGAGTTATTGTCAAAATGTTGACTTATGGAGTAGGTATCATACAGCTGATCGAAGAAAATATACAAGTGTGGATTAGATATAGAAGTCAATATATAGATAATAGGTGGATACAGACAGATTGATTGATCTCATGTTACTTAGATGGGGAGTGTTTGAGAGGTTTACCTTTACATGTGCATAATACACATGGATGAAATTCAAAAGTCCGAAAGGAATTTTTCAAGTTTTTAGAAAGCCGAAAACAGAATGCATTGAATGTGCAATGACTGAATGCACAAGAACGTTCGCTCAATGCAGATTCGGCATTTTTGGTGCAAAGTGCACTATAGTGGGGATCAGGAAGTGGACCCTTTCACCACTGTAGTGCGACCACGGAGTTAGAATAATAAAGTACGGAGTGTGGGAGGTGCAGGAGGCTGTAGCTCCCCTGCATTACGCTTTGTATTTGAATTGAAGTTCGAAAATCAGCGAATCTAGTTTTCGATTTGCTGATTTTCTAACTTCGGTGCATATCAGAATGATGATTTTCGTCATTCCGGTTTGCAGAAAGGGCCATTCGGTAAGTTGATTTTCAACCTTTCAAAGGTAAACCATTTAAGAGTAAGTAGACAAGTGTGTAACTGCCCATTAAGAGTAAATGACAAGTTAATTGAAGCCTTCACATCCACATCAAATATCTTATTATAGGTAAAAATCCTGAACTCTGGTTTTAAAATTATTTATATTGATTCTAGCTGTTAATTTGCAAAACTTGACATCTTCAGATGAAGTAAGACTTGTAAAGAATGAATGTTTCTAGGGTACATAGACCTTAACTCTCCACTAAGAATGTGTCATGTTAAGTGATTGGTTTGCTGGGGTCTGGGAATGCCACAGAGAAGATTAGGTATGAAAGGAATGTCTAGAATATGCAACCTGTTTATGAATCATAACCAATTCATTTTGTTTACTACTACACAGTGGTATTTCTAGGTTGTATACATAGTTGTAAAGCCCCCTATTTTGTAATAAACTGATGCTAGCTTGTTGCAAAATAGAGGCTTAATAGCTTATTAAATAGGATGCATTATGTTATCATTTTGTTTTTGCTTATGAAATGTCTGCTGTCATTTGTCATGGCACTACTGTTGTATAATTTGTGCACTCTGTCATTCTTTGTCTTTGCTAATAGCCTGTCTCTTACCTGAAAGGTATGTTGTATCAGTTCACTTACCTAGATAACACATGATGAATAAGTAAAATGACTAAAAAATTATATCAAAGAGCAATTTGCAAACAATTAATTTAGAAGCCAATATAAGTCTAGTGAAAGGAGTCAGGAAGTATTTAATGCATACAGGTTTCACACAGTTTTTGCATTTTTGCCAAAAACTAACTTTATACATGGATGGAGAGTAACCTGCAATAACCTCATGGTATTCATCAAAATGGCCCTACTCAAGTGAGGAAACACTGAGTGAGCAAACACGCAATTTGTGTGATTTGGGCAGTTTATATTGTCGATGATAGAAGAGGATACTTTTGAAAACCAAAGTTTACAAGAGCTTGCAAGGGCCAGGATGGACTCTGAGTCTTCCCAGTTGGATATCCCTCAGCAGCTGCAAAGGAAATACAAGACATTGAAACTTGAGCCTTTGTTTGTTTGATCTGACCCATATGACTCTGCTGTAGCACTCAAAGGGCACTTAGAGTACTCAGAGTTAATTGTTGTTCCAGCTGCCATTACACCACTGGAGGCTGATTAGGCACAGCAATTAGGCACATCCAGCATGACTGATCAGGCAGCAAGCATAGACTGAAAGGTGCGAAATCACAGATAATCTCTGAGCAACCCAATAGCATACCTCAAATCTTAGTCTGACAGGAAGTTCCTAGTACCCTCATAGAGGCGTGCCAGAGACTGGAGCCTCCCCAGTATGTTTCTGATGATGTCCTTACAAAGTAAAAAATAGAAAACTAGTCACACTTCTCCTCCAGCTCCTTCTTTTCTTAAGAAAGAGTGACACAATTTCTCCTTTGGAATGTTTAAAGTGATTATGCTTCTAAAACCTCTTGAGTTCCTTTCTTCTCACATGTCATCTCCTTTCATAAGAGTAGTAGTGAACATTTTTCCATAGAAGAGAACTCTGAGTCACAGTTGGAGTCCCTGACTTATTCCTTATAGATCTACTCTTTGACTGGTTTTATGTTAAGTTATGAGGACACTATCCATCTGGAATCTCCTCCTGAAAAGCTTTCTTTTGAAGACACCATTTTGAAAATGATTCAACATTTTCACTAGGAAGGAAAATAAGTGTCTGATGTGCAAAGGAGATATTATGACCTGACTCGAACCTTAAATCATTCCTTCTGTTCTAGAAACCTTACAGGACACTTTTGCCACAAATGGTTTAAACCCAGAATTGCAAGCTCTAGTTCCCCAAAATGACAGATCCCTGACACACACAGGCTTTTGTGAAAAATTCCATCTCCTGATCCAGCAATATTTTTTTTATAGATGCAGATAAACTTAATAAACAACTTCTATCTACTAATGCCCTACTGGATGACAAAGACATTAGGGCCATGGACAGGTATGGAATGAAGATGTGTGCTACCTTTCTTTCCATGCCATCAACTGCCAAACCCACATGATTAGACATTGCTTGGCTATTTTGGGTGATATTATCACGTTAGTGTCAGACAGTTCTAAGTCTGACAATAGATCTATCTTTTAGCTGCTCAACTCAGTTATCAAGTAACCAGATATTCTATTAAATGTAGTTATGATGTTGATGAAGCATCTTTTAGAGGTGTAGCTACAGGGTCTATTCTTAGAAGATATTCTTTATTTATGTTATAATCATTAACAGAAGATGTCAAGTCTAAACGTTTGGATACCACTCTGTACAGGGAGCGTCTCTTTGGTACTGTAGTAGCCGAATTAAAAAAAAAAAAAAATCTGCAGGAAAGAAATACATTTATGCAAGTTTTCCAGCAGATTTTTCTTTCCTCTGACCCAACATTTCAACATAACAAATTTGATTTCCTTTTTACCACCTGTCTAAGTGCAGTTACAACATGTTACCCTACAAGTTGGGCTTGCTCACACAACCCGAGGGCTCTCTCATTCATCCAGTCTTACACACCCAAAATTTTACTGGTAGGATGATAGGATTTTTAAAGCATTCAGCCAGCTATTTTCTGATTACATGGTACAAGAATTACAAGAGGCTAAAAAATCTGCTACAAAGATATATAATGTTTACAAGTGGAATTGATTTTCAACTTGGTAGCAAAAAACAGTGACCCTATCAAAAGGCTATTCTTCCTGTTCTATCTTATTAGTGTGAGCTGCTTAGTTCAGGTCTGGCATATTCTTCCCTTAAAGCAGATCTGTCAACCATCTCCTCCTACTGGCCTTTGGATCCATGTTTATGTGCATGTTTTGAGGTTAAGAATTTTTCAAAAAGTATCTTTCATATCAGGCCAGCAAGAAAATCTATTCATCCTCCTTGGGACCAGAATTATGCTTTGGAAAACTACACTCCTTCTGTTTGAACTAGACACTTTTTCTTCTCTGAAAATGTATAACAGGAAGACTTAGCTGGTAGCCTTTACTTCAGTAAAAAGATGGTTGGGGTTGGCATAAGGGTCAAGGTATTTACCTTACAGACACATAGTACAAGGATTGATTCTCACCTTTGGGAAGCATGACTAGGCTTAAAAAGGTGTTCTTTGATTATCAGCCTAGTAATAATCTATGAACCTATGAGTGATAAGCCCTCATAGCTTCTCATCCTTTTCTCATCTTTCACAAGGAGAGGGTATCCCTAAGGATGGATCCTTCTTTTCTGCCTAAAGGTGTTAATAAAATATCTCCAAATCAATCTATTAATTTGCCTGCTTTTTCCCCATCTCTCAAAATAAGGTGGGAAAAAGTTTGCATATCCTTGATTTTCATAGACAGCTTAGATTGTATCTATCCAAAACTAAGGATATTAGAGTCTGATCAACTGTTTTTTTTTCTTTTCAGGACAAAAACATGGGGTTTCTTGTGTTTAAATAAACTATCCTTTGGTGGATTTATTTGGCAATTTATTTTGTATACTTCCATGGGAAATCTCTTTCATTATGAGTTATAGTTCACAACTGCATTTTAAAAGGGCCTTGACTCAAAATCCATGCTGGAAGCAGCCAGTTGGTCTTCTATTCACACCTTTACAAAATTGTATAAAACTGATTTTTTTTCAGGAGCAGAACTGGGTTTGCTAGATCAGTCTTCTTCTTCCAAGGAATCCTAGACACTAATTCCACTCTTCAAACCTCCTACCAGATATTCTAAAGAGCTTTGGGAATTTTCCCATTTATAAGCAATGCTGTAACAGTGAAAATGAATGCCAGAGAACAGTTGTATAAGAACTCAACCACAATGATTGAGGCCCAATTAGATCAGTGCTGTAGAATTAGCACGCTCCTTCTTTTCCCACTTTCTTTTATTTATTTGTAATTTCCTTTTTTTCTTAGCTGAAGTGGACTTGCTACATTTTTGATCTTTCATTGCTGTCATGTTTTTTTTCTTCACCCCTTTTATGCCTTGGTTTTGTTTCTTTGCTTTGGAGAAATAAAGTCCTGAGGAATTTCATGTCCACAAATCCCTTATGTATCTCATAGTGCTCTCACGCTTGGGCCATACATCACACAGACAATAAGAGACAAATGTGTTCAAACTTTGGTATACTGGCCAAATGTGTTTTATCCTTGGTTGGGTAGTCACATATGAAAGCATTAATGCAACAGCAATCAAAACTGGACATCTGCTGTTATGGTAAGTTTTTACACAACTGTACTTTCTGTTTCCATATGCTGTTGACATATGGAAAGATCCTAATCCTGACTCAAAAGCAAAACTGAAAAGAAATGAGTAATATTTGCACAAAATAAAAAAAATAATTATTACTGCCATAGTACATTTAAAACTTTTCTTTTAATTCTAAGATATCCTCTATATTACTATGTGCCACCATAAATAGTTTAGAAGTATGTTTCACAACATGCACTTGGAACTTCAGCTTCTTCAGTAACCAAAGCTGAACTAGTCAGTTCAATAATGGAAGATTCATGTATAAAAACAAATGTGTTATAAACAGCAATGCACTACTTAACTGTACTGAATTTCTTCTGTATTTGTAGGGGAGCAATTTTGACAGACACTCATGAAGGCTTCACTGCACACTTTGCTTTCCAACTTGACATTCCTTCTGTGCTTAAAAGTCAACACCAGATAAATATACTAATTAACTTAGGACCTGAATTCTTAGTTTAAGATATGTTTTTTAACTTCATAATGCATGATAATACATAAAATTAAAACTTATCTAGGTTTCCAAAAGTAGTTAGGTTCTGTTTTTAACATGCATTCACTTTTTAATGTTCTATATATTATTTTATTGTGTTATATATATTTTTGAAAAACAAAAATGGAAAATTGTTTTATAGTTATAGCAGTTCAGAGTGTTATTTCCTATGGGAAAAAAATAGGAATGACATTCATTTTCTGTAAGCCTATATCATTTTCTAAAAGGCTTATCATTTGCTAATAGTTTGCAATTTTCTCTGTTAGAAAAATAACACAATAGTAAGCTTTTATGAAGCAACTAACTGCAGGGTTTGTCTAATTAGTGCCTGTGAGATTGACTAATTGGGTCATGTAAGTGCCAAATCATTTTCCATGTTCCAAAACATCCAATTTTAAACTTACAGTATTTTTGTGTCTGCCTTGCTAAATTTTAAAAGATTTATTTGCAAAATAAACATTATCGTCTGAAGAAGCACCAAAGTTAACATGACATGTTCTATGCTTACTCTAGTAAAAGCTCTCATAAACCTAGAAAATACTTTCCCAATGTTTAACATTAAATGCCCATCCCTCCATAAAATTGTGTCTTTATCTATTAAAATTTAGATTTGACAAGCTGAAGAGTCAATAAGATGAAACTAAACTGTAATTTACTTCTTTAAAGTAAGCACCACTTTGTGCACAGTAATTGTATATTGTGTATGTAAAATTCCACTTAGATTGTTGTAAATCTGGTGTCATCAGTATACAGACTGAAAGCTTTTACACTGCATCTGATATAGTTCTTTTATGTAATCTTCTTGTGGCATGTAAGCAGGGTATTAAGTTATGAATAAAATCTCATTAGACACCAACCATGGGACTTCAATAAACTCTGTGTAGGCTGTGCATGAAGCCTACACAGAGTTTACATGTGTGCGAGGTGTTATACTGTGAGCAGCAACGCACACCACTGCACAATGCATAATCATGCTGCATGCTGCATCTAAACCAGGTTTCATGACTGGCAACAGTGTTAATGGCCAGGAAACCATGTAAGTGAACATGGATAGCAATCCTGCTTAAAGAAGAGCACTTATGGTCTCCAGTTTTGCCTGAAATGCCACAGTGATCACCAGGCCTTCACAGATAGCTCTCAGTCTTTTAGTTCAACAAATCTGCAGAAAGGCTAACATAATGCAGGGACAATGCCCCAGAAATAGGTACATGTTTGACATAGATACCTCATAGAAATGTGATAGAAGTACATGTTCTGAAGGATTTGAAGTATGAAACTAAAACATATCTTTCAACCTCTTAAATTTATTTATTTAACATTTGTTTACCTGAAAAGTCCAACTTGGAATGAAGCCAATTTTCAGTGGAGGCCCAGGGAGAAACACTCCAGACGTATGAGTTTGTAACATGGGAGGAAACCGGAGTACCCAGAGAAAACCCACATGAATGGCAAGGAGGACATGCAAACTCCACACAGAAGGCACCACAGCCAAGAGTCAAACCGGAGAACCTCTTGGTGTGAGGCAACAATGCACC
Source organism: Protopterus annectens (assembly GCF_019279795.1). Classification (NCBI taxonomy): domain Eukaryota; kingdom Metazoa; phylum Chordata; order Ceratodontiformes; family Protopteridae; genus Protopterus; species Protopterus annectens. The sequence goes on along the minus strand of NC_056736.1, from coordinate 788,622,924 downwards.
GCTGCACCACTGCATCATCTTAAAGGAAGAAATCTAAACAAAGCCATAAATAATGGGGGGACAAAGGCCAAAAACAGAGACAGATTTTTAATATTCCTCTTACAAACTGAGAAAGTTGATAGAATACTAGGTTTTACAATATCAATAAGAAGTTTGAAACTAAAATTCTGTCATTATTTTCTTACTTCAGTCCACAATGACATGTTACTGATTTTCCAGAAAACAAAAAGTTTATGAGGAAAAGATCATAAATATGAGACAAAATTCTGGACATTTTGCAAAAATCTGTACAGTTGTGTGGTATAAACTGAAATATATGTAATAGTGAGTCATGTGAGTCCTGAGATCATCCCACTGATATGCCAGAAAGCCACAAATTTGATAAAGAAAACATCTGGACTTCCTGGGAATATCTGGAGAGTTGAGCATTATGAATGTGAAGTATATGGTCCAAGCACAGTATAGGACAGTGTATCTACAGTGCAGCGTATTGTGATATCCATTTCATGGCACTCTGCACTGAAGCTGAATAAATGATCTGTAATGGTACATGGACTGCCATGTAAAACAAACACTCAGGGGAAGTGTGTGTATTTAATAGGGACACACAGATCAATTGTAGGAATGAACACAGGAAAACAGAACAGGTAAACCGACCTAATGTACAGAAGATGAGGCCATGTCAATGGCAGATGGTTGTAGCTGCAACACCAGTCACATATTATATATCTGGTATAGTAGGGACTGCACAGTGATAATGTCTTTTTTGTGACTGTCACACAAGCTGACATAACAATAGGTAGGATGTCAGTATGAGATAAGCATCCTTACATGAATAATGCAGAGGACATCTATTAGAGATAGGACATATAATTGGGGTAGGGTGTATTTTGTGAAACTGTGCTAAGTGCTTTGCCGGAATATGAGTGTATTCTCAACAGATGTCTCCAACAAGTGGGTCACAGGTAAAGACACATGGAAAACATTAAAAACAACCACAATCATGGACAATGTAAGTATAATACCACCATAACATATGATTTAGAGTGATAAGAGATGATTCTGCACAAATACTCTTGAACAACTATTATGATACCTCCACACTCTATGAGAGTAACCATGCACAGGCACTGTAACATCTGCTGGAGGTGTTAGGAGGGACACTGCTAAACCTGTATATGACATTATGAGCAATACAGGCTAGTTGACTGGTGTGCATGACATATATCTATGGCACAATCCACACTGTCATGAATGATATCCATGCCATTAATATTGTCAAATACCTATGTATGTAGTGTGTGCATCAGCAGGACAGGTCACACACATGCATCTGCTGTAACAACTTGATTGGTATTCCACATCATTAGACAGTCATGTATATGCCACAAAATGAATACCTAGGTATGGCCAATAAGCTGTGCGACAGCTCACTGTGACAAAGGTGGTACACTTCAGTTACATATCACTGTACGATGTGTAGAGAGGTATGTGAAAAATGTTGCATTGTACAAAGTTATTGGTGTCATGAAGGCTGGGAACTATGAAGGTATTATGGCTTCTGATGTGGATGTCCTTCACATACTCAGTAGTTGTTACATACAAGTGAGTTTCAGCACTGTGACTACATGCTGGTGGACGTTCCACTTACTATCTACCCCAGAACATAGGTCACATACCTGGTGGAGTGACTATAAGATGTGGTGTCCATATTATACTTGAGTTGTGTGTTTGTTTTCCTGAATTAACAAATCCCCCCATGTTTTCTTGTCATTGGAAGTATTGTCATGTCTGTGGCAGCAATCTTTGGTATGTGTTGATACTGTTTGTATTATACTAATTTTGCAGTTAGAGTCAGTGATTGCCCTGTAGCCCTTCAGGCAGCTACATGGACACATAATGTGTAGGTCATCTGTGATGTCCGCCACTTAAATAATGGACAGGAAAGGGCCTAGCAGACAGCCCTTATCTATGGACCTGATCATTGAACCTGAGATATAGGTCACTTCACATATTTCAACTTATTGATGTGTCATGTATGTGACACCTGGTAGTATAGCTGTCTATGGCCACATATGACAGTGTAGATTGAATACCTCAGTGTGGATTTGTGTTAAGTGTCTTAACCTGGAAACGTTCCACAAGATGATACTGTTGTCATCATGCATGCCCTCAATGACCTCTTTGTGGACATCTATCATATGTAACAGACATGATGTAGCATTAACAATTGACAAGTTTGTTGCACACAGCAGGAATATTACTAGTGTCCATTTAGAAGAGGTCCATGATGACATGTTGGTCTACCTCACAGTTGAAGAGAGTCAGGATGTGTCTATACATGCCTACATCATGTGCTGTCCACCAAACTCAGATAGACGCATGTTGATGTACACCCTTCTATGGGAACATAGCCTGTATGGAGGGTGTTTTGAAGTGTGCATTCAACTGTATCAGGAAGATGTGTGTGCTGAGTCATGCCATAGGTGATCTGTGATGTTGTCACAGCCCATTGATTCTGTGTGATAGGCCTGGATGAAGGTAAGACAGTGCATACTGCCTATTGTGATCTGGCCTAGGGATTGGACACAATCCCCACACAGGTATCCTTGAGAAACTCTCTGAGCTGGGGAATAACCCTTAGATCACTAGATGGGTAACCACTTGGCTCACCAACAGAACACATGCTGTGAAAGTTGGTGAATACTCATACCAGTAGAGCTGTCACCACTGGCAAACCCCCAGAGATCTGTGCTTGGCACTTTACTGCTTGGACTCTATTTCTTGACAGTTTAGGCTAAAGTATACGGCCTTTGGCTTACCATGTTTGCTGATTCTTGCATATTGGATGAAATCATTGAGTCCACCAGTGATGATAACATACTACAGCAGGAACTAACACAGACAAGTGACTGGTGAGAAATCCACACAATCTACAAATAAATGCAGAAATGGGTCTTTATGCTGTCTTTCTGAAAAGTGGAAGTCCATGTTAATTGCAACACTGGCAACAGTCCTGCTATGCTGAAACCCAGTGATGCAGGCACTGGAAACACATATAAATATCAATGTGAACTTTGACCAGCAAGTGTCAACACTGGCAATGAAAGCCTATGCTGTGCACATCATATGCCACACCATCATATTTGAAGATCTTAGGATTGTATGACATCACTTTACTCAAACCTCATCAGAACACTAATAGAGTATAATGCTCTCTTTTGTATGTACCTCATCAGATACATGCAGCAGCTGGACAGACCACAGGGCTTTCTGATCAAGAAAACAAAAGGCTTACAAACCACGCCATGATGTATGTGTATAGACTGAAAGCCATGTCACTGTGATCTTTATCATATAGCAGGAGGTGACTTCTGCCAGACCTCCAGGACAGTCTTTGACCCTGCCCTGGTTGGAATAGTGCATATCCACAAAATTGATACCAATATCCCAATCACCAGGCTGGACAAGGAGAAGGTTATAGTCAGCTATCTGTTGGGTGCCAGGATCCACCAGATCACACAAGCACTGACGTTTCTCCACAACAGGTACCTTTATGGCTCTGTCATAGTTCATGTTAGTGTGAATAACTTGACAGACATGTCACTGGACTATATGAAGAGACACATGACTGAGCTCTCCAAATATGTGTCTCAGGCAGGTATATCCTTAGCCTTGAGCAGCATACTACCTTCACCTAATATGATACCACAATATAAATAAATGATTGGCTTCAAGAACTGGCTTAGTTTCTGGTATCATTCTAAGGAGCTTCAGTATCTGTCAGCCTGGTATGACATGGTAGATAGACCACACTGCTTTGCAGGAGATGATCTTCATCTGTCACCTCTGGGATTTTGTTTTCTGGCTAAGGCTCTTGCCTCCCCCATAGTGCTTTTTTTTCAATGTTACAGCAACAAAATTCCCGATGTAAAAATATCTTCAAAAAGCAATCTCAAGGTTATGCTGCTAAATGCTAGGAGTCTAAACCTAAAACTGCACTCATTGGAACCAGCCCTCACCTTAGAAGATGCTGATATCTGTGCAGTCACAGAGACTTGGTTTAAGGCCACAGAAAGCACCCCAGCCATACTGGGTTATAATGCTTTGCACACATTTGGACCACAAACTGAAAGTGCGAGAACTAAAGGAGGTGAAGTATCAATATTCATCAAAGATAAATACACCTCTAGACTGGAAAAACAAAACAATTCCCTTCAACTAATCTATGTCCAACTGACTATAGGTAAGACCCCTCTCCAAGTTATTGCTAGTTATAGGACCATCTCCATGAACTAGGATACCCACACTGCATACTTGGATATACTTGAATCACATAAGATGCAACCAAACACCCTGGTTTTAGGTGATTTAAAGTACCCATCCATAGACTGGGTAAATTACACGTGTACTAATACACTTGCCCAAAGGTTCTTGGACTTCATCAACTCCAGTGCCCTGAATCAGTTGGTTGACACCCGCAAAAAGTCCCAAACATTCTGGATCTGGTGCTCACTAACATGAGTGATCATTGCACCACCCCATGTGTGCGGCCCACCCTAATGAGATCTGATCATAAATTAGTCTCATTAGAAGCAACAGTAACATCAGACCCACAATTAGCAGTAACTAGACTAAAAAACTTCTTCAAAGCCAATTACAACTAGTACAAGATGGCATTAATAGTTTCATAGCCTCTACCCTCACTAATGCCATTGACACCTATACTGTGATTTACACCAGTGCCTTGGATAACCATCTGTACAAATGCATTGACTCAGCCATACCTTATAGGATCAAAACAAGATCCTCAAGAAAAAACAAGCCGGTCTGGTGGACATCCGCCATTAACAGGCCATACGATACGAGAAAGAAATTGCTGTTCAAGAGCAGAAAGGAATGGTCTCTGAATTGGAAGCATTCCCTCCTTGGTTTAAACAAGCAAATAAGACACATGCGAGGCATTCTAAAGCTAACTGTTAATCTAAATTAGCCTCCTTCATTAAGGATAACCATAAGGCCTTCTTTAACTACATCAGAAACCTTAAGGGAAAAACCCAGATCTGCACAGAACTGGTTGTTAATGACACCACATATACTGAACTTGCAGAAATAGTCAAACTGCATGTTGACAGATTGAGTGAAAACTTCTTCTCCATGTCCCCACCACATATCCCCCAAAGCATCCCTACCACATGCTATCCACCTAGTAAATCCAAGGAGCAGGTTCTAAATGCTCTCTCCAAAGCCAAAAACACAGAGTGTATGGGACCTGGTAATATCCCAGGCTGCATTCTAAATGGATTAAAACAGGAAATAGCTGCACTGTTGGGTACTCTTTTTAACCACAGTCTAAGCACTTGTTTTGTGCCTGCTGAATGGAAATCAGCAACCATCATCCTCTTACATAAAAGAGGAGCCTCCACACACCTTGGGAACTATAGACCTATAATCCTGACCAGCCTAATCTGCAAAGTTATGGAAACAATAATCATTGACTTTATCAACAAAGATATAAGAAACCTCCAAATGCTTGATCTGACCCAGTCTGGCTTTGTTAAAGGGAGATTCTGCCTTTTGAACTTGGTGGACTTCTTTGAGATAGTCACCAAAGTCTTGGACTAAGACAAATCCATGCATACTGCCTACCTGGACCAGACCAAGGCCTTTGACACTATTCCCAACTCAGGCATCATTGATAAACTCACCCAGCTGAAGATCAATATGTGTATTATCAAGATGGGTTGCAAAGTGGCTCACTGATAGAATGCATACAGTCAAAATAGGTGACTCTACCTTCACCAGTATACCTGTAACCAGTGGTGTTCCACAGGGGTCAGTGCTGGGCCCCATAATGTTTGGAATCTACTTATTGGATGTATAGGCTAAAAGAAAAGGGCTATGGCTGACAAAGTTTGCTGATGGCTGCAAACTGGGTGCATTCATCAAGTATCAAAACAATGTCAAACATCCTACAGGAGCTTACACAGACAAATGGCTGGTGCCAAAGTCAAGGGCTAAAACTCAATGCAAAAAAATGCATTATCATTCCCTCCGGCAAGGGTGATGTCCATCCAGATTAACATAACAACACCCTAAGCAGACAGTCAGTGGTGAGAGATTTGGGCACACAGGTTGACAGCAATCTTTCCTTTGACCACCACTTCTCCACAGTGGTAAGAAAGGCTTTCTACGTTTTCCACCTCATAAGTAAGGGCATTGCATCCAGAACAAAAGAGGTAATACAACCCCTGTACTCCTCACTCATCAGGCTAATAATAGAGTATAGAGCTACCTTTGGTATTTACCTTACCAAGCATCTGCAGCAACTGGAAAGACCTCAAAGATTTCTTACAAAGAAAAGTAAGTGTCTTCAGCATGTGTCATATGTTGACAGACTGAAATCACTGTCACTATATTCTGTGACTTACAGACTACTCAGAGGTGACCTCTGTCTTGCATATAAAGCAATCTCAGATCCTGCTCAAATGGAAATGCCACACACTTGTAAAGCAAATGGTATAAGATGTACTTGCTCAAGGGAACTTAACCTACTATGTGACATCAACAGGACTTGCTGGAAAGGCAAATATGTCTAGCAGAGGTTAGCTCTCCTCTAGAGCAAACTTCTAATTCAGATGAAGCAGAGACCCTCATTGACCCTATTTAAGCATAATTTGGACAATTGGATTGGAAACCACAAATTAACCCTGGGAGTTTAACCTGTGTTCCTCTTGGACAGGGGCAGTAGTTGCTGATTTAGTTCTGCTTAATACTTTGATATTCTTGGGAACAGGGGTTGTACTTGTCTAGGCTTATAAGAGCCCTAGTGCAATTAGCCTAGTAACTGCCTATGATCATACAGCTGATGATATCAGCAGTGTATGTTGAGGAGAATATGGCAATAACAGTGTTCTACATGCTGGTATAAAAGGCTCTATTTAGTGTCCACATACAAACCAGCTGTCTGCAGTGAGAATAAATCCCATATGTATATAAGTACTTAGACTACAAACTGCTCTATTTAAGGCAAGCACCATATCTTAAGCCTGAATAATAGTGTCTCAGATAACACACTACAACTGATGACATCAGCAGTGTTTTTTGAGGAGAACATGTGAATAACAATGCCATACATGCTGGTGTAAAAAGCTCTATGTAATGACAAGCAAGAGCACAAACACCACTTGTCTGCAGTGAGGATATAACCCCCACCTTTCTAAGTACACAGACTACAGAACTCTGTATTTAAGTCAAGCACCAGAGCTCAAGTCTGACTTGGAGTGTCTCAGACAACACTTTATAGCTGATGACATCAGCAGTGTCTGTTGATATGGTAATACCACTGTCCCACATGTCAGTGTAAAATGCTCTCTGTAATGTCAAGCACTAGCACATACACAATACACAGTTGACTGCAGTGAGAATACAACCGCAAGTTATCTAAGTACACAGACTACAGAACTCAGTACTGTACACAAGCACCATAGCACAAGTCTGAGTTTTGCAAGAGTGCAGGTCAACTTATAATGGATGACATCAGCAGGCCATGTGGGAGACCAGATTTTGGGAGGCCTGCTCAGGTTCATAGCCTCATAGGTTCATAGCAGGTTGCCAGACTAATGGTCCTATGGTGTTTAACAGCCTAGCTGTGTAAAAAGACAAGTACCCTTAATGAGCATAAATAGATGGTCACTGTTAGCAGAGAGATTTGTGAGCAGCACCAACTGGACCTGTCCATGAGAGATGTAGCTGCCACTCTGGGGAGATTTTGCAATCACCCATCCAGTTGTCAAGGATGTACTTGAACAGTGTCATTGATCAGTCTTTCCATGTATGTCATGTTTTGGAGGCCCAGGATTCTACCAGTCACAAACCTCTGTCTTTTCTCCAATTGCTGCAGGCATCTGGTGAGTTACAGACAGAAGGAAGCCGTGTACTCAATTAGTGGTCTGATAAGGGTAGGGTACAGCAGAGCTATGACCTCTCTGGTCCTGGATGTGATGTCCCTATGTATGACGTACACAATACAGAATGTGTTTCATCACTGTGGGCAAATAGTGATTAACTTGTAGATTGCTATCAACATGTGTTCCCAAGTCTCACAAGACTGTGTTTGAGTTTAGAGGGGTGCTATGTATATTATAATTATCAGGGGTACATCATTGTCAAAAGGACGATAAGGCATTGTTTTCTTTAAGGTTCAGTCTGTGAGTTTGTCACCAATCATTTGTCTGTGTCAGTCCATTTCTGTAATATGTTAACATCGTTGGGGGACTCTATATAAGTGTGTCCATTTAACAGTCATCTGCAAACTTGGTAAAGCATAGGCCATCTACCATCGCCTGGGCTTCAGAGAAATAGTTTCCAAACAGCTGAAGGCCCAGCCCAGATCCGTGTGGTATTCCACTGGTAAGTGGGCTAGTGGTGGAGGTGACTTCCCCAACTTTGACAGTGTGTGCTCTGTCGGTGAGCCAGTTGGCTAACCATCTAGTTATGTATGGCTTAATTCCCAAATGGGAGGTTTTCACTATGAGACATGAATAGGGTATAGTGTCAAAGGCCTTGGATAACTCAGCATAGGTAGTATGTCCTGTTATTCTTCATCCAGGTCTTTGGGGTCAGTATGAAAGAAGTCCACTGGGTTTAATAAGCAAGATCTATCACTGACAATAACAAAATGGTTCAGGTCAAATGTTTTGAAGGTCACCTATGTCCGTGTGGTTAAGGTCCATGCTGATTCTTTCCCTAGCCTTCCAGATAATCTTTTTAGGTTTAGTCAATAGTTGTAGTTCTGCATGTTACCAGATTGATGTGCATTGCATATCACACAACATTGGATATTACATTCTGTACTGTAAGTGATGGCCACATGGCCTACTGATGTGGAAAAAGTATGGAGACATCAGGGTTGCACTGCTTGGGGGGAGGCAACACATGGCTGTATTGTAAATATGTGACATATTGTTAGATAAGGCCTTCAGTTTGTTATGTTTCCACATGTAATTTCATAACATAGACAGGAAATGGATATTAAACAGCAGTAATGCATAATAATATTTATTTTTCTATAGAGTGGCGAGCAGTGAGTTTGTGCATTGGTTGTCAATGTGTACGTGTATATGAGATGCACATTTCCAATAGTATTCATGTTTGTGGATAGCTAAGTAGTGCACAAACATGAGTCACATTGCTAAAGTCTGAGAGTTTGGATTGACTCTATGAAGGGCAGCTGCTGCTGCTTAAGTGACTCTGTGGCAGTACATGTTAATACATTAATGCATGTCATTTTGAGCCAAGATGATACTGAGTTCAAATCCAGGTGTATCTAATACTTTGAAATAAACATTGATAATGCATGGCATGAATTCTTGATAGTGCATGCATTGCTGTGTGTTGGCATAGTGCAGCAGAGTTAAGTGGCATTGTGCAGAGATGACTGCAGGAGTTTGTCACCACTCACCATTGCTGCATGGTGCTGCACTGTCCATACCACCAAACAAACATGGAGACAGAAAGTAAATACATCCATTGTTTTTTGACTTCTTATGTGTGTCATGTGTGATTCTAGTTTTTGACTAGATTTAAGTAGTGAAAATGGGGTAGATGGGAAAGTGGTAAAATGGGGAGCAAGCAGGGGGAAGAACAAAAGGAAAGCAGTACAGGAATGTGCAGGAGGGTAGTAGGAAAGAACCATAGTTATGCATTCCTTTAACAGTCTAAACTAAAATATGTGGAGAATATTAAATTAATTTGGACTATCACATCCAAAAACAGGGTTTACCACAACACAGTCATGTTGTATAGCCAACTAGACCAAATCAAGTGTGTCACGAAGATGTGTGTGAAACAGAGAGCTAAGTATGAGACATTTTTTTGTGACAATGGCCCATTTATTTTTTATTTCAGAGAAGGTAAGTCGGGTAGGTAAGGAAGCAATTGCAGACAGACAAGAAAAAACTAGACAAAATACAGGGATGGTAATGGATACAAAAGACTGGGGATACCATGATTGGGGTGAGGGTGGGGACAGTCAGAGTCAAGTCCCCACCCACTGGGCTGTCATCACTGTCCCTTACTCATAGGTGACTGGATGTGCTTGATATCTCTTCCTCCTCCATAACATGAGGAAGAGTAGCCTCTCCATCCAGCATGGGCATTTACCAATGGTGCGGTGCACAAGCCTATGCACCATCCCTGGCAACTTGCTGCAGGTGCTGAAATCACCACCTCCACCACTGCTCCCAGAGGGTAGCACTGGACCAGTCTCCAGGACAAAACTACCTGAATGTGCAGGTAGTGCAGTGGCAGTGCTGCCAGGTGGGCTCCAAGAAGTGCTGGGCATTGGTGCTGCAGCTGATGGGGGCGACAGGCTGATCCAGTGGGGCTGGACTACTTTGCTGTACTGTGAAGGATTTAGTGATGTGGTATACATGGATGACATGGACACATTTTGATGACAAAAAAATAAAATAAAAATAAAATAAAATAAAAATAAATTAAAAAATAAAATAAAAATAAAAATATTTTACACATAAAATAAAATAAAAATAATACAAAACATTATTTTTAAAAATAAAATAAAATAAAAATAAAGAAAATGTAAAAAAAAAGAGATACGGGTTGGGTTAAGAGGGGAAAAAAAGATACAATTAGTATCATCATATGTTTCATACAATGCATTAATACAATTATACAATTCTATTATTTTAAGTTTTACATTTAAGTATGCCTACTAACAGATACACACTGTACTACAGATTGCTGAAAGTAATCCTTGAAATGTGCATATACTGCACATATGCATGTTCCAATTATACAGATTACAGCTTCCATCAGGGCATTTGTGCCATTGGTATACATGTTTTAATTTAATGTTTATATTATTAAAGAAAAACAGTATTGTATAATTGTAAATTGTGGTATTTGAACCCACAGCCTCTGACTGAAGTCTAATATTGGACTCCTACAATTGGTTTATACTACAGACTAATGTATGCGTACTTGCTTTTACAGTTGGGATACGCATGCTCAACTTGACACAACTCTGCAAAATACCAAAAAAAGGTATCTTTGACTTGTAATTCTACAATAACACTTCTCCTCTGCTGCATACATACCACTTGCCTCCCCCAGTCTCTCCAATAGAGTTTTGTAGATCTGGACATTGACCTCCTGATCTCTGGCAGCTGGGAGAAGAACAGAAAAGAACAAAAGAGCATTATGCATGCCAGTCTTGTCGATATTAACCTTTCTAAGTCTTACAAGTACTCTCTTTAGTTGATACTTACACAGCTGTGGGATGTCTGCAGTCCTAAATTCCTCCAACCAACAGTCAAGAGTATCACTCTTATTCCTCTGTATATCATTAAAATGATGCCTACAGTGATCTCCAGTGCACAGGATACCAGTGGTACTGGATACATACTGGGCTGAAGTATTCCAAGCTCAGACCTGTACTGGGAGCTAGAATAGTCCCCCCTGCAGAAGCCTGTGGCTTTGATGCTTTACTAGGAGTCCAATAAATATCCTGGACTCCTGGACACCCCACTTTTGTGCCTTAAACCTGACACCTTCCCCACTAATGCCAGCCATGTCTATCAGCAGACCTAGAGTGATGGAGACTAATGCTTTCCTGCCAATTCCATGTATCACATTTACTGGAGTGTGCATAACCAAGCAACACATTTGCGTGATGGTAATTGGAGAGCAGCAGTTACAAGCAGTGAGGAATGAAATAATTGCAATTGGAAGGGTAATCTGACACTTGGCCATAGTTTGAGGGATGCCTACTGATGTTGTCTGGAAATATACGTATATTGGAAATTGGAAGGTAACGGTAAGGTGAGTTAGGTTTGCAGATATGTACTGGGGGCATAAATGTAATGACCTGACACATTTGTTTTTACCTTTATACACTGAGAAATGTGATTTTTCCACTGTGGGATTCAAACCTAGACATAAGGGGCAAAACATTTTCTTCTAGTACATTGATTTTCCATCTTTGCCAAACAAGAAGTGCTGCTCAGATGAAGTCAGGAATCATACATAAATACATGTAACACTATGGGCTGTTACACATGTATGTGTGTGACCTGACAAGGTTCATAGGTTAATAGGTTCATACTAGGCTATTGGCCTGGAGGCCATTATAAACCTAGCCATGAATTTTGCAAATGTTCCCTCAAAGTAAGGAGGGACACAGGTGGGATCCCAGTGGTATATTTTCGGTTTCCCATCCAATCATACAAGTTCCTCTTAAAGAGGGCTAGAGAGGTACTCTGCTTGATATGGAGAGGGAGTCTAGTCCATGGACAGGATAGTCTTTTGGACATATATCTATCCTGCCAAAAAGTTCTATTAATGTCACACATCAGGTTAAGGCCTAGTATGTGGGTTGCGTGAGTGGAGTTTGCCTTATGGACATGCAGCAACTCCATCAAGGCTGGGTCTGAAATGGCCTTGTATGCCAGACACAGGTCACCTCTTTGCAGTCTGTGTGAGACTGAGTAGAGGAACAGGACTTTTAACCTATCTCTGTTGGACAGGTGTTTGAGATAGTGGATTTTCCTGGTCAGGAACCTCTGTGGTCTCTCCAACTGCTGCATGTGCTTGGCAAGCTACATGTCAAAGGGGGCATTGTACTCGATAATGGGTCTGATAAGGGTGGAGTACAAGTATGTTGTAACCTCCTTTTTCTTGGATGAAATACCATTATTTATGAGGTGGGCCATATGGAAAGCCTTCCATAGAAAGGAGTCAATGTGGTGGTAAAAAGTCAGGTTGCTACCAGCCTGGGTGCACAAGTCCCTCACGACTGATTGCATGCTTAGCACACTTGTTATTAATGTGATAATTAGTGGAGATGACATTTTCCCCAAAGGTGGTAATGATGCATTTCTTGGCATCCAGTTTGAGGCCATGCTTCTGGCACCAGTCATTAGTCTGGGTAAGGCCATCTTGGAGGATGTTCACATCACTAGGAGAATTTAAGACAGTGCCCAGTCATCTGCAAACTTGGTCAACCACAGACCGCTGGTTTTGGCTTGCACCTCAGAAAAGTGTATCCCAAACAGTAGAGGCTCCAATACCAATCTTTGGTGTACACTGTTCATTATGGGTCTACTACTAGAGGTGGCTTCCCCTACATTGACTGAGTCGGTTCTATCAGTTAGCTACCCATCTAGTAACATATTGGCTGATGCCTAGCTGGGAGAGTTTATCTATTATGCCCAAGTGGAGAATAGTGTCAAAGGCTTTGGCTATGTCAAGGTAAGTGGTGTGCACCATCTTCCCCTCAGCCATTGCTTTGGTGACTGTTTCAAAAAAGTTGACCAAGTTTAACAGGCATAATCTCCCTTTGACAAAACCAAACTGTGTGGGGTCAAGACTTTGGAGTTTGCCAATATCCTTGCTTATAAGGTCCATGATAATGCATTCCATGGCCTTGCAGATCAGGCTAGTTAGGCTAATGGGCCTATAACTGCCTGGGTCAATGGACGCTCCACCATTGTATAGAGGGATGACAGTGGCTGTCCTCCATTCAACTGGAATGAAGCCAGTGCTCAAGCTTTGGTTTAATAGGGTGTCTAATGGAGCTGAGAGCTCATGCCTGAGTTCATGTAGGATACAGACAGGGATGTTATCAGGTCCCATGGGAACTGTATATTTGTCTTTGAGAGGGCATTAAGGACCTGCTGTCTGGTGGTAAGTGGATGGGGGCAGGTGCTGGGGATGTCCTGGTTTACTGATGTGGGGCAGGGGGGTGAAGTTTTCACTGAAACTGTATGCCAGCAGGTTGGCTATATATATGGCATTTGTATATGCTTTGTTATTGTCCACCAGTTCAGAGCAGATTTGGGCGTTGCCTTTGAGACTGCAGACATATGTGAACAAAGCCTTGTGATTGGACTTGAAGTTAGCCTTAGAGGATTTCACCAGTGACCTTATTTGCTTGTTCAGACAAAGGAAAGATTGCTTCCAAATTGGTACCTGCTTCTTATTGGCCCTGGACAGCTTTTTTTTATTCTGTTATAGAGTTTGTTTATTGCTGCTATCCACCAGACAGGTTTACTCTTCCTTAAGGAAGATGATTTGGCCCTGTCAGGTATTGCTGAGTCCATACAGCTATGTAGGTGGTCATATAGTTTTTGGTGTAGGCTTCAACATTAGTGCTTGTTCCAACTGAAGGGACAGTGGCTATAAAGCTGCTTATACATGCTCTGTGGATATTATAGTCAGCTTTGGAAAAGTTTTTTCTTTTGACCCTGACAAGGGTTATTGGATATAGAGGCAGTTGTTTATCTGTCTTAGGCAAATGTTAAGACCATGCAAGTCCAGACAGCAGAAGTATACTTACAGAAATAGAGTATGCAGTATACCCTCAGTCATATATCTGATAAAACAATAATAGTGTCTCATCCCTCATAAATATAATTAATTTCAGCCCCATGGTCTACAGTGCTGTAAGTTAGAGAGAATATAATAGGAAGTGGAACAACAGTCAAAGTGTATGGAATATCCTGTATTAGAACCCAGGACCATCAGTATGGCACTTCTGCAGTTACACCTGTTGCCACAAGAAAGTTGAAATAACCATTGTCTATATTTCAGTTCATTGCTCTAAACTGCAAGTCACAACAATAAATTGAATACCCTGTACTAGAACCTAGGGGCATCTTTGCTGCAGCCCTACACTTACACATACTGTCACAGGACTAGTTGCATTACATTCTCTAATTTACTAATCATTGTTAAAGTCTCTCTGTTAACCAACATGTAATGCAAGTCAGCAGGTTTACAAGATGCCCAACAGAATTAATTGAATGTACCCGGTTTCTATTTTTGGCTGTCTGCATCATGTTTGCTTTCTGGGTGGTCCAGTTGTCCAGTTTGTGGACTGCTGTGCTTCATATAAATGAGATAAGCACAGCCAAATCCACCATTTATTTCCTCTGTTGCTGTGATTGCTCTAAGTGCCCCCTCAAAAAATTAAAGAAAAAAAAAAAGTAAAAAATGGGAAAGTAGCTGAAATGAGGAAAAGCAATATATGACATACACACTACAAAATATTAGGCTATTTGAGATATTTTTACAGATGTCTGGATTTGATTTCTCACTACACTGAATCTTCAGAACACAGCAAAGGAGCCTTATACCTCTTGGCCTCACACACGGCATTGCAACAAGGAAGTGAAATCATTCTGCTTACAACCAACTGCCTTTGAGATTGTGGACATATGGGAAGAAGGCCTTGTGATTGTCTTTAGTAGATGTGGCCAATTTGGACTCAGAGTTAGCCTTAGAGGATTTCACATCTACAATAATATGAAAACATGCAACTTTTATTTGTACATGTATTACTTTTAGATGCAGTGCATCAGCTGCTCACACAACCAGTTATGATGATTGCTTGCAAAGATACAGCTCTGTCTTATCTCTCTGTGTTTGTTGGTCATTCTTCTCTTATCTGACCAGTAATCTGAGACATGCAGTCTGTAAGCCATTCTATATCACTGGCCTTAAAATGTGTGAGGATATTAAATGTACAATGTTATATTCAGTTGCCAACAAATAAAGGTGAGGTGGGATGTTAATGAACAGAATAAGCAGCTTGGGATAAAATTTAATTCCAATCTCGTAATAAGCAAACAAAACAGTTCCACAATACACTCAAGCGCTTTCACCCGGGCTCTCCCAGGCTTTGTCAAGATAACTGACACAAATTTCCTATGACTTTTTATACAATTCTTTAAAAACTAATAATTAAATAAATACATCAATTATACAATTATTAAATCATGTAGTAAAACCCTAATTGGCTTATTTAAACTTAAAGCTTAAAGTAAAAAAACGTAGTAAGTAGCGCTTAATAAGCTTTTCTTTGTTTTTCATTAAGTTTCACATTATTTGGAATACTTAAGATACTTTCAAGAGAACAATGATTTTTTAATGAAATTTATTAATTAATTAATAATTTATATTTATTATAACATAATCCCAAACTGAAACACCTTGTTTCTATTTTTATTTTTAAAGCAAAAACTATTATGAACAAAAAATATATAAAAATGTATACAATGTGTGCCTACTTATATGAACCCTAAGTTGTTAAACAATGGAAATATAAAAAAAAAAAACAAACCAAACCAATATTATAAACTGAAAGACCACATAAGGACCAAACCAGCCTAAAGCTTAGTTAGCTTAGCTTTTGTAGCTCTACTATACTGCTACTTTTCATTTACTTGTGGTTTAGGCGTTATATTCTTAGTTGCCATAACAACTTCCTATAAGGACGCTAAGGAAAAGAGTCTACGAACATTTATATGAAATAAGTAAGAAGAAGTTAACAAACGCTTTTTACAAACATTCTTTAATTTGCGCCTAAAGTTCTTTCAGTTCTTAGTGTTAGAACAACACAATCCAAGAGCGATTGGGGGAGGCGGGGAGTATAGGGAGTTGTTATGGCAACTATAGTTAAACTAAGTTAAAACGCCTTAAGGTTACCCCATCAAAATAAAATGGTAACTCAAACTAAGAATAAGTGTAGCTTGGAAACTAGCTTTGGTTTGGTGTTAGTTGGTTTCTCAATTGTAGGTTCAGCTTATCTTTTTATGTTTTTTGTATGTACATTTTCTTTAAATGAATTTAAGTAACAACACATTTTTCACATTTTTTTTTGTTTTGTTTTTAATATTTTTTATGTTAAATGTCAATTTAAAATAAAAAATAAAAATAGAAACAACAGTGTTCAAAATATATATAACTCAAATATAATAAATTGGACTATTATAAATTGGAAATTTTACTAATTGTATGGCACAATTCTTCAGTGATAGAAAAATTAAAAATAAAACAGTCATAATGCAACTTAAGTGTGTTTATGTACAAGACTGTGTTTAAACATTTTAAACTTGTGTAGATGTAATAACAAAGACCAGTTTAGCCAATTGAAATTTATATTGATGATTTATGAATTAATTTAGTTTTTTCCCTTTTGTTTTTTATTTTATAGGAATTTTTTAAAAATTATCTTGAAAAGTTTTCGGAGAGCCCGGTGAGCCAAGCTTCTTTCGTTGGGATGTTAATGAACAGAGCCTGTGAATTGTGTGCTGCTTAATTACAATTCGAACCTTGACAAAATTACATTAAATGCTTTAAGTCTAACCTGACACACTCACTGGATGTAGGGCAGCCTGCATTGCTGTTGTGTTTACCTTGTTTCTACCAGTAATCAATCACAGCTGCAATCTATTAAAAACAAACACAGAGGGAGTGCCTGCACTATGTTTACATTAGATACATGAAGCCAGGTATTTGGGATTCAGCAATTCTAATGAGTTCATACCTCATTTGCATCTTCACCATGCTGGCAGCCCTGAATCTACACCATAAAAATGCAACCATGTAGCTAGGGAAACTGAAGGTGAGCAGGCTCGTTTAAGTGGAGAAGACAGAAGAGAGGCTATTACTTTGGGATATATATGCACAGAAGATTACTGATTTTGAGAAGGTATACTAGCATTTTGTCAGCTACATATTGTATATGCTGACATGTAATTAAGAATAATCTGTTTAATAGTTTTATACATATATCTATATATATTCTGATTATCAAAGGCTTTTACACTTTTATCTGTATACATTAGTTAGAAGTGTACTGATGGCATGGGCAAGTTTGTCAGGGCATTTTACAGGTATAAATGATTGGCAATACTTTAACATGGAATATTCTGTGTTAAATCTATAGAGATGTTTCATGGACAGCTCAGATGATTTGTTAGCAAAATGCGTCATTTGCCTGTTTGTTTGGGGGTGCGGCAAAGTTGCATTTTTGTTATGGCACAAACAAGGACATGTTGCTATTGTTACTCTCCTTTTTTTACATTCAGCCTGGACATATAAGTCTAATAACACTCTGTTGTCACATGCTAAGGTAATTGCTGTACAAATCTCCCACCTTTTACTTACTTATACTACCAAGTAACAATAAAAAAGGATATGCCACTCATTTATATTATTACACTATACACTTCAGGTTTCAGGACTTACCTTGTAAATGCAGCAGTTGCCACAGTTTTAATTCAGGGCTGACTCTGTCTAATGAAAGCAGTATACAGCCAATACATGAGGAGGTACAGTCTGTGAGAGTTGCCCGGCATCAATGTTTGTATATGTATATTTATAGGAGGAAGATGTTCAGCTCTTATGTGGTGAGTGACTGTACTATGAGTTGTTTCTTAGCCAATGTGAAGGAATACTGTGCACACTTACATCTGCCTACACCCACAGCAGTTGGTGGTTTCCCCTCTGACTCCTCATCTGTATGTGGCTGTGGTGACTTTGGCATTGGTGATAGGATGTGTGCTCCTTCCTGTTGCTGATCCTGCTGAAGCTGTTTCCTCAAGATGATGTTGTGTAGCATGGCACATACTGTGAATATTTCAGTATATGTCCGTGGATTGTAATGTATGGCTCTCCTAGACATATCAAGGCATCAGAACCATAAATTTAGAAGCCCAAACATGCATCATAGAATATTTTGGTTTGAGTGTGTGCCTCATTATGGCATTCTTTTGCAGGTTTGTGTGCATTTCTGATGGGTGTCATCAGCCACAGTTCCAGTGCATACCCTGCATCCCCCAGTAAATTACCCTATGGGATATACCCCTAGTGAATATTTGATACCAATGGGAGATAACTTTGTCTTCACTGTGATTGGTTCCCTTGGTTGGCCCTGGCTTTGAGTTGAGGATGACACAGGTTTCAGATTTCTTGTAATGTGTCTTTATCCACCCTGTACCAGTCTATACTTTCCACATCATGTAGGTTGTGAAAAGTTAAATGGGGACTGAAAACTCTTCTTCTTCCTGGCCTAGGTCTTTTGGCAGTAGCAGCAGCATAGATTTCAGCCTGTTATACATACAAATTAATTAAACCTCTAATATTCTTTCTGTGTAGACTCCTTTCCATGCCTATATTTCAATAGGTTTTAGAACTTGCAGGGAAAACCAGCACTGAGTCTACATGATTGCTTTTAGCTTATTGAATAGCTCCACATTATTGGATTGGTTGATTAGCATACAATTCAGCTACTTATTCTGTAATTAGCATGTCATGGTGTTTACCTTGTTTGCGTGGTGGTTCATGCCTCTACACAGTGCTTACTGAATCTAGAAAGCTGTGCTACCATGTAGGGTTTATTGAATTTGGCTGCAAATGTATAAACATGCGATTTAAATGTCATAACTCCTGACTTTGCAATCCTATATGTTTAATTCAAAGGTACAGAAATATACAAGCAAATGAAGAAGAATCAAAACAGCACAACTCATGAAAACAACTGGGATTCAATACAAAAAGTCATGTGCATTTGTATTAACATACTGCACGACACACACATGAAACTATACTGATGCTCAGACAGCTTAATGGTCTTAGCTGGCATGCATTTGCTATGGTGGTAATTAGATATAAGTGCAATATTTTATCAAATGTAGAAATAACTAAAACTGTCCTCTATCCTTAGTTTTTACCATAAAATGAATGTTCTGGTATCAGTAAAGTTATTTTTATGCTTACCTTCAGTCTGACCCTTTATCTTAGACCATCACTATGCGGAATTGAAGCTTGCAATAACCATAAGGTTAACATAAGCCTAGATTTGCATATAAATGGAACTCATTTTTCCCTAATGCTATTCCTGATTCTCGGATTCACAACTCAGATTCAGGTGGTGTGCAGTACTTTCCAACCCATGCAAAATGAATTACAGAATGTTGTGAATTAAGAATGCATTTGAAAGAAAATTGATCACAAGACAGGAATTTTTGTATGTTAATGGAATCCACTGAGATCATCAACATTAAAATAGAAAAAGTGATGCAGCATGAGCATTCATTTACCATAAAGTCATGTAGGTGTTACTGTTGAATGCAGTTCCCTCTGCAACCTCTATGTAAGCAACCTCAGCACCCCACAGATAATGATACCAGTTCTTTGGTCACAGAATTATGTCGGAAGAGCAAATATTTATAAATGAGTATGACATTCCTACATGAAATCTATCAACAGAAAAAAATGAATACAATCAGTAGCTACAGTTTAAAAAAGTAAACCATACACAATAAAGGATAAAGAAAAATATAAGTAAAGAATTGCCACAAAGGGAAAATATAATCAGCCACACATAAAACAGTGACATAGAGATTGTGCAAGTAATAATACCCAACAAAATGGATATTACAGGTAATTAGACTTCCAAGGGACATTGTAACACCCACCAACTCAGATGGAGGATAACATTACCCTGAATAGTCAATAATTTCCATGTAACACATTCTTACAGACACACACGTGCATGATCACATAACGTGCATACTGACAGACACACATACATGCTGATCTGTGTTGGTCCTTGTATATGGCTCCATAATATCCTGGCTATAATTTAATCAGCGTAACCATACTTATATATTGCATGAACACCAATCTGACTAAGGCTATAATGTAGAAGCATGTATTCATTCAGCATTCTATTGGGCGTGAACCAATTTTTGCAGCATTCATGCACTGTATTTAAGCCCTCATTTTCTTTTTGTGCAATCAGTATTCAATTAACTAATGAATATTGTACAGAGAGCCTTTCCATACATAATCATCCATGAAAAGGCACTGGGGGCATAAACAACACCTCACACCTGTAACAGTAGACATTGCCTTTCTGTCACACCGCAGTACAATGTTTCCTGTAAGCTAACTGATATCTCACTTTTTTAGGGTGAGTATTTTTTGCTTTGCTAGCTCCTCTGGAATGAGGTTTGACTACCTTTGCACTGCACCACTGACTATATTCCACCCGGCCTACCCCTTCTTAACTCAATCCTATCCTTTCTAGAAACTGATTGGTACCTGTCTCTCATTTCATCTCATTTGTTAGGTCCATACGTTGATGCCTACCTACCAACCATAAATCTGAGATAAGCGGATGACCAGAACAATGTAGTCTGTTACAAACCAACCTTTTCTTATCACATGAGGTGATATTTGTACTACTAGGGATAATTTGGCCTGGGTATTGGAAAACATGCCCTACTTTCTTTGATAGGTGCCTTGGGATCTTTTACATCCACCTGAACTATCACCAACTCAAGCTGATGGGATGATGGTTTAAAGTCAGATCCAATGGACAGAACACTCAGTAGTGTCAGCAATACAGTCAACTATGGGGAGGGTAGAACCCACATCCTTCTGCTCTTCCATCCTCAAAGTGAGCTTTCTATCTACTGCATCACTGACACTGCTAAATAGATAATATTTCACATTATTAGTTTGTCAGCAATTCCGTTACAGGGAATAGTGTTAAAGGCATAATGAGTTTGAATTCACTACATCCTCAGTCCTTCAATAAATGCTGTTTTCACTTCCTCAAAGAAAAGTATGGGTCAGGATTTCATGATGAAACATTGATGAATGCACATTGTTCCATGTCACAAACAGTTACCTTTGCTTTTCCATTCCTGTATGCAAATAACTTTAGAATGAACAGATATCAGGTTAGCTAAATGTGAAATGATCTGGATTACTTGTAGCCTCTGCTCCATATCTATCAGAACACTCACTGTTTTGCTGGTAAAGTTCTGGCACATAACGAGAGTTAATTTAATATAATTTATATTTGCTTGCTTAGGATAGGCTATTTTTATTTCTAAGTCCACTAAAATATTTTTATTAAATCTTTTTTTAAAGGAAGAGAAACAGACCATGCAATCCACTATAATAATTTGTCTTAAGGCATGACTTTTAAGATATTTACATTGCTAGAGTGGTACAAGTGATTAGGTTTACCTCATTTATGTAAAAGAGTCCTCACTGGTTTTGCCATTCTCCATGCCTTTTTAAGGCAAAGGAAGAATTGCCATTAATACACCACAGTATCCTCAGCAATAACATCTTATGTTAAGAACGAGATGCTAGCAAAAAATACTAATATTAAAAATAATATATCAGTGGAATACAATTATAATTTATATGACATTATTAAAAAAGAAAAGACTTGAATTCATTCTTACTTTATAACACTACTAACAACATATGTTTTACTTGTTTAATGCTTATAAATGATGCTTGTCCATCCACCCTATCCAATCATGGCATCACCAGCTTACAAACAAAGCAGTGCCTCGTCTGTTGCTCATTAAAAACTAGATGATGGGAAAACTGCTCCTTTATATACACTCAGTTGTCACTAATATTATATACTTCTCTTTCCATTTGTGTATAAAAAAAAATATATATATATATATATATATATATATATATATATATATATATATATATATATATATATATATATATATATATATATATATATATATATATATATATATATATATATACATATCCCAAAGAACAAACCCTCAAGGCACTATCCAAGGCCAACAATAGTTATTTTATGGGGCCAGATAACAGGCTAGGTTGCCTACTGGTCAGTTTAAAGCATAACTTGTCAGACCACCTACAGAGGTTATTCAATATAAGCCTCCAAACAGACTTTATGTCAAATGAATGGAGGACAGCAGCAGTCATTCCCTTGCAGAAAGAAGAGACTTTAACAGACCTGGGTCATTATAGACCCCTAAGCATGACGAGCCTCACCTATAGGGCTATGAAAAGGAACATTATGGAATTGATATATAAGGATATACTGTAGGTAGCTTACAAATTCTCATCCAAAGCCAATTTGGGTCCATCATGGAAGATCCTGCAAACTTAACATGGTTGATTTCTTTGAGAAGGATACTGAAGCAATGGCTGAGTGCAAATTAGTGTACGCTACATATCTGGATCTCACTAAGGCATTCAATATCATTCCATACTCAGATACTGTTAATAAGCTCTCCCAGAGAAATATCAATCCCTGTGTAACACTGTGGATAGCAAACTGGATCACAATTAAAACCTAGGAAGTTAAGGTTAGTGGCTCAATCTCCTCCAAAAGTCCAGTTCTCCATGGTGTTCTTGGGACACTCCTCTTTGGTATTTTCTTCTTAGAGTTCAAAGCCAATGTTAAAAGCTTATGGCTGACCAAGTTTGTTGATGACTGTAAGCTAGGTACCATTATTAAGTCTCCACAGGACAACAAGATCCACCAAGTGAGCCTTTCCCAAACAAATATTTGGTTTAAAAAACATGGAATATAACTGAATGCCAAAAAAAATGTATAAAAGTATTCTATGGCAAGCACCACATGTCCATCAAATATCACATTGATAACACATCCGTGGAAATTGATCCAATACCTAGGGAACTCGCAAACTATGTAGACAGCAAACTGTCCTTCAATCACCATGTATCCACTATTGTATGAAAGCTGTTTTTCTATGCACAGCTTATTAGAAAGGATATAGTTCAGGTTCAGGGAAGTAATTATTCAACTTTATTTAGCACTTATTTGGCTGATCATTGAGTATAATGCCCCCTTTGGTATGTATCTGACCAAGCACTTGACACAGATGGAATGCTCAGAACATGCTCTTGGTGTGAAAATCAAGGGCCTAAAGCATAAGAACTACACTGATCATCCCCAAAGATGTGTCCCTATTCTCAGCTTTATACATGCTGCTTAAGGGTGACCTCTACTTCACATAAAGAGCCTCAGCAGAGCCTATCCTCTCAGACCTACTACATATCCACACGTCCAATGGTTGCATAAACATCTGCTCAAGAGATCTTAATCTCTTCTGCAATATAAATAGAGCATATTGGTGGGATAGATATGTATCACAGACAATTCCTATTCTTTGGAATTGTCTTCCTTTACACATAAAACAGAATACTTCTCTTTACTCTATTCAAATGTAATCTGGATGAATGAATGGAAACCGCAAGCTCATCCCTGGAGCAACACCCTTGTTATTTTTGAAAATGTGTAACAAGTAAATGTTCTGCTGCTCTGAGTTATTTTTCATTTATGTTAAAACATTAAAAAGCTTCATGGAAATTTACGGTTAAGCTTTTAAAGATCCTCTAAGGTCAACAACCTAGTAAGAACCTGTGAACATATAAACTTATATTATAGCATAAAGCAGTAGACCATTGTATAATTATAAAAAGGAATACATTCTTGACTGTACTTTACTAAATGGTGGATGGACCAAAAGTAGAATGACATTATTTTCCATTTTTGGTATTTTTCAAAACTTGCATGTAGATCTGCAGGATCTATATCACGCTATCGCAAATTGAAAATGTTGAACATGAAAATAGGGAAAGTGCCGAAAACTCGAAGTTCCTTTCTTGAAGTTGCAGTACAGCGAATGTTGGGATATTTGCCCTTTCCTCACTGTAGTGTGATCTTGGAGTTGGAATATATATTTAGCGGGGGACACACACCCCCCCCCCACAATACAGAGTCCGAGTTTCAGAATTTTTGCTCTTTTGAGCATTTAACATTTTGTGTCTTCGATAACGTGATATAGACGAAATCTCCACAGTCAGTGACATCTTCACTAATAGACATCATCTAGGTGCTGGCTCAACAGAACATATTTAGACAGATGTAAAAAGTACAAAATGTTAACAGCCCAAAGTAATAAATAAAATTAAACTAGCACTTTTTTCCACCAAGGTCTTGATGCGTCATTATCCATTCCTCTGTTTTCCTTTTTTAATTCTGAAGCCAATGCCATAGTGGAATTTGCATGTTTGCTCTAAGTCTCTGTGGTATTCCTCCCACCTCTCCAAAACATACTGAATGTTTCCACCTCAAACTCACACAAGAATAGATTTGTGGACAACAGGACTGAGTCTCAATGAAGCCTAATGTGGAAAGAATGTGCACACTACCTGCTTTGGGCATCAACTGTAGAGCACAGTATCCTCTAGGTGTCTATATCACGTTATCAAAATTTTACTACATCAAATCAATAAAGGTCGAACTTTATTGATCGAAGTAGTAAAATTTCGAATAACGTAAACAAAATAATAAATCACTACAAAAAAAACTAGCTAGCTTAGGCAGGGGGGCAAGCCCCCCTGCACCCCCCACACCCCCTTACTTAAATATACTAACTTTGAGGCCACACTACAGTGAGGTAAATGGATATCTCCCCCTTACAGAGATTTCCGTTTACCTGCGTGATGTTCTGGACTTTTGACATTGTCGTGTAAACAATATTGTATTCGATATTGTCGGCTTATGACAATGTGAACTAGACCCTCCTCTAGATAGGAGAACATGGATCACAGACTGCACATCATTTCAGCGTTAGCAGCTCTGCGGTGTAAAAATATCTATAGGTGATTTGGTCACATTGACTTTTTCTTTCAGCTTTTTCCGAGTTAGGGGTCGACACAGCTGATCAACTGTCCACTCATGATTGGCAGTGGAGTTTTTATGGTGTTGAGTTGCCAGCCCGGCACCCAACCTTCCACAGAAGGCACACACATGCACGCACTCACATTTAGGGCCAGTTTAAAATGTCTGATCCACCTACAACATGTCTTTGGGATGTGGGAAGAAACCGGAGAACCCAGCAGAAATCCACGCAACCACAGGGAGGACATGCAGACTCTAAACAGTAGGCACCCAAGCCAAGGATTAAACTGGAGAGCCTCTTGCTATGAGACAGCAATGCTAACCGTTGCACCACCGCAGCCACCCTATTTGTTCACATTGACTAATGTTGCCAAAAAATGGGCATAGGTATTTATCAGTAATAAGTGAATTGAGGACACAGCCTACTCTGACATCTATTCGGACCCATGCTAATGATTGGAAGAGTCTATGTGCTCCTACTGCCCAGTGTGTGCCTGCCATAAAGCCCAGTAGCTCTGAGTCAATAAGCTACTGGTCAGCCTGTGTTCATTTGCCCATCTTGGGTTACCTGGGATAACACTGTTGAGCAAAAGCTGCACATAAAACCAATCACCTTGCCACACATAAACTAAGAATTACTGCACTCAGTATATGTTCACTGACAGGATGGAGCTTGGAAGTGGATTACATGATGATAAGGAGGCTGGACAACTTCTGTATCCAGGAGACAAGATGGAAGGACACTGCAGCAGAGTCACTTGGCCTGCGATCCAGAGGCTACTACTCAGGAGGATAGATGAGAATTGGTGTGGGAATTGTGGTGAGTGAGAGGCTTCAGAAGATAGTGAGGGATGCCATCAGGATTAGTGACAGACTCATGGTATTCAGAAACCAGCCTAATGATAGGGCAGTATTCATAACCTCAGCCTTTCCCTCACAGCATGTTGCGGTAGTGAAGAAAAGAGTACATTCAGACAGCAGCTTTAGGATAAAGCAGAACAACATGAGTTGTCGTTGATAGTGGGGGCACATTATGCACATATCAAGATAGACAGATCAGGATATGAGGACTATCAGGGTCCAGATGGTCGAGTCAACAGGATGAAAAAAGGAGAGGCCATTCTAAACATCTGTCTGGCTAATGGCATGATGGTGGCTAACACATGGTTCAGCAAGAGAGACAGTCACAGGATCACATAGAGGAGTGGCCAACATGCAACTCAGGCAGACTTCTTACTAGAAAGGAAAGGGCTCTGATGTAGAATCAGTGATTGCAAAGTCATCCCCAGTGAAACAGTCATTCCACAGCATAAACCACTGGCTGCTACAATCAGCTGCAAGAGGTGGCCAGAAATAGCTCTGTAATCAATCATTAGGCTGATGGCTTGGAAGCTGACAGGAGAGAAAGCATAATAGTTCAAAGAAATACCCAGGGCTCTAACACCTTAGGAAGAAGAGGAAATAAGTACAGTTGAAGAAGAATGACAGTGCCTCAAAACATCACATGTGAGGACTACAAAATAGATATGTGGCTGAGCCAGGTGTGGAAATAAGGTATGTGGCTGAGCCAGGTGTGGAAATAAGGTACATGAGAATAGCTGGTGGTAGAATGCAGAAATCCAGGAAGTCAGCAGAAGAAAGAAGGGCAAGAAGAAGTGGGAGATTAAAAAAAAAAAAAAAAGATGAGCCAGACTAAGAAGGAATACTAATCGGTTAACAAATAGTCATGAGAGCAGTTGTAATAGCAAAAAACAAGGAAGGCATCAGAGGAACTCTACCAGCTTCAGGAAAGTGACTCAGTAGATGGCACAGAGAAGCTCTATCAGGTTGCAAAGCAAAGAGAGAAAGATAAAGTAGATAGTTATCAGATGCGCTTTATAAGGGATGTTGTCAATAAGCTGCTCACCAGTCCACAGGACATCAAAGGCAGATGGAAGGAATACTTCCAGCAGTTTCTAAATGAAGAAAGCCCTACAGAAATTGTACTGCTCTACACAAAGCCTACAATGAAAGAAGAGGTAACCACCCTAGAAGAAGTAAAAACAGCTCTGAGGGATACTAAATCAGGGAAACAAGCAGGCTCAAATAAGGTCACTGCATACATGTTGGGTGACTTAGGAGAGAAATGACCCTGAAGGTATTCATAGTAGCATGGAGAGAACGGTAAATCCCAGATGGCTGGAGAAGAAAGAATACTTGTGCCAGTATAGAAGAACAAATGAGACATTCACAACTATAGGCAATACATTGGTATCAAACTCCTGTCACACTGTATGCAAGTTCTGGAGACAGGTACTGATAAATGAATATGTACAGTAGTAGAAAGTAAGACAGGAAATGAGCAGTTCAGATTCAACCAGGCTGCAGCACAACTGATCCAGTGTTTGCAGTAAGAGGGATAGTTGAGAAGAAGCTAGAGATGAGGAAAGAGTCCAAGTGGACATTTCTAACCTTAGATAACGTATATGACAAGTCAGATGATTTGGACAGTCTTGAAATGATTTGAAGTCCCAGATACATCGACAGAATTAGTGCAAGCTATGTACAAGGATCCAATAGCAAAAGTCCAAAAGTGTTCAGACCCAAAAAGGGGTTCCCAGTGGGAGTGCATGTGCATCAGGGCTTAGCTCTGAGCCCACTGTGTTCATAATGGTGATGGACTACATTAGCAAACAGGTCATAGGGGACAGATCAAAAAAATTGCTGAATGCAGACACTGTAGCAATACAGGCAGTCTCTGAAAGAGAACTTCAGCAAAGTATGGGGGAATGGAATGCAAAACTGAGGATAAAACTTGAGTACAGTTAAGACAGTTGTAATTGCAGCATATGGAGGAAATTAGAAGAAGATGGGAACTGAGATAGAAGAAAAAAATAGTGGAACAAGTTAATAGCTTCAGGTAACGTGACACAGTTGAGTAGAAGGGAAGTGTGAATGAGTGGGTCAAACCTAGAATCTGAGGGGCTGCAGGCAACTTGCACATTGTCATGAATAGTGTATGAAAAATTGTGCCAAAGAAGCTGAAAAGTAAGTTGCACAAAACAGTGGTGTGACCAATACTATGGAATAGTACAAACACCTAGGCAGTGAAGACAGGGAAGATGAGGAAGTTAGAGGTGGGTGCAATGAAGTGCTTGATATGGGTGGATAAGTGGTAGGCTGCACAGGGTGGAAAAAAGAAATGAGGGCATCAGTGCAGAAGCCTAACTAGTTCCAGTTGCAAATAAATTCAGAGAGAATAGATTATGTATGGTTCAAGCAGGAAAGCAGAAAACAATCTGTTGAAGAACATTTAGTACAGACAGGAAGAAGGCAGGAGGAAATGCAGGCATCCAACAAAGGGATGGATTGATTGTGTTAGTGAAGACATGATACAGTCAAGCATGACTTTCAAAGAAGGTAGGAGAGTGGCCTTGAATACTAAGACATGGTTACAGTTGACAAGACATTCTGACTCCATGCTGAAAAAATTTGAAAAAAGAGGTTGCTGATAATAAGGAAGATGAATGATGCCTGTTCACTGCAGGGAATGACTACCTTATGTTAAACGTCACTGATTCATGTCATTACAAAATATATCACCACACTGTTCCCTTGAAGAAACAACTTTAAAAGATATAAGGCTCCATATTAGAAAAATCACAGGACTGAATAAACTGGATGACTTGGAAAGGCTACTCAAACTGTAATTACATTCCATTTTTATTGGTTACTAAGGGGTGTCCTGTCTCTGCTCCATAAAGTTATATTTGAGTCATCTCTGCTGGAAAGTGTATGCATAGAATATAATGCCAGGAAGCTAACATCACAGATTGGAACCGAATACTAAAAAATATCAATAATGCAATAACAATTGCAGATGCTTTATATGACTCTTCCCAACATTAAGGAATAACATTGCCCTTACAATCTTTACAACTCAGCTAATTTCCTTGAAATACAATCTTAATGCCATCTGTAAAATATAATATATCTACTCTGGATAGTAGGAATCTAATTTCTTGAATGCCATATTTCACTCAACCATGATGCTACAATGGTGAACTTACTTAAAGTTTCTAGACCTCAAAGTTAGTTATAACATTTAAGGGGGGGTGTAAGTGTCAAAGTTCCCCAAAGGGTATGTTAGATCCTGTCCTCCATGGAAAGTAAAGTTATATGTTCATTTGACTGATAAGGTTCACAGTATCATGAGTTCCAGAAAAGCAAATCAATAATGTTATTGCATGAAAATCAAATCTAAGAACATGAGAACTAATTTTATATCACTGATCTCATGAATAACTGAAGGGAATATGCATATAGATAATTTTGTACACAATTTAATTCAAAGCATGTAAAATATTAAGCCTGTTCCCTGTCTGGGACACAAGCAATACCATCAAAATAAATTAGTAACACTTCCTCTTAGTATGCTTTGCTATCATGGACAGCTGAACCATTGGACAGTTGTTCATCTCAAGAGGATTTTACTTTGAGAGAAAAAAAGACCTGGAAAGGGAATATGAGTGTGTGTGCATGCGTGCATGTGCATGTGTGTGTGTGTGTGTGTGTGTGTGTGTGTGTGTGTGTGTGTGTGTGTGTGTGTGTGTGTGTGTGTGTGTGTGTGTGTACATGTATGTGTGTATTATTTATGACTGACTGCAACAGACAGGAAAAAAATTGGGAAAAACGTCTTGAATGTATAGTGCAAAACAATTCCATATGTGGTCTCTTCTGAAACAATACAATAAAATGTATGGAATTAAGCACAGATTTATGATAAATGGACTAAGGTAAACATCAAAAATTGAGACAGTTGACTTTTAAGGGAAAGTAAACTGAAAATGTTCTATTCATACTCATATTTAACAGTTGCAGTTTTTGTTGTGTTATAGTAATGTGAAATACCTATTTTTTAATTAAATGTTTTTCCTCCTAGTTGCTGGCCCTGTGATTCTCAGAAACACATTATATGGTAGTCTGAATTGTTTTTCAAGAAAAAAATAGAACACACAGACAGATGCACACACACACACACACACACACACACACACTTGCATACTCACAAAAACTCACATGCATACGCACACGCACACACTCAGGTGCACATACAAATACATGCATATAGAGACACAAGGGGCAGGATTCACGATGGCTTGCATGGAGTCTAGGAGTAGTGTAAGACTCCATGCAGCCATTGCGATCCAGGAACAGCCAGATTATGTGTGTAAGAGAGCACCTAAAACGGCTCTTACATGGGCAGGGCGTGGATATGCTAATTACCTCACTTGCAGCCGAAAGGCATGCAAATGAGGTTAATTCGTGATCCAGGAAGCAGAAACCTGCCTGTGTAAGAGCCGTGTTATCTGCAGAAATGTACTCAGTTGATAACTGAGTAACGTTCTGCAAATAACACAATGGAGCCATGTCAGCTCCAAATAAAGGTTGCAAATGTTACAGGCAGCATGCCAGTGGCCAATGGCAACGTACCCTGATGCAAACATGAAATAAAAATGTTTTTTTTTCGGCGATGTTTAAACGTAGCGCAGCGTCGCGCAAACAGGCTGTGCTATAAAAAAACTAAAAATAAAAATATTAAACCCACAAATGTGGGTTAATGCAAAGCATGAGTATACAAAGGAAGGGAATAGCAGGGTAAAACAACATGGCCACCGAGTAGGGGTTGCTAAGGGGAGAAGCGGAGTGTAAGACATGTAACTAAGCATTA
This sequence comes from Protopterus annectens, assembly GCF_019279795.1. Classification (NCBI taxonomy): domain Eukaryota; kingdom Metazoa; phylum Chordata; order Ceratodontiformes; family Protopteridae; genus Protopterus; species Protopterus annectens. Next base: position 788,591,893 of record NC_056736.1, on the reverse strand, counting down.
GTAGGCAATCCTATGTACATGAGTGGTAGGATAGTGAATCGCACTGTTACATAGAAAATGAGCACAATCCGTGCAGTGTAGGAGTAGGATAAGGGGGAGTAACAGAGTAGGAGATATGTGACATCACAGGGGGAAATGTATGAAAGGAATGCAGCTCATTGGAGCACAGTGGCATGTGAAAGCTGTCAGTCACACATCATGGAAAGAGGATTGTCAACAAGTAGGCATGGGAAAGCCAAGAAATGGAAGGTGTACACTATGGATAACACCAAAGTTTCTTGCTGTGTGTGCATGCGTGAGTGTGTGCACTGGTAGGCATGTGTAAGATAGAGTGCGCGCGTGTAAGCGTGAGTGCGCGCGTTTAAGGTAGAATAAGCATGTAGGAGCCTGTTTAAACATCTGTAAGCTTGTTTGTGCACGTTGTAACCTGAATAAGCAGATTCTAGTCTGTCTAAGCATGTGTGCATGCGTGTTAGCCACTGTGAGCATGTTTATGCTGGTATGCACATTGCTCCCCGCTGAGGAAACAGAAGGGGAAAAAGGAAGTATGGGAAATAGTAGGAAGCTAGCAGAAATTACTGGCAGAGCTAGCAGGTGAAAACAATCAGAAGCAGGCAATTACACAGGCAGAACAGTAGCCCAGCCCAGCACTTAAAACACTGCAAACAACAGTGCAGAATGTTTCTCTCAAGAGACACTGCAACAGAGGTGTAAGCTACTAGAAGTGAATACTGAAAAAGCTTCACTCAGACCAAAAATGCTAGGGGCTGCCATAGCTGTTACAAGGAGACATATGCAACTTGCTGAGGGTGGTGACTATGCAAATGCTGCCAGACAACCCACAGTCAGGAGACGGAGAAAAGTGTACAGGCCCAGGGTCACCTACCATGGGTTACATGAGCTGGAGATAGTGGAGCACTATAGAGTGGACAGAGACCTCCTGCAGCAAATTGTTGAGCTGTACAGGCCACGCCTCACACACAGAACAAACAGAGGGGAACCCATCCCAGTGGAAACCAAGGTATGTGTTGGCCTAAGAATACTAGCAACAGGTACCTTCCAGAGACCAACTGGTGATATGATGGGGATATCACAGGCATCAGCATCCAGGGTACTGCACCAGTTTCTGGACGCCATGTCAGCACATGTCAGTGAGCATGTATATTTCCCCAATTCCCATGAGGTATTGGCCAGCAATATGCGTCTCTTCCAGCAAATAGCGGAATACCCTGAGGTAGTGGGTGCAATAGACTGCACGCATATACCCATCAAAGCACCAGCTGGTGAGCGGGGTAGGGCCTACATTAACTGCAAGGGCTTCCCCTCCATCAACTGCCAGGTCGTGTGTGATGCCCAGGGCATAATAATGAATGTGTGTGCTGGCTGCACTGGAAGCTACCACGATTCACATATCTGGCATCTGACGCAGCTGTACCAGACATTTGCCAATGGGGACATCCCGCATGGTCACTTAGTGGGGGATGCTGGCTATGCACTGGAACCATGGCTGATGAAACCCATAAGAAATGCACACACACCTGAACAAGAACGCCATAATGAGGCACACGCACAAACACAAAATGTAATTGAGCGTGTGTTTGGGCTGCTCAAGTCACGGTTCCGATGCCTGGACACATCTGGTGGAGCTTTGCAGTACTCACTAACTACATGTACCCAAATCGTCATGGTATGTGCTATGCTACATAATATGATTCTGCGAAAACAGCTACAGTAGGACCAGCATAGGGCTGGGCCAAACAGCCCCCCACCATTGCCAAGCCAATCACAGGCAGAGCGTGACTCGGAGGAGGAGGAACCTGAGCCTGCTCCAGTAGGCAGAAGGAGGCGTGCCCAGTATGCCTTGGACTTGGCAATGCATGGCACATACACTGGCTCAGTAGGAACCCAGGAAATGATACCACTCTCTGACTCACACATATAGTAAAAGGGATGCCTAATTTGACACAACCTGTTATCAAACATGTACAGGGAGTGTAGTATGTGCATCCAAAATAGACAGCCCTGCAGCACCACCTGAGGCATGATTGCCATGTGTTAAGCAATGCAACACCATGTAGTTTATACAAACATGATGACCCTGAATAACATCCTACCCTCACCAAGCATGATGCCACAATATGAAGATGAGATGATCAATTACAATAACTGGCGTACGTATTGCCATTAGTCAAAGGGGATCCAATGCGTGCCAGCCTGGGATGACATGCTGAGCAAGGCACGATGCTCCACCTCCATAGGTATCACAAGGGTAAGAATCTAGATGTAATGCTACCCAATGCCAGATGTCCAAACTGAAAGATGCATGCAGTCTAAACTCCCCTCAGCATGGAGAATGTTGATATCTGTCCTGTAACAGAAAACTGGGTTAAGGCTCACAAGAGCACCCTAACACTACCAGGTTACACCTCATACTGTGCTTTACAGCCCCAAAACATGGAACAAACTACAAAAGGAGGGTGAGTAGCAATAATTGTCAAGGATAACCACACCCCCATGTTGGTACCACAACAAGAAGCAGCATGGATTATCCATGCTCAAGTAACAGTGGCTAAGACTGCCTGCCAGTTTGTAGCCTGCTACAGACTACCCTCCTAATGCCAGGAATTGCACTTGGCCTATGCTGGAACACATGGAAATATCAAGCTCTCCAAACAACATTATATTGGGTGACTGAAAATACTCAAACATAGACTGGGAGCATTATCCCAGCACAAACACCCTAGGCCAAAGGTTCCTAGAATCCATAAACCAACATGCTCAGGAACAATGTACCACTCCCACAAGAGAGGTAAGCATACTGGATGTGATAATCAGCAACATGGGTACTCTATGGCTAGACGAGAAGTGTATTCCTCACTAGTAAGATCAGACCATAGAGTAATCACACTGGATATTCACAGCCGGACCACAGTCCCTGTCCAGAAAACCACAGTGAAAAACATGTGAAAAGGAAATGTTGCACTCCTCCAAACTGATGTGGAATCCATTAAAGGCCCTGTGCCTGTGGAAAATATGGGCCACACCTCAGAACCCTTTATAAATGCATTCTATGAACACAGTCAGGAATGCATGGATTATGCAATCCCAAATAAAACCAAGGCCCAATACCATACACACAGGCATCTGGTATGGTGGACTACAGCCATTACCAAATGATGCAAGAGAATGAGGAAGTCACCACATGACAGAGGAAACCCAAAAAGGGAAGTAATCTCTGATCAGTATTATGGCAATAAAATATTGCCAGTCATAAAATCCCCTAAGGCCAGCTACAACAAGTTGAATCTGTGAATCTTGGCCAATGTTATACCTGCCCCATGTACACAGACAACCCCCTCCACCCCCCAAGAAATTCAAATATATGTGACAGATGCAAGCACGTCTCCAAACAGGAGGCTGAGCTCACTCAACTCAGTACTGTCTAAACTAGTCAGGAGGAGAAGTTAACCACACACCACAAACCCACTCACATAGACCTATCACAACTGCAAATCAAATACATAAACACACAAAAACATTCCTGGAGGCTATAATTAAAAAACACCAAATCAACAGAGGCCTCCAAAGCAGACACCCAATTAACCACTACTCCCAAACATAGCACATGCAACACATAGTACACAAAGTCGGTGTGCCAAACAGTCACAGCCCGTAAGGACAAACAACATGCCTGATACACTAGTAATAGGTAACTGCATAGGCAGACACACTGATGTGCCGCTCACCAGACTGAACAAGGAAAAGGGTATAGTAAGCTGCCTGTAGGCTGCTACAATCTGCCACATAACACAATAATGGAGGTCACTGCAAAGCAAGTACAAATATGACTCAGTCATTGTCCATGCTGGTGTGAATGACCTGAGACGTATCTCCCTGGACTACATGCAAAGAGACATAGAGGAGTGCTCCGATTATGTAGGCCAGGCCGGTATGACTCTGACCCTGATCAGCATCCTACCCCCACCAAGAATGATACCACAGTACAAACACAGAATGATCAGCTTTAACAATTGGCTCAATTACTGATGTCATTCCAAGGGGATACAATGTGTGTCTGCTTGGGATGCCATGCTTGACAAGCCACGCTGCTTTGCCAGGGATGGCTTGCACCTGTCACCCCTGTGTGTCTGGATATTGGCTAAGGCTGTTGCCACCTCCATAGCGCCTTTTGTAGGCAAGGCTGAAAAGACAAACCCACCTCCCCAGAAAACATAAGTGGAAAAAACATGAGGGTAATGCTGCTCAATGCCAAATGTCTAAACCACAAGATGCATGCTCTCAAGGCCCTCCCCAGTATGGAGAACATCGATGTCTGTGCAGTGATGGAAACCCACATCAAGGCTCCTGAGAGCACCCCAGCACTACCAAGTTATACCTCAAATCATGCTTTTCGGCCCCAAAACTTGGACCAAACCACAAAAGGAGGGGGAGTATCCATATTCAGCAAAGATACCCACACGTCCAAGTTACTGACAATGCACGAAGCATCAGAGACCATCCATGTGCAACTAACTGTAGGCAAAACTGCTGTACAGTTTGTAGCATGCTACAGACCACCCTCTCAGACCCAGGAACACCACTCAGCCTCCCTGAAACACTGGAGAGTATGAATGTCTCCCCAAATACCAAACAAAGTACTCACAAATCACCACATAGGTGGTAATAAATTACGTATGGAAGACGTAATCAGGGACCTAGGGACACAAGTGAACAGTAACCCCACATGCAACACTCACTTTGCCAACATGGCTTGGAAGACCACCTATATTGGCCACCTTATCATGAAAGGATTCACATCTACATCAAGAGAGGTCATTGTGCCCCTATACTCTTCTCTTATCAGGCCCATAAGTGAGTACAATGCCCCATTTGGGATGTACCGTACCAGACACCTGCAGCAGTTAGAAAGACCTCAAAAGTACCTGACCAAGAGGATAAAGGGTGTCAAACATTTGTCATATGCTGCCTGGCTGACAACACCCCAGCTGTATGCAGTCACATACTGCATACTCAGAGGCGATGTATGCCCGATGTACAAGGTCATGTCCAATACAGAAGTGATGGACATGCTCCACCTCAGAAAATCCGAAGCCATTAGAGCCGTGAGAGTGACAGATGTCAACCTCAACACATAAATAAATCAGATGTGCTGGAGGGAAAGATTCCTAACCCAAAGGCTTCCTACACTCTGGAACAGAACCCACTCCATGTTAGGCAGAGCCCCTCACTGACTCTCTTCAACAGGAATCTTGCCAAGTGGATGGGAGATCGTAGATTTACACTGGGGGTCTTCAGTGTGTCACATCTAGACAGAGGCACAGTAAAGTAAACCCTAAATGGCCATAATATTCACATAGCAAGGGGTGGAGAAAGCCACACACACTCTGACTAGGCTGATAAATGCCCTAGGGCAGATAGCCCAGTATGAAGCTATGAACCTATGGAGATACAAATTGTACAGGACACTAAGGATAATCACAAGGCTGTCTTAACTGATGGTAGGAACCATGTTGGGAATTCACAGATATGCTCTGAATTACCAAATATTACAAACAATACACCAAACCCACACACATTGCCAACATTCAACCTGACAGGTTCATTGCAACCCCCCCCCCCCCCAAAATGACAACTATCTATCCTAGCAGAGTGCTGGCCCCCTGACATTGCAGATGCTGAGGTAACAGGCAGCATCTTCAAAGCAAGACACACAGCATCAATGGTACGAGATGGTGTCCTGGGCTGTGTACAACATGAACTCCAAGAAGAATGGAATGCCAATTAACACTACTGCTCAATTTCAGCCTTACCACAGGATATGTACCCAAAGAGCAGTGTACAGCAATAGTGGTCCCTCTACACAAAGGTGGTGCCGCAATGGATACTGCAAACTATCACCTCAGAATCCTGACAAGCTTGGTTTGCAAAGCTATGGAAAGGATCATCATGGACCTCAGAAATAAAGATATTGGGGACCTACAGACACTGGACCCTACCCAGCGTGGCTTTCTTAAGAGCAGATCCTGCCCCTTAAATATGTTTGACTCATTTGAAACAGTCATCAAGGCCATTGATGAGGGGAATGTGGTCCACACAGCCTATCTGGACCTTGCAAAAGCCTTCCATACAATACCCCACATGTTCATTATAGATAAGCTCACCAGCTTAAATATAAACCCCTATGTCAGTAGATGGGTTGCAAACCAGCCCAAGGACAGAACTGACATGGTCAGACATGCTGCAGCCATGTCAGACTACAAACCAGCTACAACTGGCATCCCACAAGGCTCAGTCCTGGGACCTCCCTTGCATGGTATATATTTCCCATAGGTACAGGCCAACATGGAAGGACTGTGTCTGAACAAGTTTGCAGAGGACTACAAACTGGGCACCTTATCTGACCCTCCAGCTGACACAAGCATTCTACAAAAGGGCCACATACAAACAGCCAGAGCCATGTCATCAAGCTAATTGCAGAAAAGTGTATAGTCATCCCCTGTGGATAAACAGTAAGTGCCCACTGATTACCACATAGGTGTTAACCCATTAAGTACTTTAGAAGTAATAATAGACCTGGGGACACAATTTGATAGATATCTTGCATTTGACAACCATGTGGCTGTAGTGGTTACAGAAACATACCATATACCCACCTAATCATGAAGGTAGTCAGGTCTAGATCAGGGGAGGTCATTGTGCCTCTTCAGTCATCCTTCATCAGCCTCACAATTGAGTACAATGGCCCCTGTGGCATGTACCTCAGCAGACACCTCCAGCAACTGGAAAGACCCCAAAAGTACCCCACCAGGAGGATCAAAGAGCTCAAACAGATGCCATGGGTTGCTTGATTAAACAAACCGCAGCTCCACACAGTGCCATACTGCCTGCCCAGAGGCAATCTGTGCCTGATGTATAAAGCCATGTCCAAGCTGGAATCAATGAACATGCTGCACCTTGTACAATCTGAATGCCAGTGAGCTATGCACATGAGAGACCTGAACCCCAGCACTGACTTACATAGGACATGCTGTAGTGATTGATCCATAACCCAGAATCTCACTCCACTCTTGAGTAAACTCCCAGTACAGGTTAGCCAGAGAGTCCCTCATTGACTCTCCTCAACAGGAATCATGATGAGTGGATGGGAGATGGTAGGTTTACCCTGGGTATCACTGTTATGTCATGGGTAGACAGAGGCACATTATACTAACCTTGAAATATGTGATGTCAAATTCCAAAGTATGTTGTAGGACAAACACACTCTCTGACTAGCAGTAGAAATGGCCTAGGGCACATCGCTAGTGTTTTTCAATGTCCACCCAAGTTGTGGAATACACTACCAATGTTGTACAAGCCTGGTGTAAGTAGTCCAGATCCGAACAAAATGCAGCATGGTCATATGTGCACAACTGGCCCTTAACCAGTCTGGTGTGCTCACTATGAATATTGAAAGCAGTGATAGGACTGAAACCCAGGATACTGTCCACCACAGCGAAAGTACTGAACCAGTACACTATACAATATTACAGTGTATGGTCAGTATGAAAGGATGTTGACAACTGTATGCAAACTATCCCATGGAAACCCTGCAGGCACAGTATAATCCCTGTCGGGTTCAGACACAAAGCAGCTGGGCAGTATGTACATAACATGACTCCCAACACACAACTATAAATGTGAAATACTGTGGAAGTTCACACGCACCCACAAATGTGGTGGACTGAAGATCTCAACATATGGAAAGCACACACTGGGCAGGCTCACACACTTCGATAAATGAGACATATGTCAGGCAACAAGCCATGGAATATGCCTGAACTGGGCATGCTCACACACTTAGGCCATGTCTCAGTTTAGCAGTTGGCCACACATATGTGGTATTTGTATGTGTTAAACCAGGAACCAACCACAAGACAGCAATCTGCCCAGTGCACACAGTTAAATGACTACAGGGACATAAGTTAAATAGTGGATCCCACACATATTCAAACATCTTCCACAGATACACAAGTTGTACATAGAAACAGGGAAAGCTATGGCAATAAAGACCTGCAAACAATTTATCAGCAACAAATATTGTGCAGATGACAATTAAACATATGGGTGTAGAGGTCAATACTAGGCTGTTTGCCCTAGGGAATACAAGCTTAGCCAGAGTGTGCTTGGCATCTGCCTCCCCAGTACAGTAGGCTACTGTGCCTCTGTAAAGTAGGTCACAGAAGGCACCATGTAAGGCTAGTGTGCTGTGCCTCTGTCAAGCAGGGACAGAGTGGAGATCCCAGGGGTTGAATTTGCAATGTCACATCCATGTTTGAATCCTGCAAATGCTCAGTGTGTGTGTGTGTTTGGATGAGGGGGGTTAGTGTGTGTGCAATTCTGTGTGAAAGAAATGTCCCTTTTGCCAACTAGAAGAACACACTGCATGATGCACACTCCTCTTTCTAAACACTGATGATCCCAGCACCCTATAAGTACAGCAGGAGAACAGAAGCCTCCCAGTAATTCGGATAGCGCACTCCGCTAATGCATCTCTCGCAAATGTCATAACATAGTTAGATAGGGGGTTGAATCTTGCAAATGCTTAGTGTGTTTGGTTGAGGGGGGTTAGTGTGTGTGCAATTCTGTTTGAAAAAAATGTCCCTTTTGCTAACTAGAAGAACACACTGCATGATGCACACTCCTCTTTCTAAACACTGATGATCCCAGCACCCTATAAGTACAGCAGGAGAAGGGAAACCTCCTAGTAATTCGGATAGCGCGCTCCACTAATGCATCTTTCACAAGTGTCATAATATAGTTTGGTAGGGGTTTGAATCCTGCAAATGTTCAGTGTGTGTTTGAGCAAAGGGGATTAGTGTGTGTGCAATTCTGTTTGAAAGAAATTTCCCTTTTGCCAACCAGAAGAACACACTGCATGATGCACACTCCTCTTTCTAAACACTGATGATCCCAGCACCCTATAAGTACAGCAGGAGAAGGAAAACCTCCCAGTAATTCAGATAGCGCGCTCCGCTAATGCGTCCTTCACAAGTGTCATAACATAGTTAGGGGTTTGAATCCTGCAAATGCTCAGTGTGTGTGTTTAGGTGAGGGGGGGTTAGTGTGTGTGAAAGAAATGTCTCTTTTGCCAACTAGATGAACACACTGCATGATGCACATTCCTCATTCTAAACACTGATGATGTCAGCACCCTATAAGTACAGCAGGAGAAGGGAAACCTCCCAGTAATGTGAATAGCGTGCTCTGCTAATGCGTCTTTCTCAAGTGCCATAGCATAATTAGGTAGGAGTTTGAATCTTACAAATGCCATGTGTGCTTTTGTCACACAGTTTGTCCATGTGTGTGGGGTGTTGCTCTTAATATTGTATGACATAGATCATATCAGTAATGTCAATGCACACATGAGGTATGTGTGTGCCACATAGACATATGTATCTGTGACCTGAAATAGTTCCCATGTGTGAAGTCTGCCTCATGGGAATACATGTAATTTGCATTACACAACTTTATGACTGTGGTTTTCTGTGCAGGGGCTGCATTTGGTATGTGAATATACAGTGAGAGTAGTCTATGGTGTCATCTTACCAGCGAGGGATACACATCTGGTCTGGAGCATATAGTCCACATGTTGGTGATGAACAGGTGCAACATGTATTCCCCACTTGTGGGAGTGGTAACAAGTAGTTCCATAGCAATTGAGTGTATGGATTCTAGGAACTTTACACCTAGGGTGTTGGAGCTACAGTAATGCTCACAGTCTATGTGTGGGTAAATGAAGCTGCCCAATATATCGTTGTTTGGAGACACCTGCAGATATACATGTCTTCTTCTTAAGTAGGCCAAGTGTGTTACCTGAGTTTGGGAGTGTGGTGTGTGCCAGGCTATGAACTGGACGGCAGTCTTACCCACTGTTAGTTGCACATGTATAGTCTCTGATGCTCCATGCTGTGCCACCAACCTGGAGGTGTGTGTATCTTTGATGAATATTGATACTCCCCCTCCTGTTCTGTTTCGGTGCAAGTTATGTGGTGGACAAGCATGGTATGAGGTATAACCTGCCAGTGCTGGGGTGCTTTTGGGGGCCTTGAACCAGGAATCTGTTACTGCACAGATATTGATGTTCTCCATGCTAAGAACAGTTTCCAGTGCATGCATCTTGACATTTACACTGCTGGCGTTGAGTAGCATTACTATTAGTTTCCTATCCCTTATGATACCTATGGAGGTGGTCTTGTCTGTTGAGCCTTGCCTAAAAAAGGCACTATGGGTGTATCAAGATCCTATGCCAATAACCGAAAGCCCATGGGTGACAGGTGCAAGCTGTCCCTAGCATAGCAGTGTGGCTTGTTGAGCATATCATCCCAGGCTGACAGGCATTGGATCCCCTTTGAATGACACTGAAACATAAGCCAATTGTCTGAATTGATCATCTTGTCAACATATTGTGGCATCATTCTTGGTGAGGGTAAGATGCTACTCAAGGTCAGGGTCATACCAGTCTGGGCCACATGGTCAGAGAGCTCCTCTATGTCTCTCATCATGTAGTCCAGGGAGGTATGTCTCAGGTCATTCACACTGGCATGGACACTGTCTAAGTCATATTTGTACATGCCTTGGAGTGACCTGTGTGCTTGTGTTATGTGGCAGATCATAGCACCCGACAGGCATCTCACCATGACCTTCTCCTTGTTCAGCCTGGTGAGCGGGACATCAGTGTACCTGATGATAGAGGCACCCATCACAAGTGTAGCAGGTGAGTTTTTAGCCTTACATGCTGTGACTGTTCGGCACACTGGCTTTGTGAGCTATGTGATGCACGTGTTCTGTTCTGGGGTAGCGGTTGCTTGTGTGTCTGCTTTGGAGGTGTCTGCTGCATAGACAGACCTTTATTTAGAGATTTCAAGTACGGTTGTGTGTGTTTATTTGTTTGGATTGCTGTCGTGGTAGGTCTATGTGAGACTGGAATTGTAGTGACCGTGGTTTCCTCCTCCTCCTGACAGGTTTTGCCAGTACTGAGTTGAGAGAGCTTAGCCTGCACTTTGGATATATGGTTGCATCTCTCACATGTGGTGGAATTTGTTGGGAGGAGGAGAGGGTTGACTGTGTAAATGAGGCAGTTGTAACATTGCCTCTAAATTCCCAGATTCACCAGCTGGACCATGGAGGAGATTGACAACTGACCTTTGAACATGCTAGGCTGGTATTGGGAATTCCTTTATAATTAACAACAAAAAGGGCCAATGGGGAACAAGATACGTAAGGTGAGTTTGTGAGGGTGTAGTGGTTTTAATTTGTTAGTGCTGGAATATATAAATGCTTTAGTGAGCAAGTGCCAGGTATCTCAAATGCAATGTGTTACAGGTAACTTAATTGCATAACTGACAAACACTAAACTTCTGTCAAGTGAAACAAGGACATACATACAGTAAGCAATGCACATGTCACTAGGGATTCACAGAGGCGCTGTAAAGCTGCATTACAGGTGGGATTACTGTTTCAGGGAAATATGCAAACAAGCATACATCTCAAAGGCGCTGTAAAGCTGCATTACAGGTGGGATTACTGTTTCAGGGAAATATGCAAACAAGCATACAAACAAAGCTACAATCAGCAGGCATGGATTTAGTCTATGCTACAGCAAACAAGGTGTACCAATTTCAGTAAGAATCAGTTCAAATATGCAGGCACTATAAGCCTTTAGCCAGAAATTCCCACCTCAGACGGGCAGAGTCCAGCCTCTCCTCCCACAAGAGTGCAGACCATGAACCTTTGTAATGTGAAATAACTGGCCTGAAGCCCAACTGCTTAAACCAGAACTAATACACATTTATAATGACAGACACTGAGCCCTCAATCAGCATTCCCCAACTTAGTAGGCTGTATGCTACCTGTCCTGCCACCACAGTATCCCTGACATTTAATGAGACTCACCTCCTGTCATAGTTAGTTGTGTGATTTGGGGCTGTCAAGCATGGTTTGAGGTGTAACCCGGTAGTGCTAGGGTGCTCTTGTGAGTCTTGAACCTGTTGTCTATTACTACACAGATATCAACATTCTCCATGCAGAGTAGAGGTTGTACTGCATGCACCGTGCGGTTTACATGTCCACCATTGACTATCATAACTTCCATTTACTTATCCCCTGTGCTACCTATGTAGGTGGCCTACTGTTTACAGCCTTACCAGCAGAATGCAAAGATGTGCAGACATTACACTATGGTAATTTATAGGGGTGTACCAAACAATACAATGACAATCATACTGTTAATGCATCAGGCATGCTGGGATATACCCACAATGATATCATTACACTGCACAGTTGACAACATGATAATATTACTACACATTTATGTAGTCACCCTGTGCATCAGCACCATGTTAACCGGTCCTGCATCGATGTTACAGATTGCAGGAGGTGGCACAGTTTCATCATATGCACAGGGTGTGTACTTGGTATGCCTGAGTCTGCCACTGATACAACCAATCAACATGTATGTGTGTGTGTGTTAGTGAGGGACAACAGTAGAAGATGGGGCAATGTTGATGCAGTGTGTGCGCGTGTATGTGTTAGCCCTAGGTGTTAACATTATGCATGTGTGTATGCATGGACACAGTTCCACCTTGTGGCCGCCATATATGGGTGTTTGTGGACAGTCACAGACTGTACCTGCCAGGTCATACAGATCACTGTCTGTGGCCATGGACACGGTACCTGTGCCTGGCAGGGGTACTATGGACAGTATCAGGTACTAAGCCAGACTGGGTACTGTCATCAGAAGCAGGTGGTTGTTGACTGGAGACATGTCCCTGCTGGGACTGTCCAGAGCCACATACATGTGGTCTCCTAGGGCGGTCTGATGACAGCACAGACCCAGCATTGCTGGGACTGGTACTGGCACTATGTGAGCGTCCGCAAGTTTGTTGTCATCTGCGATGACTGCCAGCTGCTGCTGTTGCTGGCATTCATCCACGTCGATGCCTCAACTGCCCTGCATTGCCCTGGCTCATGGACATATAGTTGTGGAACAGATATAATGTGTCACCCCAATGTCTGTCAATGACCTCAGTGAAATTACGGATGGCAGCTTCAATGTCACGCATAGTGTCATTCATAGCAGTGTGATGTGCTCTCAGCTCCCTCAGACCCTGTCTGGTGTACAATTCCATACGTGACTGTGCCTGCATTAGAGCCCGGAACATAGCTGAGGTTGAAAGACCTCTGTGGGCACGTCTGACAGGGGCAGTACGACCACCGATGCTCTCACGAGAACCCCTGGACATCTGCCTGTATGGTACCATGTCAGGACTCTGGCCATGGCTGCTGTGAGGGGATGCATGTGCCACTGATACCACATTACCCTGGTCAATGCCCACTGTATGCTGTCCATCACCTAGGGATATTGGTGACAATGGATGTATTGGCAGGATGACTATGCGCATTGATGGGGTTGACAGCTGTGTATTGTCGATTGGCTGACCAACAACAGACCCTGGCACACCTCCCTGTGTCATTACACAGGTATCATCATTATCACTATCCCCAGCAGCAGATTCAGGTTCCCTGCTGCACACCACCAGAGCAGCACCAGAACCTGTGAGAAGAAGACAGGAAACACAGTTTACAATGTGCACACAATGTTACCACACATGCACATGAACACATGCACACATGGGCACATGCACACATGCGCACATGGGCACATGCACACGTGCGCACATGGGCACATGCACACATGCACACTCCTCAGTACATGAGATACAAACACACAGACACACCTGCAATCACACACATAGCAATACCATTTTAGGGTATTATTACTATTACTATCATTAGTATTAAAGGAATGCTATTACACACTTACCAGCATGGATTGGCTGCCTTGCTGTTACACCAGAGGGACCTGCACAAATAAGACATTCATTGTCAGTGGGCACAACTGTGCCATTGATACTTTGAGTATGATACAGTTCAGTAGTACAACAGCTGGCTTTCACAGGTCTACTGCCGATATTGAGAATATCAGTTTTGCACAATAATTATCAGGATAATAGCTACAAACACAGTACACACCTCACACATGCATAAACTACCAGTGTAGAGAACAATCAAATATAGATATGGCATGTTACCTGCATGCTCCAAGTCCTCCTGCTGGGTGGCTCCAGCCTCCATCATTACACATGTGTGTGGATGTAGTTGTTGTTGGGCTGGAGCCACAACACTTAGGAGGAGCCCCTCCAGTCTGGTGAGGGGAGGGTGTATGGCCACCCTACCACCTGTGGCAAGCTGTTGCCTGTGGATATCAGATGCACGCTGACGGACATTTCTAATTAAATCACTGCAGTGATGGCGTACCTGCTCATATGTTCGGTTGTGCATGCCTATATCATTTACCCAATGGACAAGGTCTTGCCACAATGCAGCCCTCTCCTGCTGGTTCTGGCTGGTGTGGGAAAAGAGTGTGGCAAACTCCCGCACCAGGCTCTGGTGCATCTCCTCTTCCTCTGCAGCAGAGTATGTGGGATTGCGCTGGTGCACCATTGCCCTGGAAGGAAAAGAAAAATATGTGAGCAAGTGATATGGCACACATAAAACTCTACTGTAGTGATATCACTGAACTGCCATATATAGCATCTGTCTGTCTATTGGGGATACACATTGGAATGACCACATATCAGTGCTCTGCTGACAACTCTGTGACAGTGCCTGCCACACTCCATACAACACACAAGTATACTCCAGCAGTTGGCACACTGTTTGAGGTCCAATGCACAGCCTCACACTGGGGGTATGCATCAAGGTAATGTATGGGGAACATTGTCAACCCATGCAATGCACAGTACAAATGTCACTGGTAATGCACCATAGTCTTTGTTGCCATATCCATACCTACACCACAGTCACATACAGGGAACCACAGCACAACATATGGCAATGCAGTATGTTTGTATCCCAATACCTGACATATCTTTCTCTGGCCTCACACCAAAGACACACACTACCATGACAGACACAAAGTCATACTGAGCAATCACACCATTACAGACCTTGCACACAGTCAGTGGCACACGCATTCCACCTCACATAGTTGGTATTGCAATGAGTACATGTGTGTGCATTGTGTCATAGGCAGGTAGTATGCTATTGGGCCTGGGCCTACAGCATCATACTGTTATGCTACCCTGCCCCTTGGGACACATGTAATGTGGTTGTACTTGCTCCTGACAAACAGTTGCACAGGGTGACTCCTATGGCATACTACCTATCTGCATAACAATCAACAGGGGTATGTCTGACATCTACTAATGGGGAGCCTTGCTTCGTAATGCTGGGTGGTTTACTCCAGGGTATGGCCTATTTGTGTGTAGGGACCTGTACCTCCACCATGAGCTCTTTACTGTGGTGCCAAGGATGACAGACATAGGTCATTTATGCTGGGGATATTGTGAGGTGTTACCATGGTTGTTGGACAACTGTTATGGGTGTGACTAACTATGTATATCCAGCAGTGGTATGCTCTGTGTCGGTAGTTTGAGAGGCACTCTATCTGTGGTTTTGTCAGTCACTCTGCATAGGTAATGTCTTTGAGGGCATTATCACTGTTTGTTAGGTATGACTGTATCCTTCTCCTTTTCTGTAGTTGTCATGGGAGGTACATACCATGTAGGACATTGTGAGGTGTAGAGGGGTACAGTGACCTACATTTCATTAGCTGACCCACCATTTCTGCTGACATGTTCCATGTACAGGTTTTACAAGACTGGTGTGCCACTGTGAATATCACAGGGGAGGCTATTGTACACTTGTTCCCCATGTTCCCTCCTGACACATCCAGTAGTAGGCAGGTAACCACATATGTGGTGGTTAGTGGTGTAAGTGTTTTGGAATGGGGTATGGTACTCCTGTATCCACACTGGTGTTCAGTACATGCCTTTGTCAACAGGCACCTGTTGCAATACATCTACACACATGTGCCTCTCTCAGTATATATATATATATATATATATATATATATATATATATATATATATATATAGATATATATATATATGTATATATATATGTATATATATATATATATATAGAAAGAGAGAGAGGGGGAGAGATAGAGAGAGAGAGATATTCATATACATACATATCTGTACACATGCGTATCTGTCTGTATATGTGTATGTATCTATATATATCTATATATGTATGTGTCTATTACATAATATGTGTATATACATATTCTATCCATCTATCTATATATGGTCATAGGTAGGTACTAGGCTATCAGCCATAGGGCCCATACAAGCCTAGCCAATAAATGTACCCTGGCTTTAGCCACCCAAGAAAGGTATTTTCCTATGCCCCTGTTGAGCAGAGCCACAGACATGATCCCTGGGGTGAATTCCCCATTTCCCATCCAATCATCAGGATCTTTCTTGAAGAGTGCTAATGAGGAGCTCTGTTTGACATACATAGGTAGTCTGTTCCAGAGTATGGGAAGTGTCTGGGACAGGACTCTATCCCTCCAGCATGTTCTGTTTATTGTGGTGACAAGGTTAAGGTCCCTAGAGCATGTAGCTCAGAGGGATTGGGATTTATTTGAGTGGAGCATGTCCAATAGCTGTAGGTTTGACATAGCTGTGTATGTTAGGCAGAGATCACCCCTGAGTAGGCGATATGCCATGGTGTCAAGCTGTAGCTTTTTGAGACGGTCTGCATAGGGCATCTGTTTGAGGCCAGTAATCCTCTTTGTGAGGTATTTCTGTGGTCTTTTCAGTTGTTGTAGTTGTCCTGTGAGGTACATACCAAAAGGTGCATTGTGCTCTATTATGGGTCTAATAAGTGATGAGTTGAGGGGAACAATGACCTCTTTTTTCTGGATGGGAATCCTTTTGTGATGAGATGAGGCACATAGATGGATTTCCCAACCACTGTGGCAATGTGATTATCAAAGGAGAGACTACTGTGCACCTGTGTCCCAAGGTCTATTATCACATTTTCGGCATTAAGTAGACTACCAGCTATCTGGTAGTTCATGGGTACAGAGTTTATACCACGGGGATGACAATACACATTTTGGCATTGAGCTTTATGCCATAGCTTTGACACCAGGTATCTGTCTCAGTGAGGGCCTTTTGTAGTTTGCCCACATCATTAGGAGTTGTGATTATGGCTCCTAGGTTGCAGTCATCTGCAAACTTTGTTAGCCACAGACCTTCTGTGTTGGCCTGCACTTTGGAGAACTAGATACCAAACAGGGGAGGACCCAGGTCTGAACCCTGTGGTACTACACTTGTCACTGGTCTGATGTCGGATTTGGAATACGCTACTTTCACAGTGTGGGTTCTGTCCGTGAGCCAGTTGTCAACCCATCTTATGACATAGGGATTTATACCTACTTAAGTGTGCTTATCTATAATTCCAGAATGGGGGTTGGTGTTGTAAGGCTTGGTGAGGTCTACATAAGCTGTGTGAACCATTTCACCATCATCTATGGCTTTGCTGACTGCTTCAAAGAAGTCAATCAGGTTTAGGAGACATGATCTGCCTTTTACAAATCCAAACTGAGTAGGGTCCAGAGTTTGGAGATTACCAATGTCTTTGTTTATGAGTTCCATGATGGTACATTCCATGGCCTTACAGACCAGGCTCATCAGGCTAATGGGGCAGTGGTTACCGTGGTCCATCTTGGCTCCCCCTTTGTGGAGTGTGGTGCGCCATTCAGTGGTTACAAAACCTGAGGTGAGGCTATGATTGAACATGGTACTGCGGTAGGGTGCCAGTTCATTCAGTGGTTCATGTAGAATGCAGCCTGGGATATTGTCAGGTCCCATGGATGCTGTGTTCTTGGCTTTGGAGAGTGTGTATTTTACCTGTGCAGCCGTGATTATAGGGACTTTGCATTCTTGCAGTATAGAGATGGGCCCTCTAGGGGGTGAGAGGAGGGTAAAGTTAGCACTGAACCTATCTGCCAGGATGTTGGCAATATCAGTTGGTTATGTATATTTAGTTCCATTATGCTGTACCTCAGAGCAGATCTGAGTGTTCCCATTTAGATTCTTGCCATAGCTATGGAATGCTTTGTGGTTGTCTTTAGAGTCAGTGGCACTTTTGTTTTCATAACTAGCTTTGGGGGATTTTATGAGGGATCCCAGCTTCTTACTGAGGTTGACCAGGGAGTTCCTCCAGTCATGGGAAATTACTTATTTTTGCAACAGTGTCTTTCTTCTGTTGTAGAGTTTGTTTATGGCACAGGACAACCAGACTGGCTTTCTTTGTATGGGGGATAATATCTTGGTTTTATTAGGAATAGCGTGATCCATGCATTTGTGTAAGTGCTTATACATTGCATTTGTGTAGGATTCAGCAGTCATACCTGTATTGTCCATCTGCATGGGTGTCATGCAGTTTGCCACTTCTGTCTTAAAACGTGTGACATTGGCTTTTCAGACGTTTGCTATGATGGTGCCCCTAATTGGGGGGAATGTGGATGTCTAGACTGATTACCTTGTGGTCAGATCTCACCAACAAGGAATTGACCTCTTGTGTGGAACACCGGTTTCCCATGTTGGTGATGACCAAGTGTGTGATATTGCTGCCCCTGGTGGGGGTGTGAATATGTTAATCCAAGGCATTGGTATTTATGAATTATAGAAAACGTTGAGCAATAGAGTTGGTACGGGTGTAGTTTTCCCAGTTAATGGTGGGGTAGGTGAATTCGGCCATTATTAGGGTGTTGGGTTGTACCCAATGCTTTCCAATGTATCATGACATGAGGGGTGTGAATCCTGGGGCATGGTGGGGGGGTCTGTTTCAAGCTACAATTTGGATTGCGTTCTTGCCCAGAGTTAGTTGCAATTGGATACCTCAGATGCATTATGCTGTGCAACTAGCCTGGAGGTGTGGATATCCATAATGAATATGGACACACCTCCGCCTTTAGTGCTTCCTTCTGGGTTAGGTGGCCAAGAGATGTGGTATGACTTGAAGCCCGGTAATGCAGGGGTGCTCTCTGGAGCTTTGCACCAGGTCTCTGTCACTGCACAGCTGTCACAGATGTCACCATTTACAGTGGTGTATTTGTCATTTGAACCTTGCCTGACAAAGGCTCTATAGGGATCGCATGTGTCTCAGCCAGTATCTGGAATCCTGTGGGCAACAGATGCAGGCCATCTCTGGCACAGCAATCGGTCATGTCGTCCCAGGCAGACAGATGCTGGATCCCCTTAGACTGACACCAGAAGCTTAGCCAATTGTTTAGGTCAATCATTTTGTCCTTGTACTGTGGTATCATTCTGGGTCTATCTATTTCTAAATCCCTCTCTATCTATGTATACATATATGCACATTATATATAGATACATACATAATTATACATACATATACATATAATATATATATATATATATATATATATATATATATATATATATATGTATACCTTTTTATTTACACATATGAATACACACACTAACATACTGCTAAACATTCAGTACTGTACAACCTACGTTGTACGTTGCACTACAACCTACATTGTTATGTGCACATAGCATCCTTCACTTACCTATGTATGTCCAGCATTCACTAACAGTTGCAGTATGTCCCCTGCCCTATGCACATCCTCATATATATCTATATACAGACTGCTAACACATATGGAGGGTTCACAGTATGTAGACTATTACATTATTAGTTTACATTACCTTTCTTGGACACTGCTAATTTTGATGGCTTGCTGCTTGGTAGCTTGCTGTTCTGTACTGTAGTGGTTTCAGCAGTCTGTGTCTCTTATTTTTTTTTTTATTTCTTTGTTTTTATTTATTTATGTTTTCTTTCTCTCTCTCTCTCTGTCTCTCCCTCCGGCTGTTGCAATGAATGTATTGCATGTGTGGACTGGGAGTACAGGCTGCTTTTGTAGATATATGCAGATGGGCATGTGATGGCCTTTGCACCAATTGTTAGGCAGCATTTGCTAATTGCATGCAACCTCCTGTGTGATAATTGCAGTTCTCACTGTGATTTCAGGTCAGTGCTATAAAATGTTAGGTGAGGTAGGCATAGCCCTTTCAGATTTTCAAGGTGGGGACCATGCTGGTATGCTGTGGACACTGTGTGAGCGTAAAGGTTGGTATGTCTCTCATATCTCAGGCTGTGTTGTAGGCACTGACATACATGTTGTACTGGCACCTGACTATTGCTTCCTCCAGTTTATTCTTCTCAGTGTGTATGTTAACTGACACCTAATAATACTAATACTGTTTAAATGGGAGTATGTGCTTTCCTGTGGGACTTGTGGAGTAACTGGCTTACTGCAGTGGCTCTTGCAATTTGTTGCTATGGCTTCACTATTTAGCCTTTACATTCACTCCTTGGAGGCCTGCTAGGTGTCTTTACTGGAATGTGTTGCTATGGCTTTCCTATTTTCCATTCACATTCACTCCTTGTAATGCTTGTTATATTTCTTTCAGCAGCAGTTCCTTATATGTTTGTTGTGGTTTGGTGGTACTGCATGCAGTCTGGTCTGGCCAGGGTGTGGGGCTTGCCACCTACAAGGGTATTTTATTTTGCTCCTGAGCAGTAGTGGCACCTTCTACTTTGTCCTAACAGTTATGGATAGCAGGCACATGCAGTGCCCGTAACCAGCTATACTGTCCTTCTGTTATTAGTTGGATACCTCCTTTGATATTTGTGGGTTGTACACCTACATGTGGGTGTGCTTGTGAATACACCATTTCTGACATGCATGTAGTGCATACTTTCAGTAGTTGACAGTTACCATTAAGTGGGACAAAACACCTTTCAGCCTACTATTAGTACATTTCACAGGGAGTCAGTGGGGCACAATTAACATTTGTTTTCAAATCAGGGACATCCCTGTAATTCAGTCCCATTTGTGAGGTCTGGCCTCTTACCTGTTCAAATATGGCAGTGTTTATCCTGCTCTGATAGTGTGTGTGGTTTGCAAGGTGCTACTGTCACATTATTGCCTACTAGCTACCGACTAGCATGGCTGTTTCTCTTCTCACACTAATGTTATACAAATCCACAAGAATTGCCAGTAAAGATACAGGACAAGCTTTGTGTAATAGCCTTCCTATATTCCCTTTACATTCAGTCCTACTATTTCATGATATATTGCTTTCAGCACACAGCTTTTGTATATCAGTCATGGCTTAGTGGTAAGTCATGCAGACTAGTGTTTCCAAGGTCCTGGGTTCGAGACTGACAGAGGAACTTTATTTTGCTGCTGAGCAGACCACAGGCCTTGTCATTCAGAATGACTAAGGCACTTTTAAGCAGTTGTAAGTGGGTTAGCGCTGGTTTGCACGGAGCTCACGCATGCGCACTGTCACTTAGCTTCACGCACATACGCTTAGCTAAGTGCACACCCGCTTACTACTGCTTAAAAGTGCTTACTCTCACGCACACCCACACTAATTTCTTTGAAAGAAAAGAAAATGGGGAGATAGGACAGTGGTGAAAAAAGGGTCACAAAGAGGGTAGGACAGTAGGAAAACAAGCTTGGGATTTGCAGGAAGGATGTAGGAAAGGACCATAGCTGCCCATTTTTTTATCAGCAACAACTGTGCATATCTCTGTAATTTGGTGTGAAATTTGAAACCTTCCACCCCTGAGAGAGGGGTGAGGACAACAAAGTATGTTGTACAGCCAATTGTAATTACCACTTCACATGTCCAGCAGACATGTCTGCAAAATGGGCAGCTATGTATGGAGCGTAATTATTTTGCGGGAACAGAGTGCCCTTTTTTTTTTTTTTTCAGGTGAGAGTGGAATGTGAGGTACAGGAAGTAGGTATATTTGGGGAGGTAGGTAGGGGAGGTTAACAGACAAGACAAACAAGATGCATGCAGGGGTGGAGTATGACACATGTGGGGGGGGAACACAATTGACGGGGACGGATGTTGGGATATCGTGAGCCCATGAGCCCACAGATGGCAACAGTGGAACTGACATCCCCACCCATGGGCAGTTGCCACTGTGACTTCACAGCCCAGGACGGGGCTGTGCTGGGGGCTGTGTAGGATGGGCAGCAGGGACACCCGTGAGTTGTGCCACCCGAGCCTCAAGCTGGCGTAGGGGTTCAAGCACAGACTGCCTGATCTCGCTACGCACCACAGACCGGACACTTTGAAGGGTGAGTGGACGGTCTCCTCCGGCCACGCTTGCAGAGGGGGGATGAGCCCCATGCCCTGCAGCTCTTCCACCTGAAGGTGGCACAGGGCCATCAGAGGAGGTTCCGGCCTGGGCACTAGTGCCAGGTGCACTCGCCAGCTGAGGTGGGAGAGGTGGGTCCGCTGGAACCCGCCTTCCCTGTTGTCCTAGGTTTAGACATATTTTATGACATTTTGGTTAGTAACAAACAATACCATTCAAAATTAGTTGTAACAGCATGCATCAGTATTCCCATTAACCAAACACCCATGAATTCCAAACATTGAACAGCAAGCATGACACATGCATATTTTGAACAACAGTACACAATCCAACAGCATGCAGGGTTGATTGTTGGCAACAGGCCATCGGGTTTGGATATGTGAACAGGGCACATGCAGCAATGTACATGCAAATATGTTTGAACCAAAAGGACAAATGTCCATAGGAATTGATTGTGAATACACATACCCAGTTTGTTGTGGAATGGCATTATTTGTGAATATAGGGTAGGGTGAAGAAATATTTCATTAACAACTTCAACTACATATACATATGCTGTACATCTCTAGTAGCTGCAGATATATATACCCTACAGGTCTTACTAAAGTTTCCTATATGTAACCTTAGGAATGTTGTTGGTGGGACTGTTACTGATGCATTAATATCCATTGCATTTTTATTCCTACACATTTCATATCTGGCTGTGTTCAGGTACAGCTTCCTGCTAGATTTCATTTATATGGCTCTAGACAACTGTGGATGTTCATTATTTCATACAACCATACTATCTCCATATTGCAAGGGTACAGCAACATATACAAATTGTGGGACAGACACATTCCAGCTTCAGTACTTTATTTCATACATTTCACTTTTTGGTTGTGGCTGTCTCATTAATTTCATTATGTACTGACTGCAGTATACTTTATTCAGAAGTTATAACAGCTTTCTTGGTCAATTCATACATCTTTCTCTCACTCACTTGTTTTATTTTTACAATTCAAGTTGGTACTTTATTGTAGGCATTATTAACATGTCATAGCTGCTTACAACAATCCTTTCCAACAGACTCAGTTGTTTCATATGGCAGATTTTCTAAGGGGATGTATTTCACACATGTCTATTATTTTTGGCTTGTTTACCAGTGATTTTCAGGCTGCTGCAGGTTATCTGATATTACACTTCAGGTGGCTAATCACTATTTCAGACTTGTTTACTTTTTATTTCTGGATTATAGGCTGCATCACTTATCTAATCATACAGTGCTAGCAGAATCTTTCTTCTAGTGTTATTTGAACTTTATTAATATGTGACTACACTGACTTCTTTTACAAGCTGTCTCACTTATATTGTATATCAAGTACAGGAATATAATTACTAACCTGCCTGGTGGCGCAACTGCTCCAGCCTATCACCATAGGCTCGCCTATTCGCGGAACGCACACCAGCAGCTGTAATATAAATGAAGTAATATTGGAACATGCATCTCCATAATATCAGCTAGGATAATTCCTTACATACATAATTACGTGGATACTTACTCAGTAGTGGGGCTTTGGGTATTTGCCGGGCCTCCTGGATCCAACGGTTCAGTTGGTCCTGCTTCCATCTCTTCAGGTCTGCATGGTGGTGACGGACCTGTTCACCAGTCCTTGGTATGCCTGTGACACTGGTGAGATCATGTGCCAACCGGTTCCACGCCTCTGCCCTATATGCACCCCACAGAACCTGGCCCTGCTTGAGTTGAGCCTCATGATCATGGACTGGGAACCAAACCATGTATTTGGACTCCTCAACACCCCACCTCTGTGCTCGAAAGTGACTGCCCTCTCCTGCACCTGCCATCCTGACTGCAAATAGGTTCCACAATCAGTTATGCTGTGTATTCCCACCTATGGGGCTTATATATGCCATTTTTCCCGCACTTATCTGTGATTGGCCATTTTGGAATTGTATCAGTTTCACAAAACCTGCTTTGTCGTGCTTCTGTTTCCATTCATTCCTATATATATGCTAATACTGCAGTTTTCAGTAAAGCTGTCATGGTTTAGTGGTTCAGTACTTTGACTATGATGCACAGTATCCTGGGTTCAAGCCTGGGCATTGCTTCTTTTTTTATTTTACTACTGTCTAGACAGGCTAGGAGGTGTGTCTGTTTAATGGCGGCTTTGATACAGGTTGCTCTACAGTGCCCGCCAGTAAGCCGTTTGGCACGCTGCGCAGCTCCTCGCAAACGGGTTACGCTGGTTAATGCGTTATTTGGCTATGAGCACGCATATTATGCTGTGAGAAATGCTGCGCAACTACAGGCACACACTTTCAGCGTGTTAAAGCACTGCTCAACTACGGGCACTCCTATTACACCTGTTAAACCACTGCTCACCTGCAGGCATACATACTCAGCTTGTTAGAGCACTGCTCAGCTATGGGCACTTATAAAATATTTTATTTTTTTATTGTGTCAGAGTTCTTCATAAAACAATGCCCATTTCATTGCATTTTACTTAAATTATAATTATATATATACATATATGTCAGGGGATTGTTTTGTGCTTATTTCACTAAAAATAAAAAATGATGTTGTTGGTGCTCGAACCGTGACTGCCTCCTCTTTGGCCAATGTCTCTACTGCTACACTATTACTACTTGGCTTATTTTGCATATTTAGAGCTTATATGCTTTGTCAGTGACTGCTAACTGTGGCTGAGTAAAGGGCACACCCGCGCAAACGAGCTTAATTACGAGCAAACATTTCTGAAATTAAAAAAAAAATTAAACTTAATTTTACGTTTTACTTTTCATTTGGGTTACTAGTCTGTAGGGGCATGTGTGCTGTTGTGTTTCGTGACATTTCTGTAGACTCACTTGTGGGAGTTTCCTGTTGGGTCTATGATTCTTCTGGGGGCGTGTCCCTTTGCAGATCTTGCCATGTGGACACGCCCCCTACTTTGCTACATGGACCGTGTTCGCCTAGGGTGTGATTCAGCATGCCCTCATGAATATGCATGGCATGCTGACATCACCCCGTTAAACTGCAGCCTCCGTGTAAGACTTGCTAACTCTTACACGGAGGCTTTGTGAATTGTGCCCAAGGTCTGATAAAGCTGTGTAAATGGCTTTTATGAGGCACATTTTCAGCTTGTCTCTATTTAGCTCTCACATTGTCATCTCTAACAACATTTCTGACATTTGTGAATGTGGAAAACACATTGGAAATTTATGAAAGTTTAACATTTTCAATTTATATACTTAATAAGCAGTTTTGCATTATAGAAGTTTTTTATACAGTAACAGCTTAAAAATTTTAATAACAAGTTTCCTTGAATTACTGCTTATCCAGCAGTTTGTTCTTCTTTCGGCTTTTTCCTGGTTAGGGGTCACCACAGCTAAACTCCAGTCCACTAATGATTGGCAGTAGATTTTTTACAGTGCCAGCTTGACACACAACCTTCAACGAAGGCACACCCATTCTACGCATGTCTTTCAAATGCGAGGAGGTCATGCAGACTCCACACAGAAGGTGCTCCAGCTGAGAATTGAACAGGAGAACCTCTTGCTGTGAGGTAATAATGCTACCGCTACACCACCATGGCTTACTGCTTATCCAGTAGTACTGATTTAAAATAAAAGCTAAACTAACATTTTGCACTTTTTAGAAGCAAAGTAACAAGTGCATCTGTTCAGCTATGTTATAAAAAATATTTTTGGAGTAATTTAAAAGTTTGCCACTTACGAAATATTTTGTAATGCTGCTTAAAGAACTGGCACTTAAAGGTCCTAGTATATATTTTAATGAAAATAAAATTCTGTCCTTTAAATTGCTGCAATTATATTAAATAAAACCTCTTAACTTAATTGGTCTCTGTGATCAGTTGTATGAAATGAAATCCAAGAGACTAAGTATAAATTAATTGATCTGTGACTGACATTAAACTTAATATGACTGGTGGCAGAAGATTACATTTTCGGGTCTCCATTTATTAATTTCACTTCTTACTTTGAATTTCAGAATTTTTTTTTTTTTAATCTTTTTCTCTGAGTATGTGGACTTTTCTTGTTTTCAGTAATAATCCCAGTGGTTGTCTTAAAGCATAAAAGCACTTCTACAATGATATCTACTTAAAGGGAACGGACCTCAGAAATGATGAGGTTTATGTCAATTTTATGTTGTATTCCCACCACTAACTTGGTCATCTCATATAATTAGGAATTAGCTGGTACATATTTCCTTTTAAAATGTACCTGTTTGACACAGGCATCATCGGCATTATTGAATATTTTAATGTCTCTTTATGTCACCAATATTACTTTGGATTAGATTCTATGGTTTTATGATTATCCTTATATTATTGACTTTATTGTCTTAAGTGTAAAAGAGTTGGAAGTATATTAACCAAATGACAAAGAATAATGGAAAATACCTTTATTCTAATGAAGCCAAGAGTAGACAAATCTGCTAAACATTTTGCCGTTTATGCTCAGTAAATTCTACCTTGTCTTCTGGGTTATATAAACCCTTGCAATGTCTACGATGCTTATTGAGTTTAGTAACACATGTAGGTCCGCAGATTTCAGTTCTATATAGTATCGATTCAATCTTTATTTATTATGTTCTTGAACTGTAAACATGAAATAGCATGAGTTTTGTAAAAATATAAGTGCTGTATTGCTTTTAATCACCCTGTTAGTATTTTGTAGGCAATATAGTTATATAAATTAATGTCTTGTTCTTTGTTACCACTCTCGGTTAAACAGCTTGAACCATTATTAAGATATTATTCACTCCAAAAGTTAATTTCCTTCCTATTTTTGCTTACACTGAGATATACATAATACACATCGGACATTAAGTTCATTAAAAATGTTTTCTATTCTCTGGCTCTGTACAGAAAAATAACAACATGAAACAACACTTAGCATAAGAACTAGACTGGACAACTTGTCATCAAAATTCTGCTGAAACACTGATGAGACTATACATTCCTACACAGCATGACTGTCTTAAGCTGAAACAGGAATAGGATCATTATTTTATATTTATTGGGCTAAAGACTTTGCTTTGTTTACGCAATCTTATTTGAGTTATTGTAAGGTTAAGCGCTGCCTCAGTAATTATGGTGTTGCATGATTCTGACTGGCTGCTAATGCTATGTGTCAGAAAAGATGACTTACTTAGCTATGCAGCAGAGTTTAGACAGTAAACAAATTAATTTCAGTGGGAATAAATACCTTTCATGCATGTTGAAATCTATCTCACTTCATTCTTAAGGTGTCATGCTGCAGTCTCCTGCAAAATAAATGATGATGAATTTTTTCAAATGATTTTTGTTTATTTTAGATTGTACGTCAAGTGCATTCATGGCCACTGAGAATGTTATTTTGCTTCAGCTGTCAAAGGACAAATAAAGGTGCAAAGCCTTTTCCTTGACGTATAGACTCAAATGAGTCCCCTGCTCAGGTCATTGCTTCTTTCCTTATTTACTGAAAACTCTGTATGTAAAAGTAGATGATGAATGAATATATTTTGTTCAATGTAATATTTAGCAACTATTATACACTTTATATTATTAATGTAATAACAACAATTGCATGGTGTCATTGAAACGTGCATCAGATGATGAAAGTATCATCCTGATACCATATCCACTAATTCATGGCCTTGGCTAGTCAGTATGACCTTTTGAAAAAAAAAAAACTTGTTTTATTTTCATAAATTAGAACAAATGCTATGACCAGTCAAAGCATGTAGAATAGTGGGGACACTCTTTTACAGCAAACTGGAGCATAGAATGATATGAAAACTAAATTAAATAATTGACTGAAACTGATTCCAGGCCACCAGAGAATTTACTCTTTGCAATTCCTAATATGATATATTTGTCACGAAAAGTCAGTTCAAACAGGTGTGACACAAGCCCTATCACTTGCAGTATAGATACAGAATTCTATGGCCTAAGATCTTTTGATGTAAGAAAAGTACAGTATAAACAGTTAGGGGATAAATGCTTATGGGTGTCAATTAACAATACTTACTATTTAAGTGACATAGTTATGCCTTTAAAATAGCCAAGAACTCATTAGCAGGGCTAACATTTTCAGAATCCATGCTTACCGCAGAAGATCATTTGTGAAAAAGACATTGAAGGCATTCATTATATAGTGGCTGCTCAGACAATCTGTGGACAAAGTTTTATTATATGTCACAGCAAGCAGAGACACACCATGAATGCACACTACATAGACCAATCAGGTGAATTTGCTAAACATTGTGTAAAGGCACTTTCTAAAATATCATGGACAAAATCATCTTAATAGGTTCATTCAGCAGTAACACTGACTGCTTCTTAATGATAGCATATCTGAATGTTGATTTTTATTTAAAAAAAAAATCACCAAGAAGTAACATTTATTTAGTAATCCCATTATGTCTTGAAAAAAAGATTTATTTAGCATGTATTTGTTATTTCAATAAATAGTATGTTGATGCCAGTCTTCATAGACTTCTGGAATATCTGTCTATAAAAGTTATAATGAGAAATGCATGCAACTGTAAATATCATACCTTTCAACCTATTAGCACAAGAAATCTGGACAAAAGCCTGGCAGAATGAGGGGACAAATGCCTAAAAATAGGGGCTCATTTTAAATATTGCTCTGATAAACTTAGAAAGTTGCTAGAATAACAGGATTTGTGTTAGCATGCATTTTCTGGAGGATATGAAGTCTGAAACTCAAATGCATCCATAATTTAGTGACATTAATCCTTAGATCATCCCAGTGATTTGTCAAACCGCCCCCACAGTTTTTATAAGGAGCAGACTAAACATATGAGCCAAAAATCTGGACACTCTGAGAAAATCTGTACAGTTGAGAGGTATGAGACAGTATTCTTATGTTTAAAGCCATAACTGTTTGGAAGATGTAATATGTAGATTTGCTTTCAAGGAAGGTGGTCTATAACTGATTACTATGTGCAATCATTATAAAAGTTTTGATCATGTGTATATATTAAA
Organism: Protopterus annectens; assembly: GCF_019279795.1. Lineage (NCBI taxonomy): Eukaryota > Metazoa > Chordata > Ceratodontiformes > Protopteridae > Protopterus > Protopterus annectens. The sequence continues at coordinate 788,562,692 of NC_056736.1, read as the reverse complement.
GTTTCACAAAACATGACTGACATCATAAAATTAAAATCAAAAGTATAATAGTGTATACTATCTACTCTGTATTCTTATAAAAGTAGAAAAGAAGTTTCTAAATCTGCTCCATTTCTTCATGAATATGTCCAGAGACCATTTGTAAACTGTGCGTCACAGTGGACTGGAAAGAGGACAGCTTCTTCAGGAACTGAACTATGCTGACTTGATAATTTATAATATGAAATACACTGTCCATGTAAGAATGATACGATATATTTTTCTTTTGCAGTTCTTTTAGAAGCACTGTTCCACATATATCTTGCAATACCCTTAACAAATGTGATGCAAACACAGTCTCAAATATATGGTCTTCAGAATTATCCTCGTGTTACCTAGATGAAACAGATGTTAAAAGTAATGAAAAGGCTATGTGTGGACATGTAAATTACTAAATCACTGAATAAGACATAGGTTAATTCCCATTGTCTTTATAGGGTCAAGTATTTATAGAAAAATTGGGGCTGCTCTTCTCTAAAATAAAACATTATTCTCTTTCTCGCCCTTTGATGTCATTTATGAAACCAATGTTATTAACTCTAATATCACTAGTTTGAGACTATGACATTTTATGTGCACATGTATTAGAATAATTCCAATTCAATGCTTCCCTACAGCAAATATACAGCTCCACTTTGATTGTATTATTTTTCCATAGCAGAATATATTATGCTAAGAATGGAATGATTAAACTTTCTTGCATAACATTTTCCTTAAGGAACTTTTGGGGTATAAGAATATTAGGGTAAGAAGCTATTAATATTAGAGTGAGATAAATTATCACATTTGTTTTCTTCATGTAACAGTATTATTTAGAAGTATCAAAGAAAAAGGGCTTTGCAAACCTATTTAAACTTAGTTGATGAATTGATAATCAAAGTTAAAGACACAAACTGGCTTATAAGATTATGCTTAACATGGTTTCCTCACTGATATCTGAATAATCTACATTTGTTTCTTAATTATTATTCTGTACAGAGAAGTTGACTGGATAGAGTACCATTTTCAGCCACTGCCTAGCCAAAAGGTAAACAATACATGTGAGTATACAGGCACAGTTTAACTGATCTGTTACACTAAATTATATAAAGGCATACAGTTTATCCTGACATTAACAGCACAATTAAGTGGTAAAATAAAAATAGATTCCTAAGACAGGGCATTGTTTCTCAAAAGGTAACACCTAATAAACAGTATATTCTGTTAATTATGTATTCCTTTATTTATTTTTATTTATTTATTTTTCTATGTTTGCTTGTTTAATTCTTAACTTTAAGATCAAATTGGGCAGAGCTCTTTTAGAGTTCAAGGAAAACATCTCCATATATGTAAAAGATTTTCTAGCATATGTGGTGGATATAAAAACATAAATTCTTCTCACACAGAAATGAGATTATGAGTAAGTGGTAAGAGGAGAATTAGAACAAAGAAGAAAATAGGTACATGTGTCGATTACAAATAATTAACAGCTAAACGTTGTATATACAATGTTTGCACAAGCATGAGTTAATGTTTAATACTTCTGTACTGATATATATGATCCAGCCAAAAACAAGAGTAGGAATTAAATTATCATATTGTACACAGAATAATGATAAAAGTTCATATTAACATATAGAGAGAATAGCAAAAGTATCAACTGTAAACTTGACGTCTTATTTAGTAAGCATAATGTTTCATACGTTCATAGGTAAGTACCAGGCTAGCTGCCCTTGTGGGCCATTTTTAAGCCTAGCCAGTTTCACTTTTTGTGCTCAAAATAATCTGTCTCATTTGATTATAGATTGGCTTTGTCTATCACATGGTCGATAATTATATACTACTCCGAATGAGAATAACTGGGATCACGCAATAGATAATTTGAGGGGACCCATGCTTGGGATAAAGCATTTAGGAGTCACCTCTATCCATTAGTAGTACACGGGGTAGTCCTTAGGTAAAACTGTTAATAGAAAACTAGGCTCTCTCTACAGGATCAAACCCTTCCTTACTCCAGCAGCTAGAATAACTATTGCTCACACTCATCTAATCTCAACACTCCTCTATGCCTCACCCATATATACTAATCTATCAAAGAGTAACCTCAACAAAATGGAAAACTCTTACAATAACATTGCCTATTTTGCCACAGGCAATCTATTTAGAACCCACCATTGTTATAACCTAAAACAGCTAGGATGGCTTGAGCTACAAAATCAGCTTAAATCTCACCAAATGACCATTGCCCACAAGACCCTTTACCAACCTACCAATACTCCAATACTTTCTACCCTCATTATCCCCTATAAAAATCATAAAACCTTACGTTCATCACATAAACTTCTAGTAAATATATGTAAATCCAACAACATGGCTGGTGACTCTGTTCTCCAATACTGTTGGAAAATCCTGGAACCTACTTCCCAGTGATCTTTTATAACTGTCCTCTATATCACTTTTCAAATACAAACTGAAATCTTTCCTTAGAACACACTGGTTATGCTCTTGTACTAACCCTGACTAACTTGCTCACCTTACTAGGTTCTGCTTACCCACTACTTCTTGGTACTAAGTCCTATTTTCCTTGATAACAAAGACAACTTTATCTTCTAGATAATGCTACTGTTTGTACTGACATATTTTTGTGGATATTTACTTTAATGCATATGTGATAATTTTGTTAGATAATTATACAATGAGCTGCCATCATTGTTAAATTATGTATTGCACCAGCATTGTGTTATTAAAATTGTGTCTCGGAGCTTATCTCCATGGGCCTCTACTGAAAATGGACATATATCCAGTTAGACTAGCCCGGTCAACAAATGTAAAATAAATAAATAAATAAAGGTTCTGATTCCCATCCATAAATCTACATTGTCCTTGAAAATGGACAGGGATGAACTTTGTTTTATGTGGATGGGGGGTCAGTTTCACTGCAGTGGTTGCCTCTGCGAGCTATATCTGTCACTTGACATATCGATACCATTTTGTTGATGTTACAAAAGAAGTTTGGATACCTAGGCCAAGTATTTATGATGCTGTTTGACTTGCTGATATTCAGTAAATCCATCAGTCATGGGTGAGAGGATGCCTTTTATGCCAGGCACAGGTCACTTGTTAGCAGTCTGTAAGAGAACAAGTACAGTGATAGGGCTCTGAATCAGTCCATGTAGGACATGTTGTTTAGGCCATGCAACCTTTTAGTAAGGTATCTCTGTAGGTGTTCCAGTTGTTGCATGTGTCTGGACAGATATATGTCAAAGGAGGCATTATATTCAATTACTGGCCCAATGAGAGCTGAGTAAAGCATGGCAATGACATCCCTAAATGTAGACAGGATCCCTTTGCTTATAACTGTGCAATATAGAATGACTTTCTTACAACATTAGACATATGTTGGTCAAAAGCTAGTTCAGTGTCCATATAAGTTCCTAAATCCTGAACAAGTGTGCCAATCCTTAGGGGTATGTTATCAATGTGGTAGTTCTTTGGGGTAGATGAGTTCCGAAAGGATACCATAATTAATTTTTTGGCATTTCATTTCAGACCATGAATTTGATAACAGTTATTTATTAGGGACAAACCTTTCTGCAGGATGGCTAAGTCACTGCTGCTAGCTTACAGTCATCTGTAAACTTCCTCAGCTAGAGACATTTGGTACTGGCTTTTGCTTCATAAAAGTAGATGCCAAACAAGAGAGGTCCCAGCACAGAATCCTGGGGTACTCCACTGGTGACTAGTCCCTTTGTGGAGGTAACTTCCCTTATTTTGATCATCTACATCCTATCTGTGAGACAAATGGCAATTCAGAGGATGACATAGGGATTTATTCCCAATTTATAGGTTCATAGGTTCATACTAGGATATCTGCCCTAGGGCATTTATAAGCCTAGCCAGAGTGTGTTTGGCTTTCGCCACCCATTTTAAATTAATTTTGCTATGCCCTTTTTCGAGGTTAGTATACTGTGCCTCTGTCTAACAGAAGTGATACCTGGGGTAAACCTACGATCTCCCAGCCACTCATCAAGATTCCTCTTGAAGAGAGTCAATGAGGGACTCTGCCTAACCTGGACTGGGATTTTATTCCAGAGTGAAGGGAGCCTCTGGGTTATGAATCTGTCCCTCCAGCATGTCCTTTTTATTTCAGTGCTGAGGTTCAAGTCTCTCGAGCGCTTAGCTCGATGGGATTTGGATTTTCTGTGGTGCAGCATGTCCATTAATTCCAGGTTGGACATGGCTTTAAACGTCAGGCACAGATCGCCTCTGAGCAGGCAGTATGCCACTGAGTAGAGCTGGAGTTTCTTTAACCGGGCAGCATATGGCATCTGTTTGAGCCATTTGATCCTCTTGGTGAGGTACTTTTGGGGTCTTTCCAGTTGCTGCAGGTGTCTGGTAAGGTACATCCCAAAAGGGGCATTGCACTCAATTATGGGCCTGATGAGGGATGAGTAAAGAGGCACGATGACCTCCCCTGATCTAGATGTGAATCCCTTCATGATTAGGTGGGCTATATAAAATGTTTTTCTAACCACTTTGGCCATGTGGTTGTCAAATGAGAGATTGCTATCAACTTGGGTCCCTAATTACTTCTTCTGTACTTAATGGATTACCACCTATGTGGTAATTTGTGGGCATTTTATTTTTGCCAAAGGGGATGACTATACACTTTGTGGCATTTAGCTTGAGGCCATGGCTCTGGCACCAGTTGTCTGTTTCTATGAGGCCCTTTTGTAGGATGCTTGTGTTGGCTAGAGAGTCGATTATGGCACCCAGTTTGTAGTCATCTGTGAACTTGGTCAGCCACAGTCCTTCCGTGTTAGCCTGTACCTCCGAGAAATATATACCAAAGAAGAGAGGTCCCAGGACTGAGCCTTGTGGGATGCCACTTGTAATTGGTTTGGAGTCTGACATGGTTCCAGCAATTCTAACCATGTGGGTTCTGTCCTTGAGCCAGTTTGCAACCCATCTAGTGACATAGGGGTTTATATTTAAGCTGGTGAGCTTATCTATAATGCCCGAGTGGGGTATTGTATCGAAGGCTTTTGCGAGGTCCAGGTAGGCTGTGTGGACCACCTTCCCCACGTCACTGGCCTTGGTGACTGTTTCAAAGAAATCGACCAGGTTTAAGAGGCAGGATCAGCCCTTAACAAAGCCAAACTGGGTAGGATCCAGTGTCTGTAGGTCCCCAATATCTTTATTTATGAGGTTCATGATGATCCTTTCCATAGCTTTGCAGACCAAGCTAGTCAGGCTTATGGGGCGATAGTTTCCAGGATCCGTTGAGGCACCACCTTTGTGGAGAGGGACCATTGTTGCTGTACGCCACTCTTTGGGTACATATCCTGTAGTAAGGCTGAGATTGAACAGTAGTTTTATGTTTGGGTTTAGCTCTTCTTGGAGTTCATGTAGGACGCAGCCCAGGACACTGTCTGGTCCCATTGATGCTGTGTTTTTTGCTTTGGAGAGGGCAGCTCTTACCTGGGCATCTGAGATGTCAGGGGGGCAGCATTCTGCTGGGATAGATATTTTCCCTTTTGGTGGGGAGGGGGGGGAGTTTGCGCTGAACCTGTCAGCTAGGATGTTGGCAATGTCTGTGGGTTCGATGTATTTTTTGTCATTTTGGACTAATTCTGAGCATACCTGGGAATGTCCACCCAGGTTCTTAACATAACTAAAGAAAGCCTTGCGATTATCCTTAGTGTCCTGTGCAATTTTTCTCTCAAAGCTGGCCTTAGATGATTTTATGAGTGCCCGTAGTTTTTTGCTAATACTGATGAGAGATGCCTTCCCTTTTTGGGATTTTGCTCTATCATGTAGTAGCTTCCTCCTTCTATTGTATAGTTTGTTTATGGCTGGGGTCCACCAGACAGGACATCTGCCTTTGGAGGATTTTGTCTTGGTTTTATTTGGGATTGCATGATCCATGCATTCCTGAAGGTGTTTATAGAGTGCATTTATAAAGGATTCTGCGGTCTGGGCCATATTTTCCACAGGCTCGGGGGCTTTGAAGGATTCCACCTTGGTTTTGAGGAGTGTGAAATCTGCTTTAGAGAAGTTTTTTACTGTGGTTTTCTGGGCAGGGAGTGGGGTCGGGATGTGAATATCCAGTGAGATTAGTTTATGGTCTGATCTTACCAATGAGGGATACACTTCTGGTCTGGAGCATAGAGTCCCCATGTTGGTGATGATCAGGTCCAGTATGCACATGGATAGTCTCTGATGCTTCGTGCTGTTCCACCAACCTGGAGGTGTGGGTATCTTTGACGAATATTGATACTCCCCCTCCTTTTGTGGTTCGGTCCAAGTTTTGGGGCTGAAAAGCATGGTATGAGGTATAACCTGGTAGTGCTGGGGTGCTCTCGGGAGCCTTGAACCAGGTTTCCGTTACTGCACAGATATCGATGTTCTCCATGCTAAGAGTTTCGAGTGTGTGCATCTTGAGGTTTAGACTTCTGGCATTGAGTAGCATTACTCTTAGTTTCTTATCCCTTGTGATACCTATGGAGGTGGGTTTGCCTTTTGAGCCTTGCCTTAAAAAGGCACTATGGGGGAAGCAAGAGCCTTTGCCAATATCCGAAAGCCCAGGGGTGACAGGTGCAAGCCGTCCCTAGCGAAGCATCGTGGCTTGTTGAACATGTCATTCCAGGCTGACAGGCATTGGATCTCCTTTGAATGACACCAATACTTAAGCCAATTGTTGAAATTGATCATCTTGTCTTCATATTCTGGCATCATTCTTGGTGAGGGTAAGATGCTACTCAAGGTCAGGGTCATACCAGCCTGGGCTACATGCTCAGAGAGCTCCTCTATGTCTCTTTTCATGTAGTCCAGGGAAGTACATCTCAGGTCATTCACACCAGCATGGACAATGACTGAGTCATATTTGTACTTGCCTTGGAGTGACCTGAGTGCTTGTGTTATGTGGTGGATCCTAGCACCCGACAGGCAGCTCACCATGACCTTCTCCTTGTTCAGCCTGGTGAGCAGGACGTCAGTGTGCCTGATGATAGAGTCACCTATTACAAGTGTATCAGGTGTGTTATTTAGCCTTAAGGGCTGTGACAGTTCGGCACACTGGCTTTGTGAGCTATGTGTTGCACGTGTTTTGTTTTGGGGTAGCGGTTGCTTGGGTGTCTGCTTTGGAGGTCTCTGCTGCTTAGGCAGATTTTTATTTAGAGCCTCAGTATGTTTTGTGTGTTTATGTGTTTGGTTTGCTGTCGTGGTAGGTCTATGTGAGACTGGAATTGTAGTGAGTGTGGTTTCCTTTTCCACCTGACTGGTTACGCCAGTACTGAATTGAGAGAGCTTAGCCTCCAGTTTGGCTATATGGTTGCATCTCTCACATGTGTTGGAATTTGTTGGGAGGAGGAGAGGGTTGTCTGTGTACATGAGGCAGTTGTAACATTGCCTCAAGATTCCCAGATTCACCAGCTGGACCGGAGAGGAGATTGACAACTGACCTTTGGACATGCTAGAATAGTATTGGGAATTCCTTTATAATTGAAAAAAGGGCCAATGGGGAACAAGGTACTCAAGGGGAGTTTGTGAGGGTGTAGTGCTTTTAATTATTTACTGCTGACTTATATAATTGCTTTAGTGAGCAAGTGCCAGGTAACTTAAATGCAATGTGTTACAGGTAACTTAAATGCAAAAACGACAAACAGTAACTTTCTTTCAAGTGAAACAAGGAAATAAGTACAGTAAGCAATGCAGATATCACTAGGAATCCACAGAAGCGCTGAAAAGCCGCATTTTAGGTGGAATTAGCGTTTCAGGGAAATAACAAGCAAACAAACAACAAGCATACAAACAAAGCTAGATTCAGCAGGCCTGGATCTAGTCTATGCTACAGCAAACAAGGTGTACCAATTTCAGTAACAAACAGTTCAAATATGCAGGCACTATAAGCCTTTAACCAGAAATTCCCAGCTCAGAAGGGCAGAGTCCAGCCTATCCTCCCACAAGAGTGCAGACCATGAACCTTCTTAATGTAAAATAACTGGCCTGAAGCCCAAGTGCTTAAACCAGAACTAATACACTTTTAGAATAACAGACACTGAGCCCTCAATCAGCAGTTCCCAACTTAGAAGGATGTAAGCTACCTGTCCTGCCACCACAGTGCAGTCCACAAACCTTCCTAATGTAAAACAACTGGTCTGAAGCCCAAGTGCTTAATCCAAAAGACTTAGAATAATAGCTACACATTAATCAAGTTACTACCAAGCAGTAATAAATACAACTGAATACTTTAAAGAATGCCTGGATTAGTGCTCAAGTTATACAAACAAAGCTAGATTCAGCAGGCCTGGATCTAGTCTATGCTACAGCAAACAAGGTGTATCAATTTCAGTAAGAAGCAGTTCAAATATGCAGGCACTATAAGCCTTTAACCAGAAATTCCCAGCTCAGAAGGGCAGAGTCCAGCCTCTCCTCCCACAAGAGTGCAGACCACGAACCCTACTTTTCTACTATGTACGTGTGGGGAATTGTGTCAAAACCTTTGGCCAGGTCAAGGTATGTGGTGTATACCATTTTGCCTTCATCCATTGGTTTTGTGATGTTTTCAAAAAAATCTGTCAGGTTGAGTAAGTATGACCTGACCTTGACAAATTCAAACTGAGGTGGGTCCAGTGTTTGGAGATTCCTTATGCCCTTATTGATTACTTCCAGGATATGTCTTAACACGGCCTTGCATATGAGGCTGGTCAGACTTATGGTTCTGTAATTGCCTGGGTCTGAGGAAGGTCTTCCCTTACGCAGGGAATTATTGTAGCTGTTCTTCATTTACCTGATACAAAACCTGTATAGAGGCTGAGACTAAACAGGTGTTGTTAGGATTATGGATAAATCATGCTTCATGCTATTTAGGATGAATTCAGGGTTATTGCCAGGACCCATCAGTGCAGTATTTTTACCTTTTGATAACACTTTTAGGACTAGGTCTTGTGTGCTAGCAGGAGGTGAGTCAGTTTCAGGTATATCTTGAGGGATAAACATAAGGGAAAGAGGGGTAAAGTTACAGATATATGTATTGCCCACTAGGTTTGCTATATCTTCTGCCTCAGTGCAGGTAGCAGTGTTCACAATAAGATCAGCACATTGCTGCTTTTGAGATTATTAACATAACTAAAAAAATGCTTTGTAACTGTCTTTTGCTTGACAGGCTATTTTAGCCTCAGACTTAGCTTTGGTGGATTTTGTTAAGCTCTCTTACTTTTGGTCAAAACTGTTTTCCTTTTATTATAAAGCTTGTTGGTATTATGGTCCCACCATGGATTTGTTTTTGGGCTTACCCTGTACTTTTGCTGTGATGTACAGCTGCATCTATGCAGCTGTTTATATGGTGGTATAGTGTGCTGGTGTACATTTCTGCTTATTCAGTGGAGCTAATAGAGTTTGGTGGGGATTTGATGCTTGCCAAAGTATCACTTTTGAGTAGGTAGTTTGAAATAAAGAAATTGCTAATGGTACCTTGAATGGAAAGGATCTGTGGTTTCAGTTTTATTTAGAAGGAGACTGCTTTATGGTCAGACCTAACAAGTGATAAAGATACGCAAGGAATGGTGCAAGATGCTTCCATATTAGTAAGGACAAGATCCAAGATGTTATTCCACCTATTGGGTACTCTGACTAACTGTTTCAGGGCATTTGTCCTGACAAAATCCAAACATCTTTGTGCTTGTGCACTAGTGGTGGCTTAGGTTTCAAAGTTTATACTTGGTAATTTAGATCATTTAGGAAAGTGGCACTGGGTTTAATACTGAGTGATTCCAGTTCTTGTAGATAGGTGTTGTGTCATAGATGGAGTTCTACAGCTAGCTAATATATAGTATGGAACCATTCTGATGGTTATTTGGACATTAAGAAGCTCTAATGAATCATGCATCTTTACCAGCCTTGATATGAGTTTCTTGAGGATGTAGAATGATGCCAACATTTTTCCCTCCTGCGCAGTAGCTGATCTAAATGTCTAGAAGGCATTACAGCCATGCACAGTTGGAGTGCTCTCTACTATTTTAAAACAAGTCTCAGTCAATACACAGCTGTCAGCATCTTCCAGGAATGAGAAGGGCTTATAGGGAGTGGAATTTCATGTTCAGACTCATAGCGTTGATGAGTAACACCTTCATATTTTCCTTTGTTTGTTTCATTATGGTGGTAGGTTTAGCAGGCTGTCATTGCAAAAAAAGACACTATGGGAGTAGACAATGTTTTTGTCAAAAATCAAAACCCTAGAGGGGACAAATGCAAGCCATCCCTGATGAAGCAGTATAGTCTGTTGATCATACCCTCGCAGGCTGACTAATATCGGACCATATTTGACACCAAAGTATTGAAGTCTATTATTTTTTGCTCATATAGCAGCATCATCCTTGGAGAGGGTTGAATGCTGCTCAGTGTGAGGCTCATACCTGCCTTGGATGCAAGGAGGTACAACTCAAGTCATTTATTTATTTTTATTTTTATTTATTTTACATTTGTTGACTGGGATAGTCCAACTGGATACATGTCCATTTTCAGTGGAGGCCCGCAGAGAAAAGCTCCACACAGAAATGTGATATATACAATACAACAGACAAACAGTTTATAGAATACATGAGACGCACTGTTTATACCATTTTTTAAATCAGAAATGAGCACTATACAAGTGGAGGACAGAAAGATAGAAGATAGAATTATGAAATTCTACATTAGGACATTTAGTATGCATAATACAATTGTGGTAAAGTTCTTGAGACACAGAGATGATGCTGGTCAGGATTAGAGCAAGGGCATAGCCAGTGTGACTTAAAATATTTTTGAGATTTTCTTTGAATAGTATAAGTGAGGATTCAAGAGTAAGGTCAGCAGGGAGTTGATTCCAGGTTTTGCCAACCGAGTTGGCAAACAAGGCATCACCAACTGTGTTGTTGGATTTGACTGTTTGGACCAAGAGTCTATTGGATGAACGAAGTTTTCTGTAATTACTATATGGGCTGACAATATTTTTGAGTGCTGGTGTATTGTTAGGGTGGTAGAGTACTTTATGAGCTACTACGAGTTGGTTAAACTGCAGTAGGGGAGGTAGTTTAAACCACCCTAGAAGATTTAGATTGCAACAGTGGTGTCATTGACACCAGCATGAATTGTGATAGACTAATACTGGTACTTGTTGTTCAAAGACTTGAGTGCATGTGTGATCTGATGGGTACTGGCACCAGACAAGGCACTAACTGTCACTCTTTCCTTGTCCAGCCTGGTAAGAGACACATCTGTATGTCTTTCAATGGAGTCACCTGTAACAAGAATGTTTGGTTGAGTTAATGCCTGCCTTATGGGCTCAGCATCTGCGACTTTGAGACTCCTTGTGATACGTGAGGAAATAGGCTTAATTTGCTGAAAGTGCTTTGTGTCTGTGTTGTGTTTTGGAGGTCTTTGCGGTTTAGTCAAGTTAATCTTAAGAACCTCAGCATATGAGGGATTATGTGAATGCCATAAGGTGTTCTTTAGTTACATCTGTAACCTAAAAGGAAAGGCCCAGATTTGAGCCAAACTGGAAGTTAATGATACCACATATACTGAGCCTGTGGACATAGCTAACCTGTTAGCTTACAGGTTCTGTGAAAACTTCACACCCCTGTCCCCACCACACGCATCCCATGATATCCCTACCACCTGTCCCCTACCTTGTATTTCTAAAGAGCATGTGGTGAATGCCCTCTCTAAGGCCAAAAAGACAGCATCTATGGGACCTGATAACATCACAGGCTGCCTCTTACATGGGCTCCAACAAGAATTATCAAAACCATTGGCTACTCTTTTCAGTCATAGTCTAACCACCGGCTTCATTCTAGCTGAATGGAAAATGGCCACTGTTATCCCTTGCATAAAGGTGGTGCTTCCTCTGACCCTGGGAACAATAGACCTATTTGCCTTGCTAGCCTTATCAAAAAGGCCATGGAGCAAATCACCATGGACCTCATCAACAAAGATATATGTAATTTCCAAATAATTGACCATACTCAGTTTGGATTTGTCTAAGGTTAGACCTGGTGTACGTCTTTTTGACAGTCAACAAGGCCCTGGAGGAGGGCAAATCTGTGCATACAACCTACCTAGAATTAGCCAAGGCTTTTAACACTATTTCCCATTCAGGCATCATTGACAAACTCAACAAGCTAGGTATCAACCCTTATATCTTTAGATGGGTTGTTAACTGGCTCAAGGAAAATTCAAGGTCTTCAGCATCTATCTTATGTGGATTGTCTGAAATCACTGTCACTTTATTTTGTTTCATACAGACTACTCAGAAGTGATCTCTGCCTTGCATATAAGGCAATCTCTGACCCTGCTTTATTGGAAATGCTGTATAACCACAAGTCAAATGGTACATGGGTTACTCACTCTAAAGACCTTAACGTGGTATATGATATTAATAGAACATGCTGGAGGGACAAATTTGTTTCCCAGAGGTTACCACACCATTGGAACAGACTCCCACTTCATGTTAAACATAGAACCTCATTGGCCCTCTTCAAGCGCAATCTGGATGGCTGGATGGGCAACAGTAAATTCATCCCAAGGGTTCCACCTTTGTCCCTCTTGGACAGGAGCAATAGGTGCTGATCACAGAAATAAGGGTAGAACTTTGCTAGGCTTGCAAGGGCCCTAGGGCCATTAGCCTAGTCACCTCCTATGATCCTATGTTGCTATGATGACCTTGGAGAGGTGTGATATGTGGTGTACTGCTGACAGTTTTGATGTCTGATTCACTGTGTGTAAGATTTTTGCCAAAACGATATTAAATATGTACATCTCTCACACACTGTGTACTGCTGACTCTGGGAGTAGGAGAAACTATAACTGCTATATATAAACTATATAAACTATAAATTGGGGTCCGGTTTTAAAATAATGTTTGGGAGACTTGCTGCTGAGTATTTAAGTTTCAGTACAAAACAATTACCCTGAAATCCTTCTTTTGCCACCAACAAGAACCAGTAAAAGCATTATATTAAAAGAAAAATCTTTCTAATTTGATACTAAAATTAGTGCAAGCAGTATCAATATTAAGCAATTTATCAAAGGTCTTTTACCCTAGTGAATGGTATAAGGGGAGGGATATTACAAATTGATACTTGTGTGCTTATTGTCAACAGCTAATAAATGGAGACAGCGAAGGAATTATGTTGTCAAACTATCACGAGAGGTAGGCAACAACAGATACACAGGGTTTAAGAACTCAGCTAATACAGGGTGGGTGGAATGGAAAAACTATTAGACCCTTAGCTCTGAGCTGACTGCCCTGGAACTGCCCCAGTGCAAAGATAAGTCCTGAACTAGCCCGACAAACAGTGCACAAAAATGAAACCAGGGCTTAATAACAACAGTTTGACCACTTAAGCAGCAAAAACGCCCTGCAACAATGTACTGGAATCACTAATATAGGTTTAAAGACCTTAGCTAAAGCAGAAACAAACTGATAAAATGAATTTAAAATCAGATAAAGAAATGAAAACATGTTTATATCTTTCTCTGTTTAGCAGAACTATTACAATTTAGTAAATGTAAGCAAAATCCAAGTATGGAAACAATTACCAGTGTTAGTGGATAGGGATGTAGGACACAGAACAGAAAGAGTTTATCAGTATTATATATATGGATGTTGGAGGAGGTCAGATTTGCCAAACTAATTTAATATTAAATAAATGTTATAGAAGGGACAGACATGGGAAAGGAATGAATATAAGAGAATGAGAGAGAGAGAGAGAGAGAGAGAGAGAGAGAGAGAGATAGGAGTACAAGAGGATTTGGGCAGCAGATCTTAGGAATAACAAAGAATCTGATAACAGTAACTTCAGTGTTGATAAGATTAAGGAGACAAGAAGTGAGTTAATATAAGTGAGAGGTCAGGGTAATGAATTAAAGGAAATACAAGAAAGAAGAAGAGAAAGAGAAGAGAAGGAGGAGTGGGTAAGGAATGAAAGGAAATATGAGAAAGAGAAAGTGAAAGTGCAAAGAAAGAAGAATCGGAAAATCTAATAGGAGACTGAAGAAGTTTAACAAAAGATAAACACATAAACTGAAAAAGAATAAGGACACTAGTGAGAATTTACTTTGTCAAGTAAGCCCAAAGATATGCTTAAGTGAACAGTGAAAGCCACCCTGAGGCAGTATTTAGATACAAGCTTTTGCATGCAAAGAGAACACTTATTAGTTAATTTGGCTATGTAGACACCATAGTTTGAGCTTTGTACAACAGTCGATATACTGACTTGCAAAATGGAGACAATGGTTGAGTGAAAGAGTTTAGAGATGGTAAGCTAGCCTCATTATCTTAGTATTTACTATATGTATTGGAGTGTATTAGTCTGTGAGCTATTGTTGGTAGGGTGTGCTTCAGATAGTAATACATAGGAATTCTAGGCAGATAATCTTTAAGACTTCACAACAAAAACCACCAAAAGAAATATCAGTTCTGCAACTTGTAGTCCTCTAGTAGGACAGTTCTAGTTTATTTTTTACAGAGAAGTTTTGTTAGTTCATGGAAAGTATAAAGGGAGTCAGAAAGCAGAAACTCAAGTGCTATAGCTGTCATATATGTTACTATGTATATCATACCAATTTGTTTTTTTTATAATAGTGTACTTTATATGACAGTGTTTTGCTACCGATTTTTAAGAATAAGGGTGATGTGCAGAGCTGTAGTAACTACAGAGGGATTAAATTGATCAGTCACAACATGAAGTTATGGGAAAGAGTAGTGGAAGCTAGGTTAAGAAGGGAGGTGATGATTACTGATCAGCAGTATGATTTCATGACAGGAAAGAGCACTACAGATGAGCTGTTTGCTTTGAGAGTGTTGATGGAGATGTACAGAGAAGGTCAGAAGGAGTTGCATTGTGTCTTTGTGGATTTAGAGAAAGCATATGACAGGGTGCCTAGAGAGGAGTTGTGGTATTGTATGAGGAAGTCAGGAGTGTCAGAGAAGTATGTAAGAGTGGTACATGATATGTACAAGGGTAGTGTGACAGTGGTGAGGTCTGCGGTGGGAGTGACGGATGGGTTTAAGGTGGAGGTGGGATTACATCAAGGATCAGCTCTGAGCCTGTTCTTCTTTGTAATGGTGATGGACAGGTTGACAGACGAGATCAGGCAGGAGTCCCCGTGGATTATGATGTTTACAGATGACATTGTGATCTGTAGTGAGAGTAGGGAACAGGTGGAGGAGACCCTGTTGAGGTGGAGATATGCTCTAGAGAGAAGAGGAATGAAGGTCAGCAGGACTAAGACAGAATATATGTGTGCGAATGAGAGGGAGGATAGAGGAATGGTGAGGATGCAGGGAATAGAGGTGGCGAAGATGGATGAGTTTAAATACTTGGGGTCAACAGTTCAGAGTAATGGTGAGTGTGGAAGAGAGGTGAAGAAGAGAGTACAGGCAGGACGGAGTGGGTGGAGAAGAGTGTCAGGAGTGATTTGTGACAGACGAGTACAAGTAAGAGTGAAAGGGACGGTCTACAAGAGGGTAGTGAGACCAGCTATGTTATATGGGTTGGAGACATTGGCACTGACAAAAAGGCAAGAGTCAGAGCTTGACGTGGCAGAACTGAAGATGTTAAAATTTGCACTGGGTGTGACGAGGATGGACAGGATTAGGAATAAGTATATTAGAGGGTCAGCCCAGGTTGGAAGGTTTGGAGACAAAGCCAGAGAGGCAATATTACATTGGTTTGGACATGTGCTGAGGAGGGATGCAGAGTATATTGGGAAAAAGATGCTAAGGATGAAGCTGCCAGGTAACAGGAAAAGAGGAAGGCCTAAGATAAGGTTTATGGATGTGATGAGAGAGGACATGCAAGTTGTTGGTGTGACAGAGCAAGATGCAGAGGACAGGAAGAAATAGAAACAGTTGATCTGCTGTGGTGACCCCTGACGGGAGCAGCTGAAAGAAGAAGACTTTATATGACCTAGCATATTTTCTTGAGTGTTTTGTATGGGAAATAACAGTTTTTGATTTACTTATGGCAAAGAGAGAAATAGCATAAAGTTTTGCAATAAGAACTATTTTGACTGTTCAGTAGTGTGCATCAGGTATGACAAAGTATGTGAACCTCTCTGAGAAGTTTACAAAATCTTTACTTTTCTCAGAGTAAAGACAGCAGAGCTCTGAAATATGAAAACTGTACAAGATACATAAATTGAAAAAATAAATTACACAGGAATTATAACTGGTTTATTTCAGTAGGACTTGTAAAGGGAAATTGTTAAAGCTAGACAGATACACTCACACAGAGATGCACAAAAATATACAGATTCAGACACACACACACACACACACACACACACACACACACACACACACACACACACACACACACACACACACACACACACACACACACAAACACACACACACACACACGCAGGGTTTGAGCATCTTCGTACCTAGTTCATGCTAAGTTAGTGCATTACATTTTGTAACTCTAGATTCCCAGAAGATCTATTGTTTGAAATTTTAATTAGATCATACTGAAAGGAGGCAGGAACCTATTGGCCTAATATGGCAAGTAGAGGAGGTTGCTTAAAGGGCAGTGCTATAACCATATCTCACAATATTTACTCTTTCCAAGATATATGTCAAAAATTCAGGAAAAGTTGTTCCCTTCCTACCCAGTCCAATAAAACACACCTACTCCTATTTGTCTCCACAGCAGATTTGAAGGACAAATCCAGCTTCACAATCATCTCACTTAACAGTACAGAGATAGATACTGTATCCCATACAAAGCTGCTTGGTGTGACAACTGATAACAACCTCAGATTTGAATTCCACATTCAAAATAATAGAAAAAGTAAACTCACCAAAACCTCTGCATGTTTTATAGACATAAAACCTTTTTAATAACTCTGCTAAAACCACTCTTGCAATGATTACCTCTTTCCTTCACTCATATATGGTGCCCCTATCCTTACCAACTTGCAGTATCTGTTAAAACTAAACTTGAAATATGTTACAACAAAGATAATACATTTGATGCCAATAAATAATACTATACACCATGGCAAGGCTCTTTAAAGTTTGAACTGCTTCAAACTACCCTCACTACTTGGACTTTGTACAACTAGCTAATGCCCACAACATCATTTACAAACCCCATGCCTGTCCTACGTTAAGCTCTATTACTCCTTCCTATCATCCAAACAGACCCCTTCATTCAAATGATAATAACTGTTCATCATCTATAAACCTCATTAAGCCATTGAAACTAGCCTTTACTGCTACTGCCAAAAAAAACTGAATTCTATTCCACAGGCTATTAGAACTGTAACTTAACATGCTTCTTTCATGCATCTTATGAGAGACCACCTACCAAACTCATGGCTCTGCTCATGCTATACCCCTAGTTGACCATCAGTCTTCTTTACTTTTTCTGCCCTGTCTGCATCTGCACAGATTCTCCACCCATCACTACTTTATCATCTTCATCTGGCTATCCTACCCTCTCTACCACTTTACATAACCTCTGCCTATCACCTTCTCCCATTTATACTAATATACCCTAATCTTTCATCCTCTCTATAGTTACAATTAAACTGAACACATGGATTTTAATTATTACTACTGTGAATTGCCTAAAGGATTCTCTACAGAATTGTATATTGTGTTTTACTTTGCTTTTTTTCATTTTTCTTTTTGTAACACATCTTTGTTATACCTTCATTTCTTACAGTATTGCTAATTATTTTTGAAATGTATCATTTTCAATGGCTTTTTATGTAATGAGTTTGAATTTTTTTATTCATTGTTAAATTGAGCTTTTCTCCCTGGGCCTCTGATGAAAATGTGGTCCTGCCACCCAGTCAGACTTTCCCAGTAAACAAATGTCAATAAAGAAATAAATATGATATGGTAATTTACAGATCTTGTCTATCCCATTCCATAATACAAAAAAAAAAAAAAGTTGAAAAAGACGTAAATGCATTTTTCACTTTGGGTCTTACAAATAACCTCATCAGTACAAGACAAAAAAACTCTCCATTGTCCCACAAAATTGGTTAATGAGGAATAACCTCAAAGATCATTTAGGAACTACACTATGCTTCAAACATCTTGGCATCCTGCTGGAACAATCTCTGAATTTGAGTTTCACATCACCAATAATAAATCTAAAGTAAATACCCTATTTTTATTGGCCAAAAATGTCACATTTCCTATCACCTGATGGCAGACTAGCAATTAGAAAAGGAGTTCTTTCATCACAGCTTGAATGCAGACTTCCTATTATTGTCAGTACCTCAAAAGAAAACCACTCAGCTCTGCAAACCCTAGCCAGTCTCATCTATAGATTCATTGCAATATCAACCCCCCTCCCCAAGGAGAACACTACTTCTTAGTCTAGATCAAATAAAAATGGCAGTTCTTAATCCACAGACTTTGATATAATAACTCTTCCATTTTTTTCTCCAGCCATCTTTCTCAAAAAAACACTCCCTACAACCTTAGATCAAAATCCTCTGTCTCCCTTCCTTTACACACCACTCAAAAACTCCACTCCACTGACCAGATATTCTGAGTAATGGCATCTCAGACATGGAAATCACTATCTGCAACCCCCCAAAAATGTACTTCACCAATTTTAAATATCAGCTCAAGAAATGTTTCCATCAAAGAGCTACACTTAACTCCATAACTTCACTATGTTCCTTCAGTCCTATCTCCTCTACATTCACTTCATAGCTTACACTAAAATAACTATGCTCAATTAATCACTATTGCTTCTCTCTCTCTCTCTCTCTCTCTCTGTGCTGTACCATCTTCTATGAAATCTCACCATCCCAGTCTGCACCCCTTCTACTTCCTCAGTGTACCCATCATCTTCTGTTGCAGTTCACTAGCTATTCTACCTGAGATTTAACATCCATCTTCCACAATATCATCCTATCTGTCACTATAGCCTAAATTAACAATAACTCTGTAGATAAATGTGCATATACCATGGCAGATGATAGACTCTTACTTGATTAGGCAGATGCCTACATTTTTTTATGTTTTGCATGCTTAATACTGTATTTCTCTTTCTCAGCTGTACTATAAATGATTTCTTTGTCTATTATGTACTGGCCGAGTCTGAAATTAGTCCAGCTGGATCAGTGCTCAATTCACAGTCAACAGATTGCAAATAAATAAATAAAAATTTAAAATAAATAAATCTCATTGCTTGGTGTACTTCTACTCTCCATTGGCTATTAAACTCTGGCCATCACAATATTAGACATCTAATTACAAACCTACCCACCCATACCCACTTCTATCCAAAGCACACTTCTGGACATGCTGCTTAATAAATTTCCACCATAGATGCTTCTCAGTTCAAGTACTTCCAAATACTCTTGATGATCACTCTCCTTTCATATCACACTAGACTTTAAAAAACTAAGCAAATGCATGTTGCTATTTATTGCTGGTATTTCCCATCACACAAAAAAGTCACTCATACTAATAGTACCAAAGATAAGCTAGGCCTCCATTCATAGTTTAGTTCATCATAACAGTGATTTATGTCATTTCTCTCTTTATGTCAACCAAATTAGTAGTCACTTTATCTGATCAGAACATGTCATTATAACTAATTCATGTCAGGAGATCAAGAGAAAGATGTACCATGTAACAAAACTTGAATCATGTGGAAATCTTCCAAAAATCTTTACTAGTACTTCTACTTAAACCATAAAAGGCAAACTTGAAGTGGTATCAGGGAAGCTATATCTTCTTACTCTACAATATAGCAACAATGCTGCTTTTGTTACCTGAAATCATACAGGGATGAAGTTACAAAAAAAAAAAAAACTTAATGGTTGGTTTATGGATTTATATCTGGTATTGATCAGCACACCAGACAACAACCAACTAAAGACATTGCAGAATAATTCAAGATCATCTTTGGGACCGTGTACGCCAACCTCCCAAAATTCCCCAATATCCATTCAGATATTCACCCACAGTTCCTGCTCTTTGAATTTTGTCATAGTTCAACTATTAAATTTTAAATATATATATATATATATATATATATATATATATATATATATATATATATGGGTCTACTTCTAATGACCGAAACGCCGATTCGCCGACAGTGAAATCACCGACACGAAAACGAACCGACAACGAGTTGTTGACACGACCATCCCACAGACGGAAGACCAGAGGGACATGTAAGGTGTGTGTAAGTATATGTGCAGTGTGAGGGATGAGGGAGGAGGGAGGAGGACAGAGTAGAGTGGTGTGTGTGCAGGGGGGATGTAGGTGAGGGTGTGGTGTGAGGTGAGTGTGTTGGTAGTGTAGGGTGAGGGGGGTTGTGGTGTGGTGAGTGTAGGTGGGCAGGTAGGGTAGGGTAGGTGTGTGTCGGGGTTGGGGTTCGGGGTGTGTAGTGGTGGGGTTAGTGTGAGGTGTAGGGTTGAGGTGTAGGAGTGAGGAGGGTGTGTCGGGTGGGTGTGAGGGTGGTGGGTGTAAGGTGGTGTAGGGGGGGTGTGTGTGTGAGGCAGGTGGGTGTTTAGGTTCGGGGTTAGTGTTTGGTTAGGGCTGTGGGGTATGTGTGTTGGTGTAGTGTGTGTTGTGTTGTTGTGTTGTGTGTTGTGTGTGTGTGGTGTGTTGGTGTGTGTCGGTTTTTGTGTTTGGTGTTTTTCGTGTGTTGGTTCGTTTTTCTGGTTCTCGGTGATTTCTGTGTTGGTTCGAGGGGAATATATATATATATTTATATATATATATATGAATTGTTTTATTTATTTTTTATTTTATTTTATTTTTCATTTGGTAACCAGGATAGTCTGACTGGACAAGGTCCATTTACAGCAGAGGCCTGGGGAGAAAAGCTCCACAAGTTATTTAACAATACTAAATAAGGATAAAAGACATACAAAAAATGTAGATCAGTGACATATAAAATTAACAAGGGAGAGACAAAACATATTTCTAATATATGCAATGTACAGAGTAATCTGCAGTTTAGTTCTTCATGTTTACTATCTGTGGCTTATCAACAGTAGGTAAGCCAAGGAAGGAAGTAAAGGAAAGAAGGAAAAAGTAGAGGTATTTATGTAATCCATGGACATTTCCATTTATTAGTAAGATGTAATTTGCGTGAGTTTTTGAAATGCAAGGTAGTGGAGGCAGAAGTAATACAAGTGGGGAGATTATTCCAGGCTTTCACTGTGGTGTGAGAGAATAGAGCTTTCCCTGCAGTGTACTTTTCCCTAGAGATACTGAGGAGAGATTTGTCAGTAGACTGAAGAGGGCGATAGAAAGAGTAGTGAGATAGTTGATTTAGTGCAGGAGTTTACGTGAAGATGTTGACGGCAGTAACTAGCTGATGATAGCTGAGTAATTGTGGAAGTTCTAACCAGTGCAAGTCCCTTAGTGCCTGACAGTGATGAGTTCTAAAGGTGGAATTGTTAGCAAACCTGGCAATTTTATTATAGCACGACTCAAGTTTGACAAGATCGGTTTTATTAGTTTGTGTTAGGACTGGTGCTGCATGCATAAGAGTGAACAACAGGTAAGTTTGGGCAAGGGTGATCAGTGCCTTGTCTGTGAGGAATTTTTTATGTCTGTAGAGCGTTCCCATTTTTTTGTGTATCTTTTTGATGGTTTGAGCAATATGGACATCAAAGAAAAGATTTTTGTCCATTTCTACACCAAGGAGTTTAGTATGGGACGTTGGAGAGATGGCAGTGCCATTTTTAGAATTGATAGAGAAGGAGGCGGGGTGGGTTTACATTTATTAGGGGTGAACAGGAGCTGTTTAGTCTTGTTTAGGTTTAGAATAAGTTGGATGCTTGTAATACAACTTTCAACAAAGCTAAAAGATTCTTGGGTGACTTTTGTAAGGTGGTAAGAGAAGGGACTGCACAGATAAGTGTGGAGTCATCTGCATACTATATAATTGAGGCATCTTGGGTGCAAGTATGTAGGTTGTTTGTAAAAACAGAGGAAAGAAGTAGGCCAAAGACTGAGCCCTGTGGTACATCTATGGTAGTTGGAAGTAGGGGAGATAGCATGCCTTGCCATCGGACAGATTGCTGTCTGTTTGATGGGTAGTTTTTGAAACAGGAGATAGTAGCAGGGGCAAAGGATAGGGAGGCTAAAGAATCTAATAGTAGGTGTGAGACCATGTCTAAAGCTTTGGATAGGTCTAGAAATATGGAGGATACAAAATTGTTTTCATTTCTGTGTTGATTAACCTGATGAGTAAAAGAGAAGAGTGCAGTGGTTGTACTGTGGAGTGGCCGAAAGCCATGTTGCATAGGAGAGAGGAGGTTATGTGTGTTATGGAATTGCTTAACTTGGGAGTGAATACATTTCCCAAGAAGTTTAGATAAGGGAGACAGTATATGGCTATGGGACAGTAATTAGAGAAGTCATAGGAATTACCACCTTTGTGGAAGGGAATGATATATGAAACTTTCCAGAATTGAGGGACATATGCTTACTGAATAGATCAGTTAATAAGGATTGGAACAGGGTAAGATAAGGATTCAGCAGCTATTTTTAAGAAGTTAGCAGGTATATTATCAGCTGCGAGGATAGTAGGTTTATGTTTTAGGAGGAGTTTTTTTTAATAGTAGAGTTGGGAACAGGAGAGAGAGAAAAAGAGGGTGGGTTATGTGGACTCCTGGTAGAGGTGGAAGAGGAGTTATTTAAGGATAACTGTGTGGATAGTGTCTTGATGGAGTCTATAAAGTGATGATTAAATTGGGAAGCTATGTCACTGTTATTATTGGAGGAGATGAGAGTGGGGGCGGTTGTTTTGCCAGGTTTTAAGAGGGAGTTGATGGCTTGCCAAACTTTTTGGGGATCTTTTGAGTTTTTATTTTGGATTCTTAGGAAGAAATTCTGTTTGTCAAGATTTATTTGCTTTTTGACCGTGATTCCTAAGTAGTTGGTAGATTTGCCTATTTTGGATGGAGTTGTCTTTTCTCCATTTTTTCCAGGCTTTGTCTCTAGACCTGAGTAAGGCTCTAGTGTCCCTACTTAGCCATGGTGCATAATTTGCTTTAGCCCTAATTTTTCTGATAGGAGCAATAGTATTAAGGACATTGGTAAATATACTGTTAAAGTAGTCAACTGCCTGGCCTAATCCTAGGGTTAGTAGTGGTTTCCAGTTACATTGTTTTAATATAGTGTTTAGTTCCTGTATATGTATGGGTCCACTTTTATTAGTCGAGGTTACATTACTTCGACTAACAAAAGTATAACCTGACTTCCGCGAAAGTGCACTTCAGTGAAAGTGCAATTTTGCAAAAGCCGATTCACCGAATCGGCAAAATAAATACATAAAGAAAAAACATTGTTTTGCAGGGGGGAAAGCCCCATTGCATCCCCCACACCCCCACTACTTAAATATACAAACTGTAAGATTGCATTACAGTGGGGGAAAGGATATATTTCCTTACCTCACTGTACTGTGCTTTGGTGAATCGGGTTTCGCAAAAGTGCACTTTCGCTAAAGTGTACTTTTACGGAAGTGGGCCTGTACTTTTCTTGTTTAAAATAATGTAGTTTCGAACATAAAAAGTATATATATATATATATATATATATATATATATATATATATATATATATATATATATATATGGGTCTACTTCATTTCACCTAACTTCCAATTCACTGACTTTCATTTCACTGACCCCATTTCCCTGAAATTTCATTTGACTGACACTTCATTTCACTGACAGTTCATTTGACTGACAAGTATTATTAGCAAGAAAATAGAATATGCCCCCTTCCCCACTGTAGTGCGACCCTGGAGTTAGAATATATAGTTGGGGGGGTGTGGGGGGCACAGCCCCCCACTTCATTTCATATGATATTGTTAAGTTTTGATATAATATTGCTTAGTAAAAGAAAAGTAAGTGGGGGGCTTCACCCCACCCGTTGTGGGGGGCTGTGCCCCCACACCCCCAACTATATATTCTAACTCCAGGGTCGCACTACAGTGGGGAAGGGGGCATATTCCATTTTCTTGCTAATAATACTTGTCAGTCAAATGAACTGTCAGTGAAATGAAGTGTCAGTGAAATGAAATTTCAGTCATTTGGTCTCAGTCAAATGGGAGTCAGTGAATTGGAAGTTTGGTGAAATGAAGTAGACCCATATAGATATATATATATATATATATATATATATATATATATATATATATATATATATATATATATATATGTGCATTAGGATATGCACCACCATGTTTTGCTGTTGGCATACATTCATACAATCCACCAACCATGTACATGAATGTTTGCGTGTCTCATTCAACCCTTTACTTGAAGATATTTTTAATGCTCTAATGTCAACAGAAATAGCTGTTTTAATTCAGGATTTTAGAAAATTGCAATGGAAAACTATTAATTTTAAATGGCTGCTGTGTATTTCAAAGCATTTTTAGCAGCTGCAGTACTGCTGACAGGGCATCAGCTTCTTAAATTGTCCAGTCATGGTAAGAGACATTTAGCAGTGTTGAAAGAATGACCACTTCTCAATTTGTATTTCAGCACTGATTAGTTGAAATTGAAATAGACTTTCTCTTTTCCATGTTAACCTAGTTTACTTATTGATATTGACATAATGCAAATGGAGAAA
The DNA here is from genome assembly GCF_019279795.1 of Protopterus annectens. NCBI lineage: Eukaryota > Metazoa > Chordata > Ceratodontiformes > Protopteridae > Protopterus > Protopterus annectens. Next base: position 788,538,047 of record NC_056736.1, on the reverse strand, counting down.
TGAGCAGTAACGTACTTTATACACATCAAGAAACAGCATAATGAGGTACTGGGAATATTGATTTATTATAAAAGGGGATTACTTAACATAAATAAAATGAAAATGGAATGTCATTAAGCTGTTCACTGTAATGGATATATAATCTCTTGGCAGAAAAACACTGGTTTGAATAGTCTCCGCATCAGTTTTTGGTGTGACTGACCATATTGGTGCTACAGATTTGGTTGCCATGAATTTTCCTCTGCCTCCAGTAATGATCATCCATTAAGAAATATCTTTAGGAATATAAGAAATAACAGAGGATTTTCCTAGGTTTCTAGAAGCCATGTACATACACCTGCTTAACCCAAACAACAATTCCAAGCAGGGTAAAGGAACATGAAGATATCAAGATAGGTAACTACTGAATCTCTTATGTTCAGTCTGTCTAACTTCCCATTAACTACAACTGAACAGGCATTGTTTGGTAAGGACCTTTCACGTATATCTGCTGCGGACATTAATGTCATCGATGTTGTTATAGATCTGCAGTTATTTACCAGTGACATGAGTCCTGGACTTATTTTTCCAATAACAAGCATACACCAACTCCATTTAAAAACATAACTCATTTGTACCATGAACATTCCATTTATGCCAACTTTTCTCAATGATTGCAAACATGACTTATACATATTACACGACTTATGTCCATAATATCAATTTTCAGTTTATTTGACACTAAGCTGTGTGGCTTGAGTGAATATAGACTGAAATCTAATCTTGAAACTTAGCCAGCTGATTAGGATGAATCAGCTGGTTGTACTAGTTAGGAAAGGACACTTTCAATACATGACTATCATGTTGCATGAACCCACTAGTTGTAAATAGATCAGTTATATTAGTATCAAAATAAATAAACAAACAAATAAATACATTTCTTAAAAGTGGTGAGTTTGTTTTATATGATTTAACTGTCTAAGTAATGAACTGATCCAATATTTTCATGAAACCAGTACTTTATTCCAAGGCTTCTTAAAATACATAAACTATTGAGAAAGCTTCTTTTAAGACCTATAGCTTCTTGTCATGTTTTGGGAAATGACCCCATGTCCATTTATTTTGAAAAGATACTAAAACCTTTTTTGATCAGTGTAAAATGTTACATTTCAAGACTCAAATTTCAGTTGTCACGTTTAGTTTATTGAATCAGCTGTTGTTCAATACAAAGGCTTAAGTCATATTAAAAATGTTCATTTGAAACACATGATCTGCAAGAAAATAAACACCTTGGTCCAAAACTGCTTCTGCAGTATAGAAAGCAAACCAGAGGAACCAGGGAAGTGGAACAGACTGGGAAAACTATACTTCCCTCATGGTGTATAATTTAAACAAAGTATACAGGCAACCAATTAGGTTAATAAAACCAATTTGAACTCAATAAGAGTTGAGTTTTTATTGATTAAGCACTTTCATCTCTTATAATAAAGAAACTTCTTCAGAATAAAATCCCATTTTTAACAGCTCTTTAAATACTCCTCCATTCACACATCCTCCAATGACAGTGAAGCAGATGAATTAATAAAAAAATGTCACAATTTAAAAAGACAACATTCAAGATATAGAACGTCCCCTGCTGTGCCCATAGAAATGGACATGTATAAAACTCACTCATACAGTAATGAGCAGTCATGTAATATCAACATGCACAGATAAGCAAGCTAAGATTTTCAAACACAAGCACATATACTGTCATGCAAATTTCAAATAAGCAAACACAGGTGTATGCCAACCACCTTGCTTCATTACTGAGCAGAGAACACTCCTGTGAGCATCATTACAATACATCAGCAGTAACTCACTGAATGCTCACATGTCAAAGGCACAATTGTGCGTCAGTATATATCCAACTATGTGCACATACACACGTACATTCAGCTCATGTTTGTACAGCTATTTGAGTAAGATGTAAACTTACGTCAATAAGTAATGGATGCGGAAATTTTACATACACCAAACACAGTGTAATGCACTGTTAAAGAATGTATTATGTGCAACACTGTGTATAGAGTAATGTTACATTGCTGTTTGATGCAGTCAAAAAAGGAGAACTGCTCACAGACAGCATCCATCTGTATACAATCCCACATGGCATCAGTATTGCCAAATCATGGCACATAACACCACATCATGGTATTGGGACATCATGATGACTGTCATCCAAAACAAATGTGGAATAACATGTCTGTCTGTTGCACATACCTGATATGACAATACACAATTCCAATCCATGTCAAAGTGTTAGTGATGGAGTATGGACAAATGCAGTTTGGCACAAACAAAGTTGTCCTAGACCCACGAGTAAAGTGTAGGGGGAGGGGGTGGGGAAGAGCTAGGCTAGGGATTAAGGGATTGGCTAATCACTAGAGTCATGGCAATGTAGGTATTGAAGGGGGATTGGAGTAGTTAAGGAAGTGAGGTAAGGAAGGGTGGGACTCAGGATGGGTTTAAGTGTAGAGAGCTAAAGGAAGTAGTTACATTTGGCGTGAGTTGCCATGAGTTGGTGGTGCAGTAACAGCTGGCTTACATCCAGATGACCTGTAGGTATTGTGGATGCAGGTAGGCCTTGGATGATGGGGAGAGAAGGGATTAGTTTAACTGAGTTAGTTCCCTCCTCTTCCTTTGGTGTTTCTCTGTTAGTAATTATTTTAAGGTGGGGATGGAGTTTGGGAATATAGGTTGGGCTTGCTGGCATGGAAGGCAACTGAGAGGAGAGCGTGTGTGGGTGAATGGTTGGTGGGTAGTGTCTGTATGTGTGTGGTGCTCGGCTTACCTGGGTATTGGTATGATTCTCTGGGGGTCTGGTAGGCATGGTGTTGTGGTAGGTGCTTCCTGGTGTCTTGTGGTGTCTCCTTCTGTTTTGCAGTTGTTGAGGTGCTTGCTGATGGTCCGGTGGTGGCTCCGGTTGGGTGGGAGGGCCGGTTGTGGTGGGGGAGGTCTTTGTTGTCGTCTGGTGTCACCAAGGTTGCTCTTGGTCATCCTGGTGTCTCCAGGGGATTCTTCAGGCCCGTTTTAGCCTCCTGCCCAATTGGGCCATGTGGTCAGGTGTAGGCATGTAGGTTGGCTGGGCTCGTCATTGCCTCCTTCTTGGTTGGGCCATGCGGTCAGGTAGTAGCATGTGGGTTGGCCTGGTAATCTGAAAAAAAAAGTGTTCCCTGGTGGTCATGGTAGGCTGTGGGTGTCCAGTGCTGTAATCCGGTCTAGGTGCATTAAGTTCGGTGTCTGGTGGATCCTCTAGTGCTCCCTGGTTGGGTTGTGGGCTTCTGTGGCCTTTCCCCGGTCTCCGGTGTGTTCCATAGTGGTCGTGGTAGGCTGTGGGAGTCCAGCGCTGTAATCCGGTCTAGGCATGTCAAGTTCGGTGTCCTGTGGATCCTCTAGTGCTCCCTGGTAGGTTCATGGGCTTCTGTGGCCTTTTCCCTGTCTCCGGTGTCATTTCTTGGTTTCCGTGTATGCACGTGGTTGCTCTCGGCCATTTCTTACGTGTGGTTGTCCCCGCTGACTTTCCTCAGTGGCAGTAGTGGTGAGGATTCCTTTTCAATCTCCCTGGTGGTTTTGTGGGCAGCTCCTGCTGTTTTTGCAGTTGTTTGGTCCGGGTGCTGGTTCACACTGCACACTGTGGATATTGGCCATTACCTGGATTTGCAGTCCAGAAGAAAGAGGTAAGGGGTACAGCCTTCTTGGTGGTTGAATTGTGCTTGTATCTGTTTGGCTTGAATGTAGATGGGTAGAGGATAGGATTTTTTGTTTTATGTATATATACATACACACCTGGTGATAGGGCAGGGGATGGTAGCTATAGGGAAGTGTGTGGCTGAATGGGTTTGCAGCGGAAGGGTGAAGAGTGTGCTAGGCAGGGGTATATTTTATTTATGGAGGAAGAATAAGTGCTTTAGCTGCTGATTAGAGTGTATGCTTTGCAGGTAAGCTATACAAGGGGTGCTTCTAGGCTGCAGAGTATAGGTAAGTAGAGGAGTTGGTAGACAGTAGTGGGGCATAGGGTAAGGCAAAATTATAGGGGTTAGGGGGGAGTAGGGGAGTTGGGCTTGTGGAACAGCGCTGACATTCTGTTCCTTTTTTACAGATGGCTAATTTGCCAGAACTGCAACAACGATGGCAGGCTATCATAGCCCAAGTGGAAGAATTATTCCAGGACATGACAAGGTCCAAGGCGGAGCCAGAGAAAACTTCAGGCAGGAAGAAATGGCACCTTGCAATGAAGACTCCAGGCTGGGGGAAAAGGCAGCGGGTGGAGAAGCAGATGGTTACAGTAGAGGCTCCTGTTCCCAGTATGTCACAAGGTAAAGGTGCAGGTAATGATATTAATTTATTAATGATTGAGGAACTAGGTTGTGAGAGTGGCAAGGCACAGGTGGTTGATGAGGTTTTGTTGGATGGGGATATGAAAAGGGGAGAAACAGTGTCAGACAGAGTGCAAAGAGGGTTGGTACAGTCAGCCAGGTGTGCTGGTGGACAGATGGCTGGAGTGGACCTGGGGTCTAAGGACAGCTTGACTGGCTCGGAGGTAGGATCAGATTTTGGGCTATGGCCAGAGGACTGGCTAGCTACTCAGGCACTGGGATAGGGCAATAGAGGGGTTATTTTAACTACGCACATTTTGGGGACGGTGAAAAAAAATATCTGGAAAGGTAAGTATGTGGATGTGTTTGAGCTTCTAGATGCAAAAGGGGTCCAGAGGTTAGTGGAAGTCAGACACTAGCAAGGACTTGTTGGCAGCGTTAGCAGCGCTGGGTAGGAAAAGGACAGGTAAGCTTAGACCCAGGACGTGGGACAACTGGGTGGTTGGCTTTATTTATTACATGGCAGTGCAGCTAGAGAAGGATGGAGTGTTAGCTTTGCCCCTTTTGGGGTATTTTATCACCATTCGAGAGGCACAATGTTTGACGATGGGGAATGCATGGTTGTGGTATGATGAGTGGTTCCGTAAACGGAAAGCAGTTGACCAGTCTCTGCTGTGGGAGGTGCGTCATCCTGATATATGACTGGCTATGATGATGGATAGTGTTGGTGGGTTTAATAGGAGGATGAGCATGGGTGAGGCAGGTGGGGTATGTTGGTCATTGGCACTTGTTCATGGGTTGGGTGCAAATTTGCACACACTTGCTTAAGATGTGGAGGAAATCATCCCGTGGCTTACTGTGGATGGCAGCATTTTGGTTCATGGAACAACACTGGTATGGGCCGAGAGGGAGATTTTCTTTCCTCTCAAGGATTACATACTGCTCGAGGTAGGGGCAATTTTCGTGGACCCAGGGGACTGGGATCCTTTAGAGGCAATAGGAGGAGGGGTGCATTTCCCCATTAAGGTAGAGGTATTGGAGGAGATGCTTTGCCATTGTCCTGATTTTGTTCTTTAGACTGAGGTCATTCAAGAGTTTCAAAGGGGATTTCCTATTAACTCCACGGTGGGGTTGGGGGGGGAGTTGTAAGAACCTCCATTCAGTGCAAGGGAAAGAAGATGTTTTGGAAGAGTTGGTAGGTAAGGAGTGTAAGGCAGGGAGCTTGTGGTGTCCATTTGATACGCCGCCTTTTGTTAGCTACAAGGTGTCACCATTGGGGTTATTACTGAAGACATGGTCTGGGGAGTTTAGATTGATTCATCATCTTTAATTTCCAGAAGGGAGGTCAGTGAATGATTTTATTGGGGATGAAGAAGTTAAGGTGCATTACACCTCTTTGGACGATGCAGTGCAGGTGATCAGGGAATTTCGGGAGCAGTGGTTGGTTAAGGTTGACATTGAATTGGCTTTCCATTTGTTGCCCATTAGGAGGGAGGATTGGCCATTGTTGGGGATGAAGGAAGGCAGTAAGTACTATTTTGATACTGCCATGCCAATGGGTTGTTCCATGGCATGTGCGACATTTGAGAAATTTAGTACCCTTTTATATTGGATTTGGAAACAGAGGGTGGGAACGCAGAAGACGGTGCATTATTTGGATGATTTCTTGTTAGTTGGGGAAGGGAGGGTGGGGGCTCAACAGGGGTTGCAGGAATTTACCAGTATGTGTGAGGAACTGGGTGTACCTTTGTCACAGCACAATATGGAAGGTCCAGCAAGAGCGTTGGAGTTCCTGGGGTTAATGGTAGGTGCGGAGCGGGGATTGTTTTTGTCTACCCAAGGAAAAGATAGAGAGGCTGTGGTCAGCTATACGGGGGGTGTTGGACAAGAATAAGATTCAGGTTGGTTCAGTCATGGAACTGTTGGGTCTTCTGAACTTTGCCTGTCAAGCGGTACGTCCTGGTTGGACATTTTTCAGAGCATTAGCTTATATGCTAAAGGGGTTAGGAGCAAACATCACTGGATTAGCGTGACCAGGCTAGTGCAGGAGGATTTGAAGTTGTGGGATGGTTTTGTCCAACAATTTAATGGGATTTCCTTTTGGCAGTCAGATTGGGTGGGTCAGGAAGAACTTCAGATGTTTACAGATGCAGCGGGTGGTCTCAGCATGGGGGCTTACTTTGGGGGAAGATGGTTTGCAGAGCAATGGCCTCCAGACTGAAATGAGGAATGGAGGTGTGATGTTGCTTTTTTAAAACTGATACCGATATGGGCAGCTTCGGTGGTGTGAAAGGAGCAGTTGAGGAACAAGCAGGTAGTTTTTCATTCAGATAATATGGCTGTGGTGAAGGTGTTACAAAAGAAGACAGCTAAGGCAGAATTACTGTTGAGGATATTGCAGAAGCTGGTATTGCAGAGCCTGTTAATACATTTTTCTTTTACAGTGGTACATGTCCCTGGTGTTAAGAATGATATTGCTAATAGTTTGCCCGCTTTCAGTTTTGCAGGTTTTGAGGGTTGGTTCCGGGGGTGGTCGAGGTGCCGGAAACACTGCCAGAGGAGGTGTGGAATCTTGGGGCAGGATAGTCAGGCATCTGGTGCAGAATTCCTGGGCTTCTTCCATGAAGAAGGCATATGGTAGGGCTCTTTTTGATTTTAATCAATTTGTTTTGTGATTGCCAGACAAGGAAAGGGTATGGTCAGAGGAATTATTGTTAAGATATGCGGCTAGTGTTTGGGAGAAAGGTAAGGCTTTGCAGACAGTTAAAGTGGATCTGGTGGCTATTAGCAATGTTGCTAAGTTGGGGGGGGGGTTGCAAGATTGTATGAAATCTTGGACATTAGAATGTATGTTGAAAGGGTGGGGGGGGTGATGGTGGAGCGTAAGGATACACGGTTGCCAAATACAAGGGAAATATTGAAGATTTTGTTACAGGGTTTAGGATTATTACATGGTGGGCAGCTGGATTATTTTATGTGGTGCATTCTATGCACATGGTTATATTTTGGCACTTTCAGGGTATTGGAATTGTTAGATTCCTTATGTTGGAAGGATGTTATAGTGACTGAGAGGGAGGTCAGCATTGTAATACAGAAAAGCAAGATGGATCAGTAGTGTAGGATGGTGCTCAAAGCGGACAGTAACCTTTGCCTTTGCCCAGTAACTTGGACTACAAAATTTAGGAGTAGGAGGTTGGGGTGTTCAGGGAGGTTGGTGCTTTGTTCAAGGGTTGGCAGGGTAGTTTCCAGTAGTAGGGTTATTACTTTAATTAGGAGGATTTTGGGTTGCATGGGATTTCCGGCTATGAAGTTTGCAGCTCATTCTTTTAGAATTGGGAGGGCTTCGGATTTGGCTAGACAGGGTAGTTCAGTTGAGGTTATTAAAAGGGTGGGCAGGTGGTCCTCAAATGCCTTTTTATCTTATATCAGATAGTAGTGTTTGTGATTATTAACATTTTTTTTCTTTTTCTTTTAGGGAAGCGTATGATCATTTTGTGCCATTTTTATATCCACTGGGCTGAGAAGCATGCTTTAATCAGGTAGGATGGAAGGAATTTGGGTTTATCTTATTTAGGATGCTCTGTGTTTTGGCATGTGGTTAGGGGTATGCATTGGGATAGGTTGATGTTTGAATTTCAGAAGGCTAAATTGTGGCTAGGGTGTCCTGATATAATAATAATTATTCATTTGGAAGGTAATGGCTTGGGCATTTTGGCTAAGAAGTGTTTAGCGGAGATTATTTTGCAGGATTTGTGGAGACTACAGGACAGGTACCCGGGTATGCAAATTGTGTGGTTGGAGTTGATTCCTCGATTGCCTTGGGGGGAGGTGTACAGTTATAAAGCAATTGAAAGGGCCAGGAGGTTTGTTAACCATACATTGGAGAAGCAGCTAAGAAACTCAGGGATGCATATCATTCAACATGGTGACTTTGGGCAAGGAGAGGTAGGTTGGCATCAATCCGGATGTTCACCTGAATGAAATTGGTTTGTATTTGTTTAATTTGCATCTCAAGCTGTTTCTACAAGAGATGCTGCAGGTTAAAGTTTAGGAGGGGGAACAGCCTGGGATCAGGCTGGTGGCGGAGAAGAGGGACAGTATTGTCCTCTTGTGTTCCCCCTCTAAGGATGTGGTTTGATTTCATCAATGGTTTTGTGTGGTGGATAGTGAGCAGGTACGCTGCCTATTATTTGTGTGGGGGGTGAGCAGGTGCACTGCCCCGGTGAAGGAAGTTTCAGGGTGAGCAGGTACGCGGCCCTGAGGTGTAATCGAGCAGGATAAGTTGTTATGCTGCCCTGAGGATCATTGTGGCTGAAGGCAATTGATGTTGTTTATATGTTTGAAGTTCATGTTATGGTAATATATAATAAAGGTCATCAAATGGCATTGTGTGTTTAGAGTGGTTTGTTCGAAGGGGGGCCAGGACAAATACAGTCTGGCACAAACAAAGTTGTCCTAGACCCACGAGTAAAGTATAGGGGAGGGGGGGGGAAGAGCTAGGCTAGGGGTTAAGGGATTGGCTAATCACTAGAGTCATGGCAATGTAGGTACTGAAGGGGATTGGAGTAGTTAAGGAGGTGAGGTAAGGAAGGGTGGGACTCAGGATGGGTTTAAGTGTAGGGAGCTAAAGGAAGTAGTTACATTTGGCATGAGTTGGTCCATCACACTCTTCCTTTTTTGGTGGAGGAAGATTTGGATGGTTAGACTGGAGAAGAGGGACAGGATTGTCCTTTTCTGTTCCCCCTCTAAGGATGTGGTTTGATTTGGCCAATGGTTTTGTGTGGTGGAAGGTGAGCAGGTACGCTGCCTATTATTTGTGTGGAGGGGGTGAGCAGGTATGCTGCCCCAGTGGAGGAAGTTTCAGGGTGAGCAAGTACGCTGCCCTGAGGTGTAATCAAGCAGGGTGAGTTGTTATGCTGCCCTGAGGATCATTGTGGCTGAAGGCAATTGATGTTGTTTATATGTTTGAAGTTCATGTTATGGTAATATATAATAAAGGTGGTCAAATGGCTTTGTGTGTTTAGAGTGGTTTGTTTGAAGGGGGGCCGGGACAACATATGTTATCTGTCATTTTCCCCATTAAAACACATGTTTATAAACTAACACTTGCAGCAGTAGCTGCAGGTTAACTGCAAAATGCATGGACAGTTAAATGTGGGAAGAAAGTGTAATATCTTAATATATGTCATAAACACATTGCAATAGAAATAAATGTCACACGATGATAGCACATAAGCATGACAGGTACATGCATGATGTGCATGCACAAGAGTGCATATATAGCCCAATCAACTAAATGGCAATCACCATGTTGGCAGCAAAACACAAGTGCAGCATGCTGACAATACTTACGGACCAGAGGGACCAGGCTAATGGGGCTGAGAATCTGGAATGACCTCATGCACTATCTCCCTGAATAAATCATGCATAGTAGTGCCTTATCTTGAAAGAAGAACCCCGTCATGGCCCTTATCTATGTTCAGCACATATTGGCGATGACCTTCCAGACCTCCTCTCAATAATTGTCTCAATTCTGGTTGTATCTTTGTCTTCTCAGGGGTGTAGGCATGATGGCTCAGGCAGGGGTTGGTCCAGGTTCCTCTTCATCATCACCTTCATCCTGGGAAGACTCGGGCAATAGGCTAGCATGCACTTGTCATTGTCTGATATGACAGTCTCCATGGGTCACAGGCTCTGCCAAGATTAATTGCAAAACACAACAGAAAAGAAAAGCAAATGTCTATCAAGCAGAACAGGTCCATGAATATTATAGCAGAACCTAACATAAATATGATGACAATTTACACAGGGACTGGCATATGTCCATAATGGACAGAGTTATTTCATAAATGCCTGGCCTTAAATATCCCATTTGTAACCAGATGTCAGTATTATTTTATGAACAATTGTATAGTCTTAGAGACACCCACCCAGGTCATTAGCTTTCTAAGAATGTATAAATGCTCAAATCAAGACATTGTAATGTCTACATCTAATGATTTATATGAACAGCAACTAAGCTTCATTGTTAAAATAAGGCAAAAGTGATATGACAATATTGTAGACAATAGGCAAACCATATGACAAACATCTCAGCCAGAGAACATGATAATTTGCTGAGCACTCATACATATAATGAATACAATAAAAACAAAATACCACAGTGTGTGACATATGAGAATCAGATATATGGGGCACTAACAGTATTGCATGTGTACAACTGTAGGCATTATCTACCAAAAATTATTAACCAATCAGTAGTCTGCAAAATGTGAACATTGTGAAGATGCTTGCTGATTATGAACTGTTATGAAGAAGTCTCTATCTGCATACATGGCAGTAAACCTAGGCTATAACTGTGTTTTAGCAGAAACAGACACTTGTGGTACTATTGTTGAACTATACACTTGTGTTAAACCATGCGTTATAAGCCACAATTAAAGCACTAAGGCTTGCATGCAAAACATCTATCACGACATTATGTGTGACAAAAACACCAACTTAGCTGTTATTTATGTCGTGGATTACAATTCAAAACCTGTGTACTGAAACAATGGCTCAGTGCTATATGACAGCTAAATATTTTTAGTTTTAATCACAGTGTAAGCACACCCACAGAGTGATGATTTCAATTGCATGATGGGTATTTTTGAATTCTAATCAATATACATGTTACTGTGAAAAAACAGGCCTGTAAACAGAAGCAGATGCATTTCATTTCTTAAAACAGAGAAAGTAATCAACATACCTCTCTCCCTCTGCTACTCCTCAAGCCTGTGCATCCACTCAAATCACATGGCTCTGTTCCTGGTCTGATCCTCCTTGTCTGAAAACAGAAAAGAGTAAGTAGGAATGATTTATTCTTCAGATAATAATGATATACAGTACATTGCTCAGAACAGTTTCCTATAAATTTATTCCCAAAGATTGTTAGATAATCACCATATACATTTTTCTATTACATATAGGTTGTAACATCTTTGAGCACTGCTTGCAAGACATGAGATTCAAGCCTGCAGCTACAATGTCCATTCAAAATCTAACATTGAAAGCTACCTAACTAGCTATTCCATCTTAGCTGAAGATACGTTTTCAATGCAATGAAAAGACTTCTTTTTATGACATCACCTAGATGGAGAATGGTCTACTAATATGGAACCGGGATTAACATTTCAAAGTATAACCATTTGCTGGTCATGTACCTAAAGAGTTTGAAAACCTTCATTCATGTCAGCATTGTGTTCAGAAACATTAACAGTAATGGAAATCATTCATTCCTCAGACATTGGAACAGTGTCATGTAGCACAGAGCTTCTGTGAAAGGAACCATACAAGCTGCTGTACATAAGGGACACAGTAAGGTATGTATGAGGACCATGATATTTCTTGGTAAAGTGCCCATCAGTAACAAAATACATACTTCTTCCCTGTTCTGCATTTCAACTGCTAGTCTATCCATCCCACTCTCTCAAAACTTGACGATGATACTGGTCTTGAACCGGATGTAATATTTAATAATAAAAGAGAATTTTCTAACACTTTTACAAAGTATATAATATTAAACAAAGCATTGGTCAGACATGCAGCAAGCTTTACTTGACCCTGCTGTTAAATTGCTGATGTTATCTGACCACTATGGATTACAAATATGTTCATAGGAGTTCAACAAATAACTGAATTATTCAAAACTGTGCTCAAAATATACTTTAATAACAATAATTAGAATATGCTTCTTTAAATAAATGCAATGGGTGGAATAAACCAAGATAAGAAATTCAGATATGTGCCCCCTATGTGGACTCTAACCAACAGTATGCCTGCTTCCTTACAAGCCAAAGTAACAGCCAGCACACAAACAAACAGGTACTGCTCTACAAACCGTTGTTGGAAAGCGGATTTTTTCAGAGTGTTATGGATTACAGCCATATTCATAGGAATTAGACAAATAACTCTGTTATTTATAACCATTGTAACCATGCACAACACAAACATTAGTAATAATTACAGGAATATGCTTCTCCAAATAAGTACTATAGGTGAAGTAAACCAAAATAACAATTACAGATACATTTCCCCTATGTGTATTACAACACACAGCAAGCCAAAATTTAGAAATGGGGGAGAGCAGTTGCCTTGCAGGCTGTGTTAACAGGCAGCAGAAGTTTTATTTAAAAAAAAAAAAGATACTACAAGTGTTTATTAGACTTTCTGAGGAGATAAATACAGAAACTGCAAACACTTATTGGACATCTTATTGTAAAGAAATAACAGCTATCGACACATAACTGAAAACTTATGTGTAATCAGTCAGTACAGGCATTCCTTTTTGGCTTAAATAAATGTGTCTATGTACTTTATTAGGAGGAATGAATTAAAGAAGTTCTGTATGGGTTTTATTTTGGAGAATGATGGTGCAGTATGTGATACTATAATGGAAAACTACAAAGTGCATAGTTACCCCATGGCCTAGACACTACAGGAATCAGTGATGCATGAGAACAGTCTATCCATCCACAGTCCCTTTTTCCCATTTTTAACATGGGGTCAAGATGTCACTTCAACAGACATAATCATCTAGAGTCAAGGTTTATACTGCTGGGTGGTTTGCCCTGCCACAGAAGCTCATCCATACCACAAACACTTATGACCAGTTTAGAGTGCCCAATCCACCTAAAACATGTCTTTGGAATGTGGGATGAAACTAGAGCAAACCCACACAAACACAAGCAGGACATACAGAGTCTGTATAGAAGGCTCCTCATCTGTTAATCAAATGAAGGAACCTCTTCCTGTCAGGTGACACTGCTATCCATTGTGCCACCTGAGGGCAGTGAGGCAACAATGTTATCCACTGTGCCACTATGCCACCTGAGGACAGTGGCTATGTAAAAAGATGCTGTTAGATGTTGTAAAACATATGCATATCTACAAAGGTCATAATTATCGATATTATAAACATTATTAAATAAATTAACAGCATGGGGGTTGAACCCATGCTGTAAGGGCAGCAGTTAACATGTCCACTTAATTATCTCCATGAGCTAATTGTCACAGAAACTAATACTCGATAATAAAAATCATTTGATATATATATATATATATATATATATATATATACACACACACACACACACACACACACACACACACACACACACACATATATATATATATATATATATATATATATATATATATATATATATATATATATATATATATATGTGCGACAGAGTGATATATCTTTCAAATCTGTAGGCATGCTCAAGTATGCATAAAATATTGTCACTTACTATAGGGATCCAGGGGCTGCCTCTGCATCTTGCAACCCTCCTTCATAGCTCTTCCATGTCACTCTGATGGAGGTCATCATAGCAGTACTCCAGTGTGATAGATCCCAGTCATTCTTCAGTGCTCCCTCACAAAGTTGCATAATTCTGGCTCATCTCCTCATCAGTCCAGTTAGGTGCATGGACACATCTCAGCATCCTCGAAGTAGCCATTATGACCCGAAAGCTGAAGAGCTCTAAAAATTCAAACACACTGAATTGTTCACAGAGGTATCACTCAATTTGCAGTTAGCAATGATCTGATCTGTAAATGCATAAAAAGCAATATTTGAAAGTGATGCTGATGTCATGTTATCAGATGACTGGCAGATAATGGATAAATGCCACACATGGTACCATTTATCGATACCTATTGGGTGTTTAAGTAGAACACCTTGGTTTTACAGCACATGAAACCAGTTTACATGGAGAAGCACAAATCTGATTTCAAAAACTTGAATTTCAATGAACCTCATTAATTACATATAGGTTCATAGGTGTGTATTAGGCTAATGGCCCTGGAGCCTTTACAAGCCTAGCCCATAGGAGTGCCCTGGCATCATGCTGCCCAAAGTTATTTCCCAGTGCCTCTATCAAGAAGAGCCACTGGAGTGATCCCCGGGGTGGACTTTCTATTTCCCATCCACTCATTAAGATTTCTCTTGAAGAGGGACAGTGAGAAGCTCTGCTTGACATGTATGGGAAGTCTATTCCAGAGCATGGACAGTCTCTGGGTGAGGAACCTGTCCCTCCAGCATGTTCTGTTGATTGTGGTAATGAGGTTGAGGTCTCTGGAGTGTGTGGTGCGGAGGGATTGGGATTTCTTTAAATGTAGCATTTCTTAGAGATGGGTCAGACATGGCTTTATAAGTCAAGCAGAGATTGCCTCTAAATAGGTGATATGAGACAGAGAATAGCTGGATTCGTTTGAGTCTTTCCATGTAGGACATGTTTTTAATGCCTAGGATTCTCTTCGTGAGGTACTTCTGTAGCCTCTCCAGCTGTTGCAGGTGTATAGTGAGGTACATGCCATGTGGGGCATTGTACTCGATGATTGGTCTAATGAGGGAAGAGTAAAGAGAGATGATGACCTCTTTCTTCCTGGATGAAAAACCTTTGGTAATGAGATGTGCCACATAGAAGGACTTTTTAACCACAGTAGCAATGTGCTGGTTGAAGGAGAGATTGCTGTCAAACTGCATCCCCAGATCTCTTATAATGCCTTCAGTGGGATCCCGTCAATGTGGTAATTAGTGGGAAGTGAATATTTACCAAAGGGGATGATGACACATTGTTTGGCATTAAGCTTAAGGCAATGGTTTTGACACCAGTCATTGGTCTCAGCGAGGCCTTTCTGTAGGATGTCTGCATCACTTAGGGAGTTAATGGCTCCCAGCTTGCAGTCATCTGCAAACTTAGTCAGCCAGCATCCTTTTCTGTTGGCCTGGACTTCTAAGAAATAGATGCTGAACAGGAGAAGACCCAGGAATGATCCCTGTGGGACTCCACTCGTGACTGGTCAGCAGTCTGACTTGGAGTCCGATACTTTCACACTGTGTGTTCTATCTGTGAGCCAATTTACAGCCCACTTAGTGATATAGGGGTTGATGCCTAGTTTGATGAGTTTGTCAATAATTCCAGAGTTAGGAATGGTATCAAAGGCCTTGGCCAGATCCAGGTAGGCTGCATGCACTGCCTTACCTTCATCCACAGCCCTAATGACTGGCTCAAAGAAGTCAACCAGGTTGAGCAGGCATGATCTCCCTTTCACAAAGCCAAATTGTGTGGGGTCTAGAGTTTGGAGATTTCTTATATCTTTGTTAATCAGATCCATGATGATGCACTCCATAACTTTACATATCAGACTCGTCAGGCTAATGTGGCGATAATTCCCAGGATCTGTAGTTGCTCCTCCTTTATGGAGAGGGATGACTGTAGCATTGCACCATTCAGTAGGGACAAAGCCTGAGGTGATGCTCTGATTGAACAGGGCACACAGATGTTGTGCCAGTTCACTTTGTAGTTCATGTAGAGCACAGCCAGGGATATTGTCAGGTCCCATCGAAGCTGTATTCTTGGCCTTGGACAATGCAACTTTAACCTGTGCTGCAGTAATCCTGGCTGCCTGGCATTCTTCCGGAAGTGTGATTGGTCCTTTGGGGGGAGAGAGAAGTGTAAAGTTAGCACTGAATCTGTCAGCCAATATGCTGGTAATATTTGTTGGCTCGGTGTAGGAGGTACCATTGTTCAATAAGTCAGAGCAAATCTGGGTATTGCCATGGAGATTCTTAATATAACTACAGAAGGCTTTTGTACAATTTTATATAAAGGTGGGTGCATATCAGGTGCACTTTGATTCTCTGATTAAGAGTGAGAGGTACATTTGCATTTGGTAGCATTTCTCTTTTGGTGATTATTAAATCTCTTCAAGACCATCATTTCCAAAGATACCTAGTTAAATTAATTTTTACTCAAAATATTATCTTTAACAGAAGTTGTTATAAGTTATTGGAGTGATGTTGGTTTGAAATTTATTCAGAAAGGTGCTGCTATTTTAAATAATTGATTTCAGTGGCATATGCAGTTGTATAGAAAGACTTAAATTGCTTATGTTAAAAATATATAAATGTGTATTTACATGATCATCCACAGTTCTTAATGGTGGTATTTCCTTACACTCTGTGGTGTAATTGCAGATACCTATGGAATCTGACACTATCCATATGTACTATGTTATGCTGATATTATGGATATTTCTTAATTCATGTAGTCTGTGATAGAGTTATTGGAAGATGAATGTTGCACTGACTTTGTGAAAGAAGACTTCAATGTAAAATCATACACTGCTCAAGCAATTCATCACACATTTATAGCAGAGCAGCTTGCAAACCTTGCTCAAGGAATCAGCCAGTTAGACAAAGAACTGCACTTGCAAGTAGTTGCAAGACATGAAGACTTGTTAGCACAAGCAATTGCAATAGAGTCTTTGGAAGATGTTCTGCAGATGATGCACACTCGAATTGCTGCTTTACAGAGTGCAGTAGACAGAATCCGTGCAAAGATTGTCGATCCACACAACAAGATAGTATCTCGTACTGCCCAGCTGGCAAGGTTGCAGGTGGCATGTGATTTACTGAGAAGGATAATATGCATCCTATATCTCAGTAAATGACTTCAAGGCCAGCTACAGGGTGGAAGCAGAGAGATAACTAAATAAGCTCAAAGTCTGAATAAGCTTCATCTTTACTAGCTCCTACTCTCTGAATCTACGGACATTTCCAGTGAATAAGGACACCTGAAAAGGACCTCCAACTGCCTCATCTCCTGTTTTTGCCAAAGAATCCTACCGCCCAGTTCTGAACCCTGTAATAAAAAGGAAGCTAGAAAGTATGTGTCTCCTTCACCTAGCTATATAGTGGAAGTAATACCAAGTTATTTCCGTGTCTATAGTTACACTATTTAGTCAGGATACACAGCAGCCTTACCCCCCCTTCCCATTAACAAGCTAGTCTCGTAAAAGCAACCTGGGAAACTTTCCTCCCAAATATCCCATACATGCTATCCCCTCTTCCTACCTCCTTCTGTAATCCACTTTTTGCCTACTAGAAGGCACCATAATCTTAGTTACTATACTGTATCATAATATTCCTCTCCCTACTGTTTGAAGCCTATTCTACCTCTTCCTGCTTTCTGTAGGATTTCCCATCTTACGGCCCTACTCCTTCAAGCTACTATTCATACCTTAGAGCACAATGTACGTCCCTCAACTCACACTTACTTACCTTTGTAAATAACTTACTTCAGATTGTTTTCTGACAGTCTTCCTTCAATTGTGTCTATCCTGCTCTACCTACCCCTTCTCATATGTTCCTTTATTTTTCATTCAGTGACCTCTAACTGTCTCTATTTCTTCCCCTGTGGCTACACTTATCCCCTTCTCATCTTGCTAGCAGTTTTGGCCAAACTATGTATATCCTGCGTACCTAATAAAAGGAAATAACCATCCTGGATTTACCTACCCTTACCCCTTCTCTCCTCCCCTTTTTCCACCTCACATCCATCCCAAAATCCATATAGTGGTCTTGCCTCTCAGGGCGCCATCTTTGTCCTGGTAGAGCCCCTGGCTGTTGTGGTGCTCCTGACTCCAGCGTTACTGTACCTGTAAGTAGTTGGTGTTGCCTTAAGAGCCTTTCCAGATAGCAATAACTGAATGTCTTATTTTGTGCAGTACTTACTGTGCTTTATCTACTCCAGACTTAAAGATGTTTTTCATTGTATTGTTGCGCATTCATAACAGTGTTTAGTGCATTCTATGTTAGTTTTGTTATTTCTTGAAAGGCTACTTGTATTGTGCTTTCCACATGTGTGGCCCATGTGCTACTCTCATCATCTGTGCTAACTCAGAGGCTACTTTTGTAGACACTTTAATTCCTTTTACCTTTCTAAGTAGAACGCACCATTGTGTTGATAGGGGTACACCTGATAGTATCTTTTGTACACTTTCAAACTCTTTTTTTGGTTTAAGTACCTTAGGCTATCACACAGTCGACTGGGGTGTTTCCGCCGCATTTTGCTGTCTAAATAAAATAACTTTCCCTGCTTTCCGAGCAGCCAACTGTGTTACATCTCATGTTGGTCTTCCCACCGGTTTAGATAAAAGCCCTTTGACTATGTGAGTAATTTAAAGTGGCTAAGGTTTTTCACTGCTCCTGTTAGGCACTCTTGTTCCTATTAATTTAACCATAATCAGCTGATTGCAAATGGCTTGATAACGTACGTTCTTACTATTTTAACATTAACATGTTTTAAGTGTTTTCTTACACCTAGCCAACGCGCCTGGAAAACATGCGTTCTAACTTTGTTTTATTCTAACCTGCAATAACTATTCTGCTGCACTGTGCTCCTCCGTAGCTGTGCTGGTTAGTGAATTTCCCCTTTAAAAGCAAATGTAGTGCACGCGTTTACATAAAAGGTCGCGCCACCCAAACAGTGAAAGTTAACCTTGCACATTTCAAGGTAGACACTATTTTTTTTTTACTTTTATTTACTCAAATGCCAGATGCTTGTTAGTGAGTCCCTTCCTTACCCACTGTGAAAAGCAACAATATAAGTAGCTGCTCCGCACTGAACTGTTCATTGTTTTACTATTAAACACCTATGTGTCCTCCCACTTACGGGAGTACTGTAGCATACATTTTCACGTGCAGCCTTACTGTTTTATCACACAATGCATTAGCTTCATTTATTTGACTGCTTTTGAATTTGTTATGATTCTTTTTTTACGTGTCTTATGCACTGTTTGTTCAATAATGTGTTTGTGAAGCTTAGTGTTAATACTTCCTAATTAACAATGTTCTTTTGGTCTTAAGGATTGTTTTACAGTGTTTTATAACTAGGTGTGTTTAGTGACTGTACTTAAGCATCAAGATTATGTCCCTTTACATCATTGTTCCTCTCTATCTCTCTGACCTTCCCAGATCTTTACTAGCTCCTACTCTCTGAATCTACGGACATTTCCAGTGAATAAGGACACCTGAAAAGAACCTCCAACTGCCTCATCTCCTGTTTTTTTAAAAGAATCCTGCTTACCAGTTCTGAACCCTGTAATAAAAAGGAAGCTAGAAAGTATGTGTCTCCTTCACCTAGCAATACAGTGGAACTAATACCAAGTTATTTCCATGTCTATAGTTATGCTATCTAGTCAGGACCCTCAGCAGCCTTACTCCCCCCCCCCGTCCCATTAACAAGCTAGTCTCGTAAAAGCAACCTGGGAATCTTTCCTCCCAAATATCCCGTACATGCTATCCCCTCTTCCTACCTGCTTCTGTAATCCACTTTTTGCCTACTAGAAGGCACCATAATCTTAGTTACTATACTGTATCATAATATTCTTCTCCCTACTGTTTGAAGCCTATTCTACCTCTTCCTGCTTTCTGTAGGATTTCTCATCTTACGGCCCTACTCCTTCAAACTACTATTCATACCTTAGAACACAATTTACCCCCCTCTTACACCCCCTACACTCACACTTGCTTACCTTTGTAAATAACTTACTTCAGATTGTTTTCTGACAGTCTTCCTTCAATTGTGTCAACCCGCTCCATTTGCCCTACGGGCTCACTCCGCTCCCTTACCCTGCCCCTAAATTCCACCTGCCCCCACTGATCCCAAACTTATACTGCCTTAACCACACCCCCAACTTAACCTGCAGTCATACTTCAACCCTTCCCCTCCATCATGACCTATCACACCCCACATTTTTCTTTACATAAAACACAATTGACAACTACCTCAACCTAACTCCCCTACTAGGTCTTACTCCACCCATTTTCCCATCTTTCACCTTACCTTCCACAATGCATACCTCACTCATATCAACATATTCAAAACATCTTCTCTTATTCTCACTTCTTCCTCTCCTTATTATACCATAATTTCTAACCTGTTATGAACACCTGAACCTTATTACATCTCACACTATTTCTAAGCATACAAAAATATCTTCCCAGTCTAAGCCCCGACACTTTGTTAACATAACATCTACTCCCAGCTACCTACTACCAAAATTTCATAGGAAGGTCCATATAACTTACTTCTTTCAAAAAGACATAAAATCACTATACATATTCCATTAAACCCTCAAATCTAATTAAAAGATTACTACTTTCCCTTCTAGATGGTGACATTCATCCCAACCCAGGCACAAATAACACTGCAGCTATTGACCCTCTTTCTAGCTCACACATCCTCACCAAACCACCTACCTCTCTCGCTTTAGCTCATCTTAACATCCGTAGTATTAACAATAAAATTACCCACCTCCACGCTCTGTTAGAAACACACTCATTTGACATCCTTTGTCTATCAGAAACTTGGCTAAAACCTACAACCTATGACAGTGATATTATCCCCCCTGGTTATAATGTCTTTTGACTTTACCATAAAGCTAAAAAGGGTGGTGGGATAGCCATCCTCTACAAAACAGGGATGCAAATTACAGCTTTAGAGGACAAACCTCCCACTGTAAGCAATGCAGAAATACTAGTCTCCAAACTCCAGCTTAATACCCACAAAGCCATCTACATCATTTTTACTTACTTTCCCCCAGGTAATTATGTGAATACCCTCGAGGAAATCCTTAGCTGGCTCACCATTAATTTCCCTCAAGAAACCATAGTCCTTTTTTCTATCTTCATTAATGGCCTTCATACTAATATTCCCCAAGCCACCTGCATACAATATGCAGATGATTCTACTTTAATTTGCTCAGCCTCATCTTCCTCTGAACTGTTCACCCTCACCCAGCAGGTATTCCAGACTGTTGAGACATGGTTCTTAAATCAATGCCTAATCCTGAACCCCAAAAAAACAAAACTCTTACTGTTCTCTCCCACCCGAAAATCCACTCCTCTACACTTCGCAATAAAATCAAACAACGGCACGATTATATCACCTAATCCAGCAACCAGACTCCTTGGAGTTGAGATAGACAATAACCTAAACTTTGATACTCACATTAACAACACTATAAAACTAGTCAACAAAAAACTGGGCTCCCTCTACAGAATTAAACCCTTCCTTACTCCTCTTGCCAGAACTACCATTGCCCATACCCATCTTATCTCCACTCTCCTCTATGCCTCCCCTATTTACACTAATCTGTCCAAAAGTAACTACAGCAAACTTGCAGTTGCATACAATAATATTGCCAGATTGGCCTCTGGCTCTACATTTAGAACCCACCACTGCCTAAACCTAAAACACTTAGGAGGGCTTGAACTGCAGAATTTGATTCTCTTTCAACTTACAATAGCTCACAGAATCCTGCACAAACCCTCTAAAACTCCCATACTCACTACCCTTATTACCCCTTACAATAATCTTAAAAGCTTACACTCTTCAAATAAACTACTCATATCATCCACTAAATCCAACAATATGGCAGGTAATTCCTTGTTCTCTAACACAGTTGGAAAAACCTGGAACTCTCTTTATGAAAATCTTACTGCAATTTCCTCACTTCCAAATCTTAAATCTCAACTCAAACTTCACCTCAAAACTCAATGGCTCTGCCCCTGTATTAACCCTGATTAACATAGTATGTGTGTCTACCTACTTTACTATTCGCTTCCTCCAAACTTAACTTTTGTTCCCATACTATCACTTCTCTCCTAACAGCCTAACACTTTTATAAGCATCTAAAGATCTTTTGTCCTTGAGGAAAATCTCTCCTATTATAAATAACCTTTCTATATATGTTTTCCTTTGGTATTGTATTTAAATTCCTGATACCATGTATGTAACTAAATTTTTTTTCAGTAGTTTCTTTAAGTTGTACCACTGCAATTACTGTTTTTTAATGTGGAGCTTTTCTCCCTGGGCCTCTGCTGAAAATAGACATATATCCAGTTGGACTAGCCCGTTAACAAATGTAAAATAAATAAATAAATAAAATAAGCTGTTAAAAACATATGCTGTTGCTGTCACAGATGTTTCTTCAATGATGCTTCTTAACAAAGACGCTATCACTACCTATTCAGTGTACTAAGGATCCATATTGTTTGTGGCTTGCCTATGAATCGTGAGTTTTTCCAATGCTTTCTGTTATTTGTTACTTGTTGTAGTATTTTTACATGAAATGCAAGCAGACACTTGTGGCATAATGCTGCTGTCTTTGGACTTCCAGTCAGGATGTACCTAGTGTGAGGAGTACTAACACCTCTCCTGAGCTCTGAAGATACTGCAAGTTATGTTGATTTTACAAATATTAGTTATGAAGGCATTGTTACATTTTATATGTTATGTTAGTATTTGTCACAGACGGTGTTATACAGACCTTTGCAAAGAATCACAGGCCTAAAGCAGATGACCTACGCTGACCACCTTAAAAAACTCCAGCTATACTCTGTCGCATATCGTCTACTCAGAGGCGATCTCTGCTTAACATACAAGGCCATGTCAAACCCAGAGCTGTTGGACATGCTACACTTAAAGAAATCCCAATCCCTCAGAGCTACATGCTCCAGGGATCTAAACCTTGTCATCACAATAAACAAAACATGCTGGAGGGATAGGTTCTTGACCCAGAGACTCCCCAGACTCTGGAATAGATTGCCCATACATGTCAAGCAGAGTGCCTCTTTGGACCTCTTCAAGAGGAACCTTGACGATTGGAAGGGAGAAAGGAAATTCACCCCAGGGATCATGTCAGTCGCCCTGCTAGACAGGGGTCCAGGAAAGTAAATAATGTGGAAAGAAATAGCCAGGGAATTGTTATGGCTAGGCTTGTATAGGCCCTAGGGCAGATAGCCTAGTACCAACCTATGAACCTATGAACCTATGAACCTTTGCATTGCACAGGAATGCATACTGTTTATATTGATATATGCTGTTCACAGAATCAAATGCATAAATGGGCTTACAAAGTAATATTATCAGATACATATCACTGTCTTTCAGATGGTCAACCATCTTAGGGGTGACAACTCCCCCCCCCCCAGGAAAATGATATCAGAATTGATGCTCTCTAGCAACATGGATGGAGACTACTAGGCCATTCTAGCAATACAATTTGGAGGCATGAAATCTGGACTGACCTCACTTACATGATAGATGCAGTGATAGACCACAACTGATCCTGTGATGCCTTTAGAAAATGCTGGTCAGACAAGATCCTTCATGTAGCCAACAGAGTGTGATGTTACAAGAGGTCAAGGAATGCCAACGATGGTGGACCATCATTGACTCCCCAAGTGACATCACAATATTTCTGACCTCAGTGCATACAGAAAGAGGGGAGCAATGCGTCACTGAGTGTGGTATTGAAGCTGGAGTTCCATGCAAAACATATATGTCTTTCTTTCCATTACATGGCTTGGTATAGAAACAATCCCTACATATGGTTGTAGCATGCATATTCATGTACTTTTTTGCTTTACAATGGTAGAGTTGAGCCATGCACACAGATCCAGACAGGGTAAGGATGATGAATACAAGTCCAGTGACATGTATTGATACAACTGAAGTACAGAGAGAGCAGCCCAAACAACGTGTGTAATGCTGTTTGCATTAATATTCACAGGTCCATCTATTTCAGGACTAAACCAGTAATCAGCAGGTGAGTGCCTCCATACTTTTACTGTGATCACTACCTTGTTATTGCCTCAGTCTTATTTCATGACACTGCTGTTTTTTTTCATATTGTTGCATTAATGTGTAGCACATGTGTGATACATGACATTTATGTCAATATTTGTCAACACAGGCCCATGTGATGTACAGATGCAAAGTCCATCACATGAGTACTTTCAGCCCATGTTACTGTGTTTTATATGTGTTTCAGTAAGTGTTGTTTTTGCTAAATACATGACTGTGTTGTCTTTGTGTTTAGTGTTCCAGTACAGGAGCCACAATAGAACCCACAACCTCTCCACAGCAGGAGTCTGTCAGTGGTATACTCTTAAATATGTTTGATACTTGTCATTGCTTTAATCCTGTTGCTGTCCTCCGTTAATGCTGTGCCCTTCTTCCCATTCTTAGGCCAGTCTGCATCAATATCATCAAGTGCGCATACGAGTGGTATGTGTATACCAAACCTTCCATATGTTTTGGTGGCAATGATGTGATCACTAAGGCTGTTTTTTTTCCCTTCCAGAGTTGAAGTTCATCCCTGTTTAACAACACCATCTTCGCATTAGTGGTTTCAGGTGTGTGCGTGACTTTTTTATTCCTCTCATATGTCATGTCAGTTGACCTTGTAATGGAATTATATACTCCATGTTTGTAGATTCCTTGAAACATATACAAAGTAGATCACATGTAAAATCACTGTTGTTTGTAACATTGCAGTGACATATATATATGCCATATGTCTTTGATGATATCCCTCATGATGTAAGCACATTGTCCTGATCTGTGTCTTTGCATCTTGCAGCACATCAACTATATATTTAAATCATCAGCTCATCCAGCAATCATTATGTGGCTTCAGATGTGTATCGGCATGGTATTATGACCTTTCCATATAGGAGATTAACACGTTTGGAGACTCCATCCATGATGCTGACATTGATGTTGCTGCAGCTGTAGCTTTAGATGTGGAGTTCAACTTGTCTAGCCATTTATAGGATGATGGCACAGTGGATGTTGAACAGGCTGAGGCCATTGACCAACAGATACCAGTTAGAGTGCTGCTGATGGCAGTTCCCCACAAAATCCTGACACACAGCATCATGGTAGACATAGCTGAGGAGATGTTGTGCATGGTCGGGTGTCAGAGGATGTCAACCTCCTGCTGCAGGCAAATTAACAGTCACAGCAATGGCATTGGCCAGACATCTGTGCACTTACACATGCCACAGATTGTGTGGAACACCAGCTACATGTCATGAATGAAGGAAAAGAGTGCAGATGCAATGAGTAATGTCTGTATTGGCCATTCAGAATGAGAGTCTGCTTGCTATGGTATGATCAATAGAAACTGTGGCCTCTGCGGTACTGCAGCAGTGTGGTATTACTAGTATGATTCTGCATTCCCTGACTTTGCTTAGCAGATTGTAACCTGGGCAAGGAAGGCCACCAGTCTACAGAACCACCACTAGTCATCATTTATCAGTGTTTGTGGTCTAACCTGCATAGAGTTCAGCGGGCCATCTACTGTGGTACCATTAGTCACAAGGCATTCTACTTGCAGTCTTGCTCCTTCACAACAAAATTATGGTGTGGTCACCCCATTGGGCTCCCCTATAGAGCAACCAGAACAACAATTTTATGTACATGGTCAAGGCAGAGTGGACTGTGGTGTGACATGTCAGCAAGTTTGCCTTAGACTGTGCTAATGTGTGTCCAGCAGTGTAGTAAACATATCTGGTTCAAATTATTGAATTATCACTTTACTGTGATATATTTTCCTGTGGCTATTAAACAGTCTGCATTATTTCCTGTGTGGTTTCTCTTTTTTTCATGTTGTCATATTGTAGAGATAGGAATGCTTCACACTGTTGTGTGTCCCTTACCGTGTTCCACATACTGAAGCTACAATCTGAGTAAGTATGCATACCCATGTCAGCTGCAGCCTGAGTTGATGATCCATGTTGTGACATAATTTTCATATGTTCATTTTGTAATATGTTATGATTATGGTGTAACATCTAATGTTCAGTGTGTGCATCTACTGGATAATTGCCATTAGATGCAATTTTTGCTGCTTGGGGGGGGGGGGTTCACCTGAACATCACTGTTCAATCTGTGTTCTTGTCTATGTATGGCTTGTCGTGACTCAGAGATGTCGGTCAGACATTGCCGTGTTGCCTGGGTATGCACATGTGGTTGCATCCTACATTGCCTATGCCTGTGTATTCTGTCCCCCACATCATCATGCTCCTCCTCTGATAACTGTGGGAGGTCCTCTTCAGACATCTGTGGTTCTTGTGGTAGTTCACCTATGCCTGCAGCTGGAAGATGATGTGCGCTAGTTAGCATATTTTGTAGCATGGAAGATACCATTATCACCTGTATTGACTTTTTAGGTGTGTATTGCAGTGCATGCCTGGATATGTCTAGATAACTGAACCTAGCTTTCAGTATGCCAAACACATACTCTGTGATGTTTCTGATTGTTGCATGTGGTCTATTGTGAGCCTCCTGTGGGTTGGATGCTTCATTGTACAGTGTAATTAGTCATAGCTCAAGTGGATAACTACAGTTACATGTTGTGGGCAATGAAAACACATTTAGTCTGAATGTGAGGGGTATCCTTAGCTTACATCCTAGATGTATTCCTGTATTTACCTAGTAGTAGTCCCTCGGTATTTCACCTTGCTAGAATGCTTCCCTTAGTCCACTTTCCCTCTACATGGCACCATCATGGACACTTCCAGAGTGTGTTGCCATGATGTTTGTTATGCTGTCATCTGCTGCACACACAACCTGGTAGTTGATGAATGACCATCCCCTTCTGTTTATATATTGGTCTGCTTCAAGATGTAGTGGTGTCTTGATAGGTATGTGTGTGCAATCTATTGCACCAAGTACATGGGGGATGTTTGTAATGCTGTAAAACTAATGCATTATAGTTCTCCTTTCCAAGTGGGTGGATGGAAAGTGTAAATAGTCATCCACCTTGCTGGACATTGCTTCCAGTAATTTTGCCAGGATACAACTGGTAGCTGTCTGTGATACTCCCACAGCATCTCCCATGTGTCTCTGGAATGTCCTCGTACACCCAGGCTAAGACACACTTTGGTTTCAAGGTGGATGGATTTTCCTCACAGGGTCTGCACAGACATGTGAGGGGCACACATGTAGCACACAGCCTGCACCGGTTATCCTTCTAGCCAGTATGTGTCATTTATTTTTGCACAAATGGTTTAGCTGCATCCTTTCTCTGACTCTAGCTGGCTGCTTTCTAGGGTGCACAGCCACAGCCTCATTTATGGCTTGTATCACTGCACCCTGTTGCAGTTCATTAACAGCAGATTACAGTTTTATATACTTTTTTATATTTTGTTATGGATTTTGCTAAAATCCATAGTATTAGTTTTAATTCCTTGGGGTCCATAAAGCATATACTAAAGATTTCAAAAACAGAGTTTGTATGGCAGTTTGTTGCATTTAAGTTGCACTGTGTTTGCACAATGCATTTTGGAATCAGACTGGCATGTGTGGTATCCCTTAGTATCCTACTCTGTATATCTAAGTGCTTAGACTGCCTCCTGCATGTCCTCTGAAATCATATCTGCAACAGGCGTGCTGAAGTCTTCCTTCAGTGTGCTGCACTGTCTGCAGATAACTTCCTTGAACTTTGTCATCTGTTTCTTTATCATTAGCATTTGAAATGTATTTGCTAGAGCTTTTCTTCCCAAGCCTCAGCTGAAAATAGGCTTTGGCCATTGGGTCTGCTCTGGTCAAGAAATGCAAATAAAAAATAAACAAACAAATAAATACTTAAATTCACACAAAAATATTGTTTATCATTTAAGAGATGGTAGCAAAAAACAGAAAAAAGCAGAATAAGTAGTAATATGTAGCATAACTTGTGAATCGGCTATAAATTCTGAAAATAAGCACTGATCTCAACTGAACTATTTCAGCTTCATCCCAGAAGTTTACAAATAAAGTATAGTGAAAGTTATATCAAACTATTTCTCTTAATTAGAGATCAAAACAAAGTCCAGATAAAGAAAAAATCTCTCTCTCTCTCTATATATATATATATATATATATATATATATATATATATATATATATATGTAGTTACTAAAGATCAGAGCTCAAAGAATAGCATTGAGTTTACACAATCCTCAATCAATTCATCCTATAAAGAAAATTCAAAACAGTGGTGTAGTTATGGGGTCTATTACAACTGCTCACATACCATTATCTTGTGACACTCTTCCCTGCTGCCACTCACTCATGTTGGCAAATTCCCCACCTCACACTACCCTTATTCCTTATTCCTTATTCCTTATTCCTGTACACAACCACTAAGGTAACTATTCCTCCCAGAACCCTAATCCTAACACTAAAAACAAACTTGAAATGCTCCAAAATCCCCTTCACTAATGCTAACTCTGAGCCATCTCCAGTTCATTCCTTAACCCTAACTCTGAGTCAACTCTTGATTACTCCCTAAACGTAAAATCCCTCTCACTTCTTTAAACCCAAAACTGCCCTCTCTGTTTCCCTCCCCCACTTACCAGATTCACAATGGTGGTTGTGATACCCCTGTACTGGCCCAGTAATCAAGGAGCCTCAATAGTCACCACTGGCAAAAGTGGGGAGCGTACATACTGGGAGGATGATAAGTACACATACAGTAAGGTGCAACTTCCCTTAAGAGCACACATAGATCACAGTCAGTCTGGGGTTGGTTTCTCCCTCTTTCTCCATAACCCCAATAAGACACCCCACTGACACAGCTATAGGGTTAAGATCTCAGTTAAGGGGCCACACCAAGACCTTCAGCACCCTCTCTGCCTAACCAGTGCTTTGTGTCCCTGCCCAAGTACCTGACACACACACACACACACACACACACACACACACACACACACACACACACACACACACACACACACACACACACACACACACGTGTACCTGGGAAAGGCTGGCACAGGTTTATAGCTATGCCCCCTTCTGCCCAGACTATAAGGTAGTTTCTACTGCCACCAGCCTCTATTTATCAGATACTATATGGCCCTTACAAAGGGTGTCCAATCCTACTGTGTAATGTTACCATTATCCAAATGGTAGTCTGACCAAGAGCAAGGCTATTTAGGAGTGGCCTGTACAGTGTCACAGATATACAAGTACTCTAAGAACTTATATATGTCTCAAAAATATCAGCCACAAAGATAGGTTTAAATATATTTAATAATAAATAATAAATGAACAAGACAATACTCAGTAAGTAATCAGTTACATCAGAGTTCAAAATCACGGGAACATATTTAAAACAACATTGCAGGACAGCCTTAAATAAATAAAGAAAACATGTAAGCTACACTTTATTATATTCCTATCTGAATTTAAAAGAGT
This sequence comes from Protopterus annectens, assembly GCF_019279795.1. Taxonomy (NCBI): domain Eukaryota; kingdom Metazoa; phylum Chordata; order Ceratodontiformes; family Protopteridae; genus Protopterus; species Protopterus annectens. The sequence goes on along the minus strand of NC_056736.1, from coordinate 788,508,841 downwards.
TACTATGCCCTAGAAACTTACTTACAGCAAGGCAAGTGCAGAAGATGGTGATGATCTGGATGTTTCTGGGTCAAAGACAAAATGCAAAATACCCAGTATCTCTCTGAGAGAGTTCTTAAATTAATATCAAATATTACTGCCGGGTTAGGGTGGATGGCATCACTTTTTGTCACCTGACTTTAGTTCCCAAGCTACCCCCATTGTCAGAAAGTACAAGCATTTTAGCACCTCTCTGTGAAAAATACATATCTTTCAGATGTTTGAAGATCATGAAATTCATAAAACAATAAAACAATTCTGCATATCAAACCTAGTAATTACTTCTCTTCCAAGACGATACAAAAAACTTCTAGCTCTAGACATTGTGTCTGCTACACTGAAATTGAGAGATAACATTTATAGCACAAGTGTAAACCAATTTAATTTCAACTTATTTGCTTGGAGTTTTGCAAGTTAACCTCTTTATGTCCCAGTTTCTACTGTTAAAACATATACAGTTACACAGTTACAATAGTTTATATTAATTTCTATTCTAAGCCAGCAGGGTATGCTGTGGTTACATTTTAGCTCGGTACATGATATACAATTCTGTATACATCATATCAATATTCACAAATGACATAGAATTATTTACAAAATTCCAGATAGGTGGTCTGGTAGTGTGACAGTGATATCTGACTGCTGCACCAGCTATGGCCCTGAACACATGTTTGCATTTGAGCAGCTGCTCGGCCAGGTTGGAAGATGGGGAAACAGCTGCTCTAGCCCATGACTGCAAGTTCCTGGATTTTGACCAGCTGGGGCCTGAGTGGCTGGAAAGGTCCCATAGTTTTGTTGTTATCTGCTATATTTACATCTGATTCTTACATTGCCCCAAAATGAAGCACTGAAAATATACATTTTTATCCTAGACCATTATATAGTAATTCACACACTACATATGCTTTACAGATTATATATTGTCCTATCAATCAGAGGAAGTTAGTCAATAGACTAGTGAATGTGTGCTGCAACTATTTACAGAACATTAACAGTTAAACTTTATTGTCTCAGAAAAGGACTGAAAACAAATTCTATTAATGTGATGGAAGAGAATCAAGGTACCATATCTGATAGTTAAGTACTACAGCCTGTGGCAAAGTGTTTCACTGGGCTTCTTTGAAGAGATTTCACTTAAGTTTAAACTGAGAATAAGTGTAGGAGGGTAAAGACTTGAGAGTGTAGAAAGTAAGGATTCCCATTGTTGTGGCCATACAATTGTAAAACAATGATTTATATGTTGTTTAGTTTGCAGAGTTTGCAGTAAAAGCAGGGAATATGCTTTAAAGCTGTAGTTGAAAATGCTTAGTTTAGCAACTAGCTTGGGCAAGTCACTACAATATTATTAATATCACTACAAGTAATAATAATACCTCTATAACTGTTAGAAAGAAACCATTTCCCCCAGTGAGTATTAATGAGCTTGGTAGTGCCCCCTAATAGCTGAATACTCTGTATTACTAGATATGAAAACATGAGTAGACATGTATTACCCCTAATAATATAGCAGTCACCCTAAACACTGCACAAATATATGCAAAGCATTCATAATTGCCAAAACTGCTAAAAATCAGTGTATCAACTGAGGGGATATAAGACTAGAGTTAAACAACTGAGGTTTGTCATTTGCACAAGCTACAAACACCATTATATATGTTGCTATTACACAACATGCAATGGCTATGTAATTATGCCATATGAGACACAGTATCTCAGCCATTCTGTACATCTCTCCAAAGCCCATGTATCCACACCATTGTCAGTTCAGGTGAAGGAGCAGCTAAGTGGGGTGAACTTGAGACTATCTGATTCCTCCATTTGACAGATAACTTAAGCCAGCACTATCTGTGCTATGGACAGATGGAATGTAACAATGGGATGACCCATACCACAGCTTTGTCTAGGTGGAGGAAGCAGAGTTGCAATTGATGGAATGATGTCATGGCAGCAGTTGGAGCACTTTGAGAACATATGGAGGCAGGCTTTGATTAGGCTTTCTAAGCCAGTAGGTAAATACATATTCAACAACTGTATGCATTATATAATTATCTGCATTAAGATGTATGGAAATGCAGCTTGGATCTGTAATAATATTGTCAGAAAACTGTTTGCATAAAATTCTCTACATGGCTATAGTTGATATGATATTTTGGCAAATTCACAGCATTATAATATGTGCTGTGATTGTTGTCATACAAGTACATGTGACACAACAGTGTCAAAAAGGTCCTTCATCTTGCAGCATGTAAGTGGTGGAAGTATATCTTATGAACTGTGTACATCGTAGTAGGGGTAAGACTGGTACTAGTGCTTGACTGTATGCCAAAAAAATGGCAAGCTGCATTTTCAGTACAAGAAAATATCACATTGCTACAAGTATAGTGAATTAGTCATATAAATGTATACCCGCCCATATTCAGCCTAACTGCACAAAGAATTACTGTTTGAGTTAAGATCTTTACAAATGCTGACATTGCATACACTACATGATCATATCCCACAACAGCACTCAACATGCCTAAACAGTGCTGTTGCATAAGCTACGATATTATGACCAACAATTACTAAGACCATGTCTGTACATATTTTACATGATAATGTCCCAAAGCAGTACACAAGTCTACAGATCCAACATTACCTGTGATGAATCTGCTCAGTCCTGGCAACTGTTATTTAAATAATCCAAGCTTAACTGAGGTGCTGTATGTTAGTGTGCCCCCTGCATAATACTCAGAAGTGAGGACACAAGTTTGAGTTATATAATACATAACATCGTGAATGGGTCTATATTAAAACACTGAATGCTTAAAACAGCGAATGATGTTTCATTGACCCTTTTTCAGCTAAAGCTGAAAATGTCGACACCTTAGAACAGCGATTTCTTTCCTAGGGAATGAAATCACTGTTCCAACCAAAAACAAAACAGTAAACACTTCCAAACACATACACACGTACCTTAACCCTAATTCTACCCCCCAAAAAAGTAAACAGCTGAAAACACATACACACGTAACTCAACCATACATCTAACAAAAAAAGACAGTAAACACTTTCACATACATATGCACTTACCTTAACCTGCACCCTAACCCTAAGGTCAGTAACTGTTGCACATTCACGCTCGGGAGCTATACCAGACAAGGGAGTCCCTGAGAGCACACTACAGTGCAGAACATGGCAAAGCAATAAAGCGGTCAAGTGACTTCTTTCCCAGGGAAAGAATTTGCTGAACAGCAGCTTTGCTGTTTTGCTTGTTTGCTCTTTAGGTGTTGACAAACCGCATTCAACAAATGCGTTTTTGTCATTCTAATAGGAACCCTCGTGAATCAGTGTCAGAAAGTGATGTGTTTGGCCCAGTAGTAAAATTGCATATAGTGTTTAGAGCCAGAATAACATCCTGTACAGGTATTATATTACTTATTTCAGTGCTTTTGCTGATGATATGGTATGTTGCTACAATCTTGTGAAATATATGGCCATGCTTGCCATCACCTGGTGCTTAAACCATAACCATTAATGTGATCTTTCTATTGTATCCCACTTCCTTTGTAACACAGATGCAGAGTCTATATGATATGAGTGATGAGCTGTACACTGTAGGGCCTCTACCTTAAGTGAATTAACACAAGCCTGTTTATGCACAAACTCACACAATGCCTGCATGATATGTGTCAGATGGGCAGCACAGTGGATCAAAACTAAGACAATGGCTTCAGTCCTGAGCAATGGCCAACATCAGTGTGAAGTTTGTATTTTTTCTTGTGTGTGTTTTTTCTCTGCATTATCAAATTTCTATCCTATTGCAAAATCATGCTAGTTGATTGATTGCAGTTATGGACCATATGTGCACTGTATTTATCCTTCCCTTGCCTGGTCTTTGTGGACTGGGACATGGATGAAAATGTTCTGAAATGGACCAGGTCATTTACCTAGTTAACACAAAAATAAATGCATACAGGTGTCTAACAACCATTTATCATCTTGAATATTACAAGCATAATTTCACATCAGGAAGGGGAATTGAGATGGTGACTGATCTTCCAGCACCATTTTCACACAGCTCTGTATTTCTAAATAGTGCCGCTACTTCACTGCTCACAGTGGAACTTGCTGAATAATAAAATATAAACTCTATGTCTTTTCCTTACAGTAAAATTGTGAATCCATCCTCTAAATACATTTTGAAGAGCAATAAGGACTTGCTTCCAGTCAAATAACTTACCCACAAGCAGCTGCCTGATTCATGAAGATCTGATTTTGGATTTGAGGCTTCTAGGGGGTGAAAAAAGACCAAACAAGTTCAGAATACCAGAAGACAAAGCTCCAGTGCTTAAGACTATATGGTAAAGTGCAAATTAAGTAGTCAATAGGAAAAGATAAACTATATAATACTGTATATCATATAACTGAAAATGTCAGTGGAAACAGAACAAATGGAGATGTAGACTTCCAAAGCCAAACTGTCATCAATTTTAAAGCCCAAGAAGGAAACTATTTCTAAGCATGCTAGAACTTCAAAACAACAAGAGGTCATACATATAAAAAAAACAGACCAACCTTTTGCTCTCAAGGACTTGAAGGAATTGCTTCAACCACTAGAAATGGCTATCCAACAGTTTACTGAACAGATAAAAACACTTGGTGTTACAATAAACCAAATTGTCACTAGATTAGAAATAACAGACACTAAAACCACTGAAAATGAAAATAAGATAAAATCTTCAAAAAGCCTGTCAGTCTAATGCCCGTACCATTGAAGACATCCAAAGCAAGCTGTTGGACCCAGAAGCATAAAGTAGATGGAACAGCATCCTGGTACAGGGGCTTTCACAGAAGTATTAATCTACAGTAAAGTCTCTGTTAACCAGAACTCAAACAACTAGCACTCCCAAGAAACCGGCAATTTTGATTGGCTCATATGCCAATATACAAGCCAATCAAAATTTGCAAAGGGAAGCCACTTCTAGTCAGTGATGAATAGCAGGCTCTTCCTCATTGAACAGAAGAGGCTCCACTTTATGATTTTTTATTGGCTCATATACCAGCATAGTAGCCAATCAAAAATCATGAAGTGGAGTCACTTCTACTCAAAGTGGAACAGCCCGCTGTTCTGCATTGAGTAGAAGTGGCTCTACTTTACTATTTTTGATTCGCTTTCATGCTGGTATATAAGCCAATCAAAAAATCGCAAAGCGGCTCTCAATTAATGGAAACTACACTTATCCGGCATCTACCAATTCCCATAGGTGCCAGTTAAGTGAGATTTTACTCTAATCTGTTGGAAACCCTGCAACAAATCTTTGGAGCCCTTTTAGACAACCAAACAGAAGCTAAAAATCATTATTGAAAGAGTTCATCATGATATATGAACTGCTTCTACCTCAGACAGACCATAACAAATTTATACTATGAAGACACTATTAAGATCTTGGCTCTAGCTAAAAAGAAAAATGTCCTTAACTGGAATTACAACAAAATCCTTTTTGCTCAAGATCTACCTATTCAAATCAAACAATACTGTCAGAAGCTGGTGCCTTTCTGCTCATACCTAATTTCCAAAAAATAAAATTCCAAGTAAAGTATCCAGCAACTCTGATTTTCAAAACATGAGAATACCAAATATGCTATTGGTTCACTTAAAGAAGCTAAACATATTTTTAATAATGTTTTTAACTACTTCCTAACTTGAACATTTAAACTAATGTGATTTAAACAAATGATCTCCATTTTAACAGGTAAATGCTATCCTGTTTATTTTTGGTATCTGCCCATATGTGTGGGAGAACTTGATAAGTGAGATTTTGATGGGGTCTTTTTTACATGTGCATCTTGGCAACCATTCTGGTTTGGGTTTGGGAGTCATTAGACTGTACCTGGGCTGTATTTTTCCCTTTTCTTTTTTGTGCTGAGTCTGAAGCCATTTTGTTCTTATGCAGATTAGTCTTCTGACCAGAGGTTTTGTCATGGTTAGATCTTTGTTAGTCATTCAGGCATGGACTCATTGAGGAGCTATGACTGTCAACAAAGGAAGCAGTATATTAATCTTTAAAAACTTTATTTTTCTCAAAAGATAATGAATCCATGTGTGGGATTTTATACCATCCCACTTGAACTCAAAGATTAACTGTTGTTGCAAGTTACAAACCCTACTAATATTATGTTTAACAATATCGATAGTTGATTTCTTAAACTAAGGCACTTTCTACTTTATTATACTTTATAATATGATATAGCTATAATATAGTAGCCATGTGTTGGGAATGTTAGTGCTTTAGGACAGTACTGTACTTACATTGACCAAATGGAAAATATTTTATTGGCTTCTATATTGTATATATGTTCAGATGTAAGAGGTACATAACAAAGCATTATTACATTATTTTTCCTTTGCGCTCCTTACTTGACTTAACCTATATCTCTTCCCGGTGTTTGATAGTTGTGGTTAGGCATGGTTTTGTGTGAGGAAGAGTTAAATGCCACCTGCTTACACCACTAATGTGTACTTTAATTAATGTTTAGCTGTTGTATGACAAGTCTATTTTAAAAAAACACACTCCAACCTAGAAAATACAAAAACTCTAAATGTGGGTAATTGACTCATGGAATGTTAAAGGTCTACAGATACTCAAAAAGAGGAAGTTGTTTTTACATTTATTTTATAAGTCAAAAGCTGAAGTTATATTTGTACAAGAGACACACATGGCATCAAACCAATGGTCCCAAATTACAAAGAAAAGATGGATTGATAATGTTATAGAATCAGGTTGCAATAGTTCAGGTGTTGCTATTATTATTCACTATAATTTTGATTCTGATGGAAGATGGTGCTATCTAATTGTTAAAAACAAGTTTTTGGATAAACCTGTGTTATTATGAAACATTTACACTCCCTGTAATGGACTACAGACCTTTATTATGTCTCTATAGAAAATATTAAGCATGTTTCCCAATCATTATCATGTTGTTGGAGGAGATTGTAATGCAGTGGCAGAACAAATGTGGGTAGAACAAATAAGAGTAAATCTTATGAATGTATTGAATACCATGTGGCCTAGGCCATTGCTGAACTAACATCAGACTATAATCTATTATACTTTTAGTTTCAAAGTAATAATGTGTTAACTCAAAATTTACTTATTATTCTTTATGCTATAAATCTTGACCCAGGATTGACTATTGACTTCTTTTTGATATCTGAAGTCTTTTTAAGTTTTGGCTATCCTTCTCATATAGAATGCAGATATTTTTCAGGCCACTCAAAAATTTCCCTCATTATTAATTTGTCCAGCTTTTCTCAAACCAAAAATAGAGTTAACAATTGGACATTAAATCCTAACCTATTACTAAAAGAAGATATCATAAAAGAAATTTATCTATTAGAGAATTTTCTACATAATGATTTACATTCTCAAATTCCTTTTGATATTCAATGGGCTGCCCTCAAAGCTCAAATTAGTGGCTTACTTATAAGTGAAACCATTTATTATCAGAAGTTATTTAATCTCTAAGAATTGGAACTAAAAGAGAAATTCAATAAACTAGAACATGATTTAGAAACTAACTTTGCACATGAAACTGCAAAACATATAGCTGACCTCCAAAATGAACTTTATCTGCTAAATATCAAACAACAATCATTCTATGAAATGAAAACTTTAGCAAGATATTCTGAATGGGCACAAGCACCTTGTAAATTTTTGACAAGGATTATAAAAAATTATAGCATTCCACCTTTGATAACTGAAATTCTATATCAGAACAAATGCTATAACACTAGAGAGTAGATCATGGACATTGCTGTGCAAATGTATACAAATCTTTATGGAGAGCACAATCGTAATTTTTCTGCTCAGGAACTAGTAAGTTCTTAGAAATTGTAAACTTCCCAAAAATTAATAAAGACTCACAAAATAATATCATTGCACTCCTTAACCAACAAGAAATCTTACATATTATTAAAAACATTAAGTTGGGTAAGGCACAGGGTCTGGATGGACTAATAGTTGATTTCTATAAAACTTTTTCTCAATCTATTTCCAAAAATGTATTATATGTATTTAACTATATACATAAAAACAGTATCTCCGACCTTTATCTTAAAAATTCCCAAACTATTCTTATTCCTCAATTAAATCTGGACATCAAAAATCCCTTGGATTATAGACCAATATCATTATAAATGTGGATATTAAGATTTCTGCTCTAATTCTAACAAATAGGTTAAAATCTATTTTCAAAATGAAACAACCCTTGCAAGTATGGCAACTGCACTGCCCCAAGTAGGATCAATCCAAACAAAAAAAAAACAAACAGGGTCAGCAAACTGTGGTATTGGAGGGTAGTGCTTTATTTATATATGCTTTAATAAAGCATTCCAATACCACAGTTTGCTGGCCCTACTTGTTTTTTGTTAAAATCTATTTTACCATAAATAACCTCTCCTTTCCAATCTGTCATCATGCAATCCAGGCAAATTTGTGATTGTACGCTAACATTAAACACTCTAATTACACTTTCTAAACATTACAATTTATCTATGTTTTCACTTGTGTTGGATGCTTCGAAAGCATGTGATAAATTAAACTTAGATTTTCTCTTCCCAGTTTTGCCGCATTTTGGATTCCCACTTTCTTTTATAAACTTAAAAAACTATATATTCAAATGTATTCACATCTCTATTCATTAATACAATTTACTCATCTCAGATTAAGATAGTCAATGGCACAAGACAAGGTTGCCCCCTTCCACCTTATATATTCAATATTTATATGGAACCACTATTTTTGATGACAAAAAACTTATTATTTAATCTGAAAAATTTGCAAGATTCTTGAACCCCTTACTGCCTTTGCTGATGATCTAAATCTCTATTTTACCTTACCTAGTATGGATTTGCTAAAGATTCTATATAATGATACTTTTTCTAAATTTTCTAACTATAAACTAAATGTACGTAAGTCCTACATCTTCCCTGTAAATCCTAATTATAAATTGGTTAATCTTATTCCTAAATCATCACTTAAGATTAATACTTCACCAAAATATTTAGGTATAACTTTCTATCACAACCCTATCTCTCTCTCTCTCTCTTAAAAAATAATTTGGCAAAAATATGAACAAGTACTGAAAATTATATTATAAATTGGAATAAGCTAAATCTATCTTTGCTTTCTAAAGTAGCTATCATCACGATGTATATATTATCAAAGGTATTGTTTCAATTTAATTCAATGTAATAATTAATCAAAACATTTTTTTCATAATATTAATACTAAACTTTCTAAATTGATATGGTCTCCAAAATCAATTAGGATTGGTTACAAAAAGTTAATTTATTCTAAAAGCATTGGTGGTTTGAGTCTTCTGGTTTTAAAGTATACTATGATATATTAGTTTCTAGTAAAGTAAGTCAAATAACATAATATAAACCTAAATTCACTCTTTGGAGCCCTATGTGGGTTAAAATATGGTACAGCTTTGTATGTAACTCTTATTGTAACCCAAAATCTTTACCTTTTATTAAAAAAGAAAATTTCAAAAATCTTAACCTGCATAATTTCCTAACATATACGATAAGGTCTTTTCAAAGTCTAATAGACTCGATTGATTTTAAAAAATGTATGTTATTACAAAAAACTTACTTATATCCTAACTTAAATCTCAGGAATAGAATCCTAAATCTCTTTAATTATCCTCTTCTCAGAGATAAGTCAATCATGGACTTTTATATAAATAGAAATCTTTCAAATAGTGATGTAAGGAAAACTGTAATTTCTTCCAAAAGTTATAATGTCATATTGAGACAAATAAGAGAATTAATTTCAATATTTTGAAAAGAATCTAATATAAATGAAGCTAGCATAGTATTATGTAATCAATTATAGAAATCCTTCACCTCTAAGAAAATATTGTCAAATACATATAGACTCATTACATAATTAAAATATCAAAATCTATTATCTTTTCTAAATACTGGACTAATCTAAGTGAGCAATTACACATACTCAACACATTCAATCTATTAATCTAACATCTTAATTCTTACCTATGGAAAACTCTTCTATACACAATTAATGATAAGTAACAATGTGGTGGTGCAATGGTAGTGTTGTTGCCTCACAGCAAGAGGTTCTCCCATTCGATTCTCGGCTGGAGTGCAGGGAGTGCCTTCTGTGTGGAGTCTGCATGTCCTCCCCATGGTTTGGTGGGCGTTCGAAAGACATGCTTAAATTGACGTGCCTTTGTTGAAGGTTGAACGTCAAGCTGGCACCTCAGCATTTGTGAAAATCTACTGCCAATCATTAGTGGACCGGAGTCCCGCTGTGGCGACCCCTAACCGGGAAAAGCCAAAAGACAACAACAACAATGCTTATCTAACCCCAGTCATTCTTAATAAATTTTACCCCCAATTTGTTAGAAGGCTGTTCCTTTTGGAAATTCCAAAAAGCTGCTTTGTTACATATCTTATGGAGGTGTAAAGCTTTGTATAAATTATGATATTCTCTAAAGTTAAGCTAGAAAAATGGGTTATGAGAAATCTATATCATCTTGGATCACATATCCCTCTGAATGGACTAACACAAAAAGCATTCATATCTTAATCACACAATTTTCACTGATTAAACTATTCATTACCCAAAATTGGCTTGATAATTCCAAAATTGCATGGGATGGTTTTAAACAAACTGCTATCAAATACATTTTAACCTATAAATTCTATATAACCAATCAATCTAAACATTCCTGTTATAACAATTGCTGGAATAAACTGTTCACTTGTGTCCTCATAATATAAATTACTTATAGACATTCCTAATATTTAATTGTTTATTGCATCAGTACTTCTAGGTAATATTCAAAAGTTATAATTCATTCCCTGGGATTCATGAAGCTTGCGCCAGGTGCATGCATAGCGTAGGCATTATAACGCCAAATATGGCCGTCGAGCGATTCAGGTACGATCCAATTCCATGTGCACTACCAGCATAGGTATGCTAATTACCCCATGTGCAGTGTCGCACCATGCAAATGAAGGCATATAGCGATTCATGAAGTGGTGCAGGCATAGCGTAAGCCCACGGAAATGTAAACCAAAAAACACGGTTTACATTTTCCCAAACAGAACATCGAAGCTATGGAAGGGGGCCAGACCCAGGTATCACAACGTTAACATATGCCAATGGTGAAATACACAGCCAATGGCATAAGAAAAGATGCATAACACGTAAATAGCAACATTTAATGTCATGTCCACAGTAACGCACAGCACAACCGCAGGGCATGTGTGCAGAAGCTGTAACATAAAGAAATAATATAAAAATGTCATAAAATCGCAATGTAATAGAAATCAGGTTTACAGCATAATACACAATGGTAGGCATGGAACACCACAACCAAGGTGCAAGGGTTGCTAAGGTGTTCGGCGCGGTAACTATGAATTAGTAGTCAATGCCATGCAAATGAGGCAGATAATACTGAATCGCAAATGTCCCGCCGGATGAAGGTTGTACCATACGGCACAGCGGTATAACACTGAGGAGTGGCTCAGAGGAGATACATGACATCAGCAGAGGGGTGTGCCACCATAGCAGTAAGCACATTGGAGCATTGCAAATCTGGCCTGTCCGTTGCTAAGCAAAGCTGCAGGACAGGGGTGGGGAGGAATTGTTTAGCTGAGAGCACACATGGTGGCCAAAAGCGCATGTGTACGAGGATGAAAACGTGCCCGAAACCCAGTAATCGGACGCACGTGCCGCAAACAATAGCAGAAACAGGAAGGTCAGGGGAAGAAAAGAAGGAAATGCGGAAGTAGGGTAATTGGAGTACTAATGAGCAATCAACACCAATCAACCCACGAAGGCCAATCAATGGCAGCTGACAAGTCTGCTTGCAGAAACCTGCAAAACAGGATAGGGGAGGCATTTGAATGCAAAGAAAGGAGGGGAGGTATTGGATTGCAAAGATAGGAGACCTGACACAGCAGAGCAAAGCAAACCAACAGCAGACCGGCAGTAGCACACATAACGCAAGACACGCCAGGTCCAGGAAAGTACAAATGAAAGTAGGCTGCATGATGCATGCCAGAAAATGGTAGGTGCAATGCGCAGAAATGTAAAGGGAAGGTCAAGAGGTAATCCACGGCAGGCAAATGTAATTCAACACCAAAGGCACCACAATAGTAGTTCCGGCAGTAAAACACATAAGATAACCTGTAGCTACGATCGTACATACACACCCTATGACATCATCGGTGTTCACAGCACAATAGTATAAAGTGTGAAAGCAGCCAACACACACCTGTGTATTCACAAACACCACACCATAGGTGTAAACACATGGGGAACTTTTAAAATGTACATGTTGGGAGCTGCCATAGCTGTGATTCATCAGCATGTGTTAGAGACTGATGGTGTTGTGGAGGATGATGCCGACAACCACCGCAGGCCTCGGAGGAGAAGGAGAGTGTTCAGACCAAGGGTAACCTACCAGGGGCTACATGACCTGGAGATAGTAGAGCATTACAGGGTGGACAGGGACATCTTACAGCAAATAGTGGAGCTGTGCCGGCCATGCCTGAGAACCAGAAACAACAGAGGGGAACCCATCCCAGTGGACACGAAGGTATGTGTAAGCCTGCGAATACTGGCCACAGGTACCTTTCAAAGGCCAACTGGAGATATAATGGGTATCTCACAGGCATCAGCATCCAGGGTACTACACCATTTCCTGGATGCCATGTTACCACATGCCAATGAGCAGATATACTTCCCAGAACTCAGGAGGAGTTGGCCAGCAATATGCGCCACTTCCACCGTGTGGCACAATACCCGGAGGTACTGGGTGCGATAGACTGCATGCACATACAAATCAAGTCACCACCCGGTGAGCAGGGTAGGCGCTACATAAACCTCAAGGGATTCCACTCCATCAACTGCCAGGTCATGTGCAATGCCCATGGCATTATCATGGATGTGTGTGCTGGCAGCCCTGGAAGCTACCATGACTCCCATATCTGGCATGCCTCACAGCTGTATCAGGTATTTGTCAGGGGGGACATCCCACATAGCCATCTCGTGGGGGATGCTGGCTATGCACTGGAGCCATGGATGATGACTCCCATCAGAAATGTACACACACCCATGCAAGAACGCCATAATGAGGCACACGCACAAAACAAAATCATCATAGAGCATGTGTTCGGGATGCTGAAATCATGGTTCCGGTGCTTGGATACATCTGGTGGAGCCTTGCAGTACTCTCCAGGCACGTGTGCCCACATCGTCATAGTATGTGCCATGCTACATAATATGATCCTGCGGAAGCAGCTGCAGCAGGGACAAAATGGTGAAGGCCCTCATAGCCCACCGCAATTTCCAAGGCCATTACAGGCACAGAGAGATTCAGACCATGAACACACTGTGCCAGCCCCAGTAGGCAGATGGAGGTGTGCCCAATATGCCTACGCCTTGGCAAAGAGGGAACGTATAGCACATACTCTGACAGTGTAGGCCCCTACGGACTGACAGCTCTCCACCTGCACACACAGTAAAATGGATTGGCACACAAACATGACCACCTGTAAATTGTAATGTATAGGTGGCCCAATGTGTGACTCCTACATAGGCAGCCCTCAAACATTGTAAACACAACAGCCAGTGGAACACGGAATGCCAACACCTGAACAGTACATGGGTCTTACAGCATATGATGGTGCTGTGTGCCTGTCGTGTTCCCCGCCAGATATATATATATATATATATATATATAGATATAGATATATATATATATAGATATGTACACATATACATATATATATAATACAGATAGAAAGGGCAATAGAGGGATATATGGTGATATAGATGGATTCAGCGATATCTGCAAATATAATAGATAGTTCAACGACATTCATAACATCTTGGAGGTACAAATAAATAGGATACCGCCAACCATGGAATATACCTACATGCATAACCACGAGGCTGAAAGACCGATAGAACACAGTACCGGAACAGTACATCCACGAGTAATAGTATGATGATATGAAGGAACAGTTAGTCACCGCTGCCAGTGTCGCGGTCCACGTAGGAACTGTGTTCAACTGTGTCTGTGAGTACTGTAGTCTGTGTAAGGGTGCGTTGAGGGTGCCGTGTGCATCTCTGTGTGACTGTAATGTGTGTGTGTGTCCGCAACATGTGTGTGTTAGTGCCAAGTCAGAGGAAGATCAGTACGGTAGGTGTGGGTATAGCTATCCATAGGCATACGGTTACTACCTGTCCCACAGTAGGAGGGACAGCCCCACCCTGGGCAGGTGTGTCCTGACATAAAACAGTACAAAGGGCAAATGTCCAAGATGGTAGGACATAAATATGTCCCATATATAATGTAACAGTCGTATTTAATAGTTATGCCTGTATGTAAGAAACTTAAATGTTACATGCAATATGATAAGTAGCCAACGTCACACAACAATAGGTATGTAGTGAGGAGAAAAGTATGTGCTACCTGTGTACTGACCATGGCTATGTGTTGGCCTGTAAACACCGCTTTGTGTCCAGCAAGTGTCCAACAATGACCATATGAAAAGGTGGCAAAGCATGGCAAACAGGTTCTTTTAACAACACAACCACAATGATTGCAAATATCTGGGACAGAAATACAAGGGATAGCTGTCACTTACACATATCCCCTGATATATCACTGCAATTACGGAGGTATACAAGTAGCAAGCTCACCTGCAGACGATATAGAAACCAATTAACAATGGCCCAACGTACAATCCCGTAACATAAGTCTACTAACTGTTAGCTCTCTAATTAGGGATGGAGCCCACACACATATTTACGGATTATGTAGAAATGCAAGGCCCACAAACCTTATATGTTACGTACAACCACCGACATCCCCCACACTAGAAATTAAAGCAATACAAACTGTAATAGCAGCACAAACATCCAGTCAGTCAATTACATCTGCAGAACCCTCAACATACCATGTGAGAGACACAATTAAAGGTGTCATGCAAAATTGCAGGCGTTGTATAATGGAACAAACAGCCATGTTAGAGGTTTTGATTGCAATACACCGTTATCAGATGTCGGGATGACAGGTACACCCACATGTTGAACCAAATACTCTACATGTCACACACAATCCACGGGGGACATGAATCCAAACTATACTTGTCTCCATGCATAGCAGTTGCAGTTACACATAACAAAACACAATACAGACCGTCTCCCCGAAGGTAGGGCAAATAGGCAATGCCCAAGTGGAGAACCCAATTATACCCCACTGTCGCTGCGTAATTGGCAAATGGAGTAGCTGCACAGCTGATATGCAAGTAATTAGTCACTCAGGAACACCAATTGGCGGGATGAATCCACATGTTTCAGGTATCGACGTATATAAGGATGACTTGCCAGACATTCAAACCGTATGCTCATACCGAATAACAGTTGAAACACTGTGAGAGAGATAGAAACGAAACGCCGTAATGACAACAAGGTATGTAGAACACCCAATATGTAAGGTTATGTATAGCATGATCTGTATTAATTAGTTTTACTGTATGTATAGCCTGGTTTGCAATAATTAAACGTGTCAGCAATGCATAAAGTAGGGAAAGGTATTTATGTAGTGATGTCTTGCTGAGCATACTAATGCTTGTAGAAACTGTGCGTCCAGCAGTGGGACACAAGGTACACAGCACAGACACCACAAGGGATGCTACATGAGGGCATTAAACAGAACAATGCCATACAACCCGTCGTCAGTGGTAGGGTATGTGCAACAAGGATGTGCCATAGCAGGGGATAGTATATGTTGATATACTGTCACAGCACGCATGTGTATGGGCATATAATGTTAATGACATATGTAAGGTGGTCCCGCTGTGCAAGTATGCTTTGCATTATGGGATACTATGTGAAATATGTGTAATGTATAGTATTATAGGTAGATATGACAGATATTCTACACAGCATAACAGGCATATCATGCATACCACAGGTATCGTCTATTGGTATGTACAATAACAGGATACATATGGCCTGTAGGTATGGGACATAGTAATAGCATGATAGCTAATCTAAATGGAAGGGCTACCAAGTAACCATGCACAAAGGACATGTAATAGCTGCACAGGTGCATAGTGGAGTACTATGCAGTCTGGCAAGTCCATGTGTAAGCACAACTACAGTGTTCACACTAGTGTCACCTCTCCAGGGTAGTGTCCTGTGAACAGCAGAGCCAGGTGTCACCTGCACCTCTGCACAGTACAGCCACTGCAGTGATCCCAGGTCTACATGTGTCTCCCAACCACCAAGGGAGGTATCACATGAGCAGTGCTACTGAGTGTCCCTGCGTGATGTACATAGGACTTATGTTCCACAGCATGGTGAGTGTCCGGTTTGGGAATGTAACCCAGAAGCACATCCCACTCATTGTGGTGTGTGTGCACATATCCATGAGCATGTTGCTCACAGTGGCCTCTGCTTATGTTGCGTATGAGGAGTATATCCATCAATAATGTTGTGGACATGGGCCCTGTCTGATCAGCAGAGGTCACCCCTGAGTATGTAGTATGCAAATGTGTACAGATGTGGTGTCCATAGTGCAGCCACATATTTAAACTGTCGGAACTCAGTAAATGTCATGGCGTGTTAATGTTGTGGCATGTAAAGCTGTAGCTGTTGTGTAAGGCACACCCTAAATGGGGTGGTATACCCTTGAATGTGTGTAGATGTCTTGAGTTCAGAGGTACAATGGGTGCCTATGTACCAGCTACACATGCATTACAGATAGGTGTGGCCACGTAGAAGGATATCCATGCCACAGTGGCAATACGGTAACCACAGGAGTGGGTGCAACATATGTGTGTACTGCAAACATGTACAATGTGATATGTATGTAGGGGACTACCATCCATGTGATAGTCAGTGGGTGAATGGTGTAATGCAAAGGTGATGTGCATGCACCTTGTGTCATGCAGCTTGATGCCATGATAGTCATATTATGTATCTGTCACAGCGACACCCATATGGTTGGAGTCAGTATCAGCTGGTGGAGCAATCATGGCACTTGGTATGTAGGGGTTTGAAAGCTAGGCAGGGAAAGTCCACTGTGCCAGCCTGTTCTGCAGGGAAGCATATACTGAACATGAGGGGCCCTATGACTGAGGACCGTGGTATGCCAAATGTACCTGACATGTAGTATGTACTATGGTATGCTGGCCTCACTGTGTGTCCTGTCCATGAGCCACATAGCATAACATCCTGAGACACAGGGTACGATGTGCAGGTGGATGTGTATGTTGTCAATACCAGAATGGGGAATGGTGCTGAAAGGCAATGAAAGGACAATGTAGGATGTGTGGACTCCCGTACCATCAGCAACTGCCCAGGTAACTGTATGAAAGGAGTCCACCATGTGTAGGGGCCATGCTCTGGCCTTAACAAGCCCAACCCAGGTGGCAGCAAAGGACGGGAGCCCAACAATGTCTCTGTGAATGATGTCCTTGATGATGTGCCCCATAGCCATGCAGAACAGTCCACTCAGGTGTGTAGGACTATAGTCCCACTCGTGCAATGCAGTGCCACCTGTGTATAGTGTGATAAATGCTGCTGTGTGCCATTCAGGGGCTACAATGTCTGAAACAAGGCTATTACTGAATATGGTGGCCTAGTGGGGAGACATGTAATTCAGAGGTTGGTGGACATCACAGCCTGGGACGTTGGAAGGTGACATGGGGCCAGTGTCCCAGGACATATAGAGTGTAGGTCAGTACTGTGTGGGTGTGACCTCAGGGACACCACAATGTTCATGTATGGATTGCGGCCCTGTAGTGAGAGGGTGTACTGTCAGCATTGAATCCATCCTCCAGCATGTTGCCAACAACACCTGGGTCTGCATTGTTCCTGAGTGACTGTTGTATGTGACAGCAGATGTGGGTGTTGCCATCGAATACTGACATACCACCATAATGCCTGGTGGTACACCTCAGAATGTGTGGCAGTCATGTTTACGTAGCTAGTCTTGAAGTATGTGATGAGGGACTCTGTGGCCCCACCACGGCTGACCAGTGAGCCACCCCACACATGGGAATGTACACCACTGTGCAACAGCCTACACCTGTTGTTGTACATCATATGTCCATGGATCATGGCCATCAGAGTGGCATCTGTTATCTGGTTTGTATCATCATGGCTCTGTGTGGAATAGCATGATCCATGCAGTTGTGTACATGCTAATGAAGTGCACTGGGGTATGTGTCAGCATTTGTATGTGCATTGTCCATCTGCACGGGTGTCATGATGTCAACAACCGCTGTCTGCAGATGTCTGTAGTAGGTGTTGTAGTACACATGTACTGTGTATGCTGTGATGGGTGTGTTGCTGGGATGTGGCTAACAAGGTCGATTAACATATGTTTGGAATCCACCAATGAGGGGATAACCCCAGGTGTGTAACACCAGTCACATGGTGGTAGTGTTCATGCCAAGGGTAATGTAGGTCTTGGAGGTGGTGTGTATAGGTTGATCCAGCAGAGCGGAGGGTATGACTCATGGATGTGTCAGTACATGAGTGGCTATCCCAGTGAAGTGTGGGGTAGTGTCAGTCACACATCAGTAGTAGCTGTCTGAGGCCCACTGTCCACTATACCAACATAGAAGGTATGTTACCCATGGGGTATGATGTTGACTCTGTCACTTGTTACAATGTGTATAGTGGCCCCAGACACAGTTCATTGCACGTGGAGCACCTCTGATGCATTGTGCTAAGCAACTTGCCAGGATGTGTGCAAAACATAGTGGGATATGGGAACCCCTCAGCTGTGGGTGTGCCGGTCTAGGTATGTGCCTGAAAGGTATGGTCTGTCTATAAACTGTCATTGCAGGTGTGCTCTGCAGAGCCTAGAGGCAGGTCCCAGTCACTGCAGAGATGTTTGAGTGGTGCATTATAAGGTGTGCCTTGCCTGCATGCGTCACAGAGGAAGATGCAAGCATTGTGTCACATGACCCCATGTTGTGCCTGCCAGTTACCATCCTGCCTGTGACAGTTATTGGAAACTGTGCAAGACAGGCAGTATAGAAGCAGCAGGAGCCTTACATGTGAGCTGTACTCCCAGGGCTGACAGGTGCAAGTCATCTGTGCCACAGCATTGTGTTTGACCAGGACAGTCATAGCGGACAGATACCACATGCCTGTGGAATGACAATAGGAACATAGGCAACTGTTGAAGTGACACAGTCAGTCATTTTACAGTGGTATCGTGTCCGGACGAATGCAAAATGCTCCCCAGGGCTAGGCCCACACCCTCAGGGCTCTAAGACTGGTGAGCTATTGCATGTCCCTGCACATGTAGTCTGGGAAGTGGCATCACAGAGCAGTCACACTAACATGGCGAATGACAGACATATCGTACCTGGTGAGGTGTGGCATGGGTGCATAGGTTATGTTGCAGAAGCAGTTACCTGACAGCAAGATGTAAGCGACTAACGCCTTGTGTAGCCTGCTGTGTGGAACTGCAGTGTGACTCCCTACAGAGTCAGCTATGACTGGTGTGTTGTGAATGTTATAACTCACTATTGGCTGTATGTGATGGGCACACATGAGTCTGTGGGCTATAAGCTGGTGATGTTGTCTTCCATGATGGGGGCTACCTCTGGTGCCTACAGTGAGTATGGAGACGTACTGCACAAGTTGTCCTCGTAGGTGTGGCCAGTGGTGTAGATCATGCGAGACTATGTGATGGGTGGGGTGTGTTGTGAATGTTACACATCCCCAAATGACTGTCAGGTGTAGTCAGGGTTGGCGACAGCATTACCCCCAGCCATAGCTGTCAGCCTCCTGTCCTCAAACTGAGGAACATTAGCCCTCATACTGTGTGAAAAATGGGCAAAACGTGGAACACTTACAACTGGCTTACTAACAGCATCAACTAGGAAGGGCATATGATGGCTAAAATAGGCTGGTCTTGAGTATAAAAAAGATATTCCAATGAATTAATATGATTCCCATCTATTTAGCCATGGCTAGCAGGTAAACTATTTACAACAATGAATGTGTGACAGACCCTTCCAATGTGGAACCTTGAGGAACATGCACCTTTTAGTACCCCAAATGAGGTACGTTCCTCGTAATGAGGTACACCTGAGAACTATGGGCCCAGCATGGCTGCAGAAGTGCATCCCCCACAGGCTGTAGTGCCGTATGTTGGGAGGTGAGCATTGAATGTGTACATGAGACAATTGCTCTATTGCCACATGTACGACATATCCCTCATATAGACAGGCAGTAGCACTGGTACGTGACAGTTGGACATGCCTGTATATACAAACATGTCCCACAGGATATGTGCGTTACGTGTGTACAACAGCTGTCATACCTTAAGCAAGCTGGGAAGTGTAGGACAGCCAGTGTACCTGTGGGAAATGGTGTGGAATGGGCGCTATAGTAATCAGTAGCTCATGACATGCTCACAAGTTCTGAACAAGTGCCTAGCATGACCATACAATGCAGATAGGGTGTTGGATAATATCAACCCACAAGTGGTGATGACAGTCATTTTGGGTGGCACCGCACTATAACCCTGATGAGTATGGTGTGCATGTCCATGAACCATTAGCACTGTAGATGTTAGCAGTACAGATGTACAAGACAGCATGGATATTTGATTACAAATACCTTTGCATGTCACAGGAGTGTTCCACCAGTGGCCTGTTGACAGACTCACAACTACAAAAGGTGCAAGAGTGACATGTGCACAGCTCATCAGTGCCAGCTACAGTAGAACAGGGTTAATGTGTTGTACCCCACCCTCATTGTAGCCCATACCACACAGACAAATGTTAGGCATCTGTGTATGTAAGGCTGTGAATGGCCATGACCTATCAGTATAGCTGTGTCAGTGTTGTGAGCAACATACAGAATGGGCTGTGTGGGTGAGGTGTGTGACATATGTGCACAGTCTGATGGATGATACCAGCAGTGTCACCGCTAGGTGAACATCCCTGTACCCATAAACTACTACCTAGGCTGTGGTCAACATTATGGACACTGTGTAAGGGATGGTGCTGTGCAGTGCACCCCTGACATGGTGACATCTCCAGGCCCCTTAGGTAGTCATATGAGGTACCCATGTCATGTCAGGGTGCCATCCATGAGCACGGAGATCACTGGACAGGCATATACAGCACTGTGGTGACAAATATTGGAACACATACCACCTGTAAGGGGTAATGGCTATGCATGGATGTGCGATACCAGCCTTCACAATCCACACCTCCACTATGCAGCATGCTGTCTACCTTGCAGAAGGACATTTGCTACACCATGATGATGGACATGCTACATGTCCATATCCTGATCTATATGGCATATGTCATGGACAGCCACCATCCTAATACTAGGATCGCCACAGGCTGGACAGATCCCTGTGCCATATATGTGACATACTCCCGCCATACCATGCAACCCTGTCCATCAAAGCTGCACATGTCATCCCAGTCATACATGGTGTGATGGCCACATGGTAGATGTACTATCAACTGACTGGATCAGTAATGTGGCACTGATGCACCTTGTGGTGGCACAATGGCTGTCTGTTACAGCGTGGAAACTATGCCCGCACATGCTATGGTTGATGGCCATCCCTGCGAATGTCGTCTGACTAGCCATTGTCCCATGTCTATCACATGTGCAATACAGGCGATCCATGGCAGGATGTTGAACAGTTGTACAGTGCTGTGTAGATGTATATGGCAAAACACATGGATGTACAGGTGTCCATGCGTATGTATGCATTGTCACTGCTCAAGTCCATTACGGCTGTGTCTGTGTTGATATGTGACATATACACAGCATCCAAGTCAACAGTAGTACCGTGGACACATCGAGGCATGTGCAGATAGGTAAGAACATAAGTGCAGGCAAATAGACATGCCCACAGCAAGACAGCATTTACATGGAGTATGAACACTGTAATGAGGTGACACACATATATGGTGATGATATCCAATGCATAATGGGTGTGACATGTGTGACACAAACATGTCAGTCATGTCAGTGTCATGAAGCTTTGCAAAGATAACTGTGCAGATGTAGTAGATGTCATAGAAATGTATGTGCAGCAGTATCTCTGTACATCTCTGAAACTGTGACCTGTCACCATCATTATGTCTTACAGATAATGCCCCGTACACGCCTCCCAGCATACACCCACCAGGAGGATGATGTCCTCATCCAACAGCTCCATGACAACTATGACTTGTTGTTCAGTCATGTGCCACAGCATGCCCAGCAGCGGGATGACCTGTGGCAGGATCTATGCAGGAGGGTTAACGATGTGGGTGGCCGTAACCGCACTTACCAGCAGGTGCGTAGACACTGCATGGACCTGATATGACATGCAAAACAGCGCGCCACTACAATCGCCAGGGAACAAGGTGGAACAGGTGGTGGGCCACCAACCCAGCCCCTACTTACACACACCAAGGAGCTACTGGCCAGTCTGGGGACACCCAGGGAACAGCATCCAGAAACACTAGCTGCCATCGAGGAGGTGGGTGTCTCCCAACCAATGAGCTTGGAGATGCCTGGTAAGTCAGTACTGCACATATGGCTATTATATCCCATGTAGTTGCATGTGTCACTGTACAGTATGTAAAGTAACAACATATGCCAGGTATGTGGACACACCTGCTGCATACTACAGTATGCTACGTTGTGTATGCACACATGTGCATACTATATGCTATTACACAGGTGAATGTGTTCACATGCACAGTGCAACCTGTGGCTGTCATACAGTCATGGATAATGTTCATACTGGTGTGTCACCCCTATACAGGTACCTCTGGCGTGCTGCACAGACATGGGTCCATTGCAGGTAAGACTGTCATCAGTATCAGGCATGTTACAGTGTAGATCTTTTTGCCATGTGGCCAGTTAACACTTGCACACCTGATGTTTGTTCCAGTCACGATATGCAGGTCGTACCACCCTTCATTCACACACGCCACCCATGTGCAATATATACAAACGTAATGATACACCGACTTGAAACCACAGTACTTGTCATTGCGACATGTGTGGTCAGCTGTGCATACAACGGTGGAGGTGTTCTACAATGGAGGCATATGTAGTATGCATTGGAGCAACATGTGTGGTACGCACACAGTACCACACAGTGAGCTGTGATATGGGCAGCCCACAGGTGTCACCATTGTGTCATATGCCCCTGCATTGGGTGCACACATTGTGATGTGCCACCTGACATGTTCCAGACATGTAGTGTTCTGTCTGCAATATTGTCACACTATCGCATGACCTATACCCCACATACCAAACATACAACCCGTTGTCTGCATAGCCCTGTGGATTGTGACATATCTGACATCTATGGGTGTATGTCATATGGGACAACACAGACATGTGGAAAAGATGCCCATCACACACAATTGGCCAACACATGTGCACACATGGCCATGGGGGATGGCCAGAGACATGTAGCCACACAGTACTTGGGATGTGTATACACCCTGTTGCACATTGTCCACACATGGTCCAATTATAGCCTTAGTTGACCAATTATACAGTTGATGTGGTACACTGGACAACCTAAAAGCCTGTGCACAGCTACTGGAGGTGACACTGAAGTCTACCATATACGATCTGTTGAACATCATGACTGTGTTGCAGTTATGGCTATGCAGTGTGTACATATTATGCATTCTACAGCAACATAGATGCCTCATGTTGCCATGCAATGGCATAGTGTCTGTACTTCACACTGTATAGCAATGTAGACGACTCACACTACCCTCCTATGCTCATGCACATTTGCTAAACATGCATTCTATCTGTAGGGCATACACACAACACTGCAATGAGAAGCCCATTATGATGCTGTACATGTGTCAGGACACCATTGTGTCAAACATGTATGCATGTTAATGCACATGTCAGCAGATTACATGTCAAGGTCACGTCAGCCATGTGTACTGTTATCCTGTTCTGGGCCACATGGTGTATCACGGGGATGCATGCATACTACCATGATTGTGTGAACTGCATGGCTACTGATATGACACCTGCTTGCTGTAGTGTGCACCCCAGGGAGGTATGCTTACTAACACTATTAATGTCTGAGCTGCATGCCCTCTGCTGTATCGCAGGCATGATGCATGCCATCTGACAAATCACATGCATGGTGTGTCTGTGTGTGTCTGTGTTTGTGTGTGTGTGTCTGTGTGTGTGTGTGTGTGTGTGTGTGTGTGTGTGTGTGTGTGTGTGTGTGTGTGTGTGTGTGTGTGTGTGTGTGTGTGTCTGCGTCTGTGTCTGTCTCTATTGTACTTTACAGTATTTCTTTGCATTCACAGGTGATGTAGGTGCGTTACCCTCCTGCGGTCCATCTGATGTTAGTGTCCCCACAGATACTAGCGGTGATGAACATATGCATGAGGTACAGGCAGGGTTGTCAGGGGCTGAATCTGTGCCAATGGTTACCATCCCAGCTATGTCCCCCTCTTCCCCACACACAGTTCTGCTGCCAACACATACCGCATCACCGGTGGCCATAGAGGAAGGACAGTCAGCATCTGCTGGCATGGAATAGGAACGTGTGGTGGCTACAGAAGGTGTGTCTACACACCATGATGTCAGTGTAATGACTGCAGATGTGCCACACAGGCATGTGGCCGGTGCTGCTCGTAGGAGGACCTCTGGCAGACATGCACCTGCAGGACAGAGCGCAGCAGCTGGTATCACCAGACGCATGTTCCAGACTGTAATGGCGGCACAGGCACATGCTGAACTGCAGAGCAGAGAAGGGCAGAGGCTGCAGAGGGCTGCTATCCATACCCTAAATGACAACATCCAGACATTGGCAAATGCTCAACAGCAGATTGCTAATGTTCTGGATAGGCAATTAGGTGAAATGGTTGGAATCCTTGACCGAGGCATGGCAATCCGCGAGCGGGAGCTGTCTGTGCTGGAACACCTGGTAGGAGTGAGGCATAGGCCACGTGGACGTAGGCCAGCAACACCAACTAGTGTAGGTCAACGTGAGCGTGCCACCTCACATGCCCGCTCCCATAGTGCTGGTAGCAGTAGAAGTGCAGCTGGTGCTGCGCTGTCAACACCAGGATACAACAGTCCACATGGACGTGGCCCTGGTTGGTCTCAGCAGGGACACGGTTCCAGCGGACATGTGTTGTTGGACAGTAGCCACTCTGTACCTCTACCTGGTAGTGCCCATGCATCCCCAGGTAGGCACAGGTCACATGGCCGTGGACGGACACAGTGAGCTGTACAACCTGCTCTGTACAATCTGGGGCTGTCAATTATACCCTGTGTAGGCATCACAAATGGCAGAACTGTTTACACACATACACGCACACAGCAAACACAATTGTAGGGCTCCACAACATCCACATGCATTCTGCACAGACATGTCCAGTCAACTCACCAGCCCTTACACACACACATGATGTTATCCATTGGTGCAGCCTATTCCCCTGGCAAACATATCACCCTGTGCATATGATGAAGCCTGTGCTGCATCCCTTTCATCCACACCATCGGTGCAGGGTTATGCATAAATATTCTGATGCACAGGGTGAACAGCATAGTGAGAGGTGTATGTAATACCTGTGTATGCATAGTGAGGGATGTGTATGTTGCAGTGGTTGTGTGTGAATACTGAGAGATGTGTATGTGACATAGGTTGTGTACTGTCGACATGCACCAGTCATACCATGTAGTGCAGGTGCAGCATGCATTGTGATGTGTTCACGGTATGTGTCTCGGTTACATCTGTAGCACCATGTTGGTTGTGATACCCTGGTTCCCTGCTATGGTGTACTTGCATGTGCCTACAGGTAGCAGTGTTTGCAGTCCCCCACGTGTAACTGTGGATTACTCACAGGCACGTCTGGCAATATCAGCATGCTACATGTACCCTCAACCTGACTGTTGGACACACCAACATGACACAGATGTCCGCACATATACTGCACCTGCTGCATGTGGTCGGTGCCACAGGCTACACAGGACAGAGACGTGACATACATAGCAGGACACATTACAGGTATGGTGACATGGTGCAGGGGTTGTACACAGCGACCTGGCCAATGATGATGTGAGGTGTCACTTGGTAGCTGGAGGCCACACTGTGCAGCAGTAGGACCCTGTAACAGTACGGGAACATGGCCGCATTCACGGGATGTACACCACTATAACGCACACCCCATAGTGTGCAGGTGGGGACCCTTGCCTGTGTGGTCATCACTCTCACAGTACTATGCACCCACATGACGTGTCACAGAGAAGGGACATGCACAGGTAGCCAGTATGGCTGGGACCTATGGCATGAACAGGGTTGTGCAATGCATCACCATTATGGGTTAGTCACCACGTGGGGTTAGTGATCATTTCCCACCGTATATTAGCATACACCGTCACACCAAGCAACAGGCATACATACAGACACACACACACTGTGGTGACCACACATGTATATGGACAGCCGACGTGTGTGATGCACCACACCGGCCGACGTCATGCTTCCCACACTGACTTATGTACAGATCTCTACAATGGTGTACAGGGATGTGTAGCAACTGGGACATATTCCCCGCGATATGTGGCATCTCTGGTCACACATTCGGACACACATGGCAGTGCTGGGAATGATACACCTGCCATATGATGACACGTTTGATAGACATGCAGCGGTATTGATTGCATTGTGTACCAATGCTCTATCTGGCAGATGTGCTGCTATATGCACACGGGAGGTTGTAGGTGTTACAGGTGCCATGTGACATATAGTTGTTAACACCTGACCGCTGTGTATGCATTATGTCAGCACCGTCACGTAACAGCGACATAGCATACTGTTTGCACATGGCATGATAGGATGGTGCATGACACAACTGTGAGCCATTCCTGCACACATACATCTAGACAGGTGGTTCACCACGTTATGTACACACATCCCTCCATACGTGCTGTTTGTATGTCACTGTATACAGGTGTCAATGATGGGTCTGCATTGCGTCTGCATGTCATAGTTAGGTGCAACTATGTTACGGACATCGGCCACTGCACATGCATGGTTGCTGCATGCACAGTACAGATGTCACATGTGTCTCCTGTTGCCATGTTTGTATGCATTGCTATTGTTGGACATGTGTGTTGACATACATAACACATGGACTGCGGTATGATATCACGGGTATCACAGGTGACCAGTGCAAGGGTATGTGTCCCGGTCAACACTGCTACCCCCTGTAGTGTGAGCATTCAACAGACATGGGCCCACCTTCCATTTGTGTGTGTAGTATTGATTAGGCCAGTGTTATGCATGTGGTACATCAAAGGCTATGTATGTATGTGTTGTGTGTGCAGTCCATGCACACATCCACACAATCACATGTATGACATATCCAGACGTGTGTTCATTGGTGTACAGCAACATTCAGGTGTCACAGCTGTGTAAGGGCCGTGGTATGTGTTGAGCCGACCTGTTCATGTATACTGGTATCATTGCAATGCATAACACCTGTTGGATCCCTGTTGGTACATGTGTACTCTGCACAGCTGGTGTACACCGCTGTACAGCCCAGTAGTCATGTGTCACATGGTGTTGTGGGACCGTAAGGCTGTGTAGTGCTGCACCAATGACATGGTGCTGACTTGACAGCTACAGTGTACACTGCAGTGTGTACGTGTGTGACCTGCACCTGTGACAGCTGTGATGGCAGCTGTGTGTGTACAGGTCACTGCATGTGTGACCGCCCTGTGCGTGAGTGCAGTTATACCTTACTGTGCCCTTCTGTACTGCGCCTTTCTGTGTGTACACTCCATCTGAATGCAAGACGGCCCTTTGCAACGGCTGTGTGAGCATGCCCAGTATGCTGTTGTGTAGATGGACACACAGTACATTCCACACTGTGCCCTTCCGTGATTAGACTCCGTGTGCATGCAAGTTGGCCCTTTGCAGCTGCTAAGTATGTGTGCATGCTCAGTACGCCGTTGTGTAGATGGACACACAGTACATTCCACACTGCTCCCTTCCGTGATTAGACTCCGTCTGCATGCAGGATGGCCCTTTGCAACTGCTAAGTGTGTGAGCATGCCCAGTACGCCACTGTGTAGATGGACACACAGTACATTCCAAACAGACGTGTGATACTAAGCATGTGGGCATGGCCATTGACATCCTGTATAGCCATGGTGGTCATCCAGGCAACCGATGTCCATTTTCAATGTCACGATGGATGCCTACATTGAACACACTGGTTGCTCTCTCGAGGGGTGTACTGTCTGTGGCGCATCCCATATCTATTTAGTGTTGTAGTGCTCCGTAGATATTTAGTTGGCCCGATGACAGCACTGCCATGTTTGTGTACTTCTACCTTGGGACAGTAATATGCTTTCAGGCTGCTCACTCTCTAAACATTCCCTATCGGTGCCTTTGCGGATGATGTCACCCACCTAGAAGTATGCCTCTGGGAGTGCTGTGTTCAGTAATCTCGGTAGCACGTTCTGTAAATGCGTAATGCTGTAGTGTGATAAGGTAGATAGGTGTATGTTCAACTCCCGGCCCTGCCAAGTGTGTGTGTGTGTGTGTGTGTGTGTGTGTGTGTGTGTGTGTGTGTGTGTGTGTGTGTTTCCAGCTGTCTGGGGACACAGTAATGCTTTTAGATGCCTCACAACAAATACATTCCCTATCGGCGTCTTTGCCTTTGCAGATGATGTCACCCACCTAGAAGTATGCCTCTGAGAGTGCTGTGTTCAGTAATCTTGGTAGCACGTTCTGTAAACGCGTAATGCTGTAGTGTGTTAAAGTAGTTAGGTGTATGTTCAACTCCCTGCCCTTCCAAGTGTGTGTGTGTTTCCAGCTGCCTGGGGACACAGTAATGCTTTTAGATGCCTCACAACACATACATTCCCTATCGGCGTCTTTGCCTTTGCGGATGATGTCACCCACCTAGAAGTATGCCTCTGGGAATGCTGTGTTCAGTAATCTCGGTAGCGCGTTCTGTAAATGCGTAATGTTGTAGTGTGTTAAAGTAGTTAGGTGTATGTTCAACTCCCGGTCCTTCCAAGTGTGTGTGTGTGTGTGTGTTTCCAGCTGCCTGGGGACACAGTAATGCTTTTAGTTGCCTCACAACACATACATTCCCTATCGGCGTCTTTGCCTTTGCGGATGATGTCACCCACCTAGAAGTATGCCTCTGGGTGTGCTGTGTTCAGAAATCTTGGTAGCGCGTTCTGTAAATGCGTCATGCTGTAGTGTGATAGGGTAGTAAGGTGCAAGTTCGATTCCCAGGTCTGCCAGATGTGTGTGTGTGTGTGTGTGTGTGTGTGTGTGTGCTCCCGTCCACCTGGCGACTCAGGTTATGCTTTTAGACCCTTCGCAACACAGATATATCCTGCTGACGTCTTTGTCTTTGTGGATGTTGACATGCACTTAGTAGAATGCCTGTGTGTCTGCTGTGTTTAGTAATCTCGGTAGCGTGTTCTGTAAATGTGTCATGCTGTAGTGTGCTAGGGTAGTAATGTGTAGGTTCGATTACCAGCCCTGCCAAATGTGTGTGTGTGTATATCTGTATCTCTCTCTCTCTCTCTATATATATATATATATATATATATATATATATATATATGTATATATAATCTATTTTCTGCCCATAACTCTGCTCTTGCATGGACAGCTGACTGTTTCATGTATCACATATTTGCATAGCTTTCACATACCAATGGGTTATGTTGCAAATACCAACATTGTCCATGCAACGTCCGTGTTACGGGCGATGTTACACGCCCTTACAGGCATTTGCTGTATATCTTGGCAGACATCTATCCTTGCTGTACTCTCACTGTGCTCGTACATGCCGGAGGCTTCATGTATCATGGCCTAGTTTTGCTGTGTGTATGTCTATTTGTGCTGTGTGCATGGCTGTGGGTATGTCCCACTATCATCATTTGTAAAGGTGACAGCCCTATAGGTACTTCATGTAGACTGCTGTGTCATTTGACATGTCAGCACATACCTGCGGACAGTACTGAACATCCTACCGCAGCGCATTTCATACCTTCTGCATTATCTTGCAGTCGATATTGCTGTTTCCTCACAGATGTATCTGTTTCTGTTCATACCACTCCACCTCCTAGAGCAAATTTCTGGACAAGGCCTTATCTGATAGTGGGACACATAGGGGCAGTATTGACATGTTGCTCTTACAAACATAGATAGTTGACACAATAATAGGTTTTGCATTAGTATGGCTTTTCTGTTGGATTTGGTGTCTTAATCACATGTTTGTCATTATTTCATGACTTCAGTTATCAGGAATGTGCCAGAATGTTACTGATGTTAAGTGGAACACACCAAACATATGAGGCAGAACTCTGCACATTCTGCATAAATCTGTACAGTTGCAGAGTATGTGTCTGATACAAGATATCAACTTTCTGACACCAAAACACACACTGTATGGTGGCATCACAGGCCACATGCCATTACATTTATATTAGAGGACACACCCACCCAGACAGTTGTATTCCTCACACAGGCCAACAGCTGCTTATCCACACTAATTGGTCTATCATGTACCATACGTGTGCGCCGGTATTTGCGCTTTCCGTCAGTGGCAGAGCTCACGTACGAGTATGGAGGACTGGACATTGTTACAGTGACACTGCATGACACCCTGAGGGACACATTACTTTTGTGTCTATTAACCTTCCACATTGACATTCACAGGGCATACGTTGTCATTCACATTTGTTGGAGTACATGTGTATGACTTGTACATGTTTTCTCATTTGTCCTGATGTCTTTCTTCTCACCTGTCCACCTAGTATCACTAGTTCTGTACATGTATTTTGGACAGGTTACCTTCATACCCCTAACCTGTACACATTATGGGTAAACGCCCTGACATTTGACCTTTGCCCTTGTTACATTTGTCATAGTAATGTGCCTTTCTGGTAAATTGCTGGCAAGGCATTACGAACTGTGCGCTTAGATAATAGTGACTGACATTTCCATTACATGATTAGTAACACTCATAACATACATATTCCTGGCTACGCCAGTATTCTCACAACATTCTGACTTTGTCTGGGCTATATCTAATATAGTCCCCATTTGTATTTCATGTACTATGCCTTAGTGCAGCTGTGTTATTCTGACAGTTTGCCAGTTATGGGTACCATCTTGGTCGTACGCATGTCCATCCATGATAATCGCCTACATGACACTGATATAGGGCCCTATATATTGCCAAAATGGTTTAAGCAATATCCAGTGGATGGTTTGCCCCATTATTGAGAATATAGGTGTGTGCTATACCCACATCACTCCCACAGGGCGGGCCTAGGAAATCTTTGCCAAACAACACCTAGGCCCATTTCTGCATACCCATGATTCCCACACCTGACAACCCTCTACAGTACCCATTACACATGTTTAATGTGTGCGGTACTGAAGTGTGGAGACACTTATATGCACTCCCCACTCTCCGGATATCAGTTCGTACATCATACATTCTATCGACACATGTGTCATCACCCTTGCACCTGCTACTGTTGCATGTGCAGCTATATCGTATTTGCTGAGGTCACTTATTTTGCGTCAATGTTGGTTGACACTACGTATGGATCAATTTTTGGGGTCCTGCAATGGAAATCTATCTGCATGTTTAAAGTGTAGAACTTGCTGGACTGTCACTTTCTGGCCAATGGTTTGGAATGCAGTGGTTTATTCACCTTTCGTGCATGTCTGTTTGTCTACCCATATTAGCTATAATGTGGCCTATTTATGTACATATGTCATATCTACGGGACATAAGTCTGTTGTGTATACATATATACATGTACAATCCTCATTTCATAACTTGCTTTGGTTTATGTCTGTGGATTATGTGTATACACATATATCTATATCCATACCATACCTTTCCACTGTACAGATTGTCGCAGAGTGTACAGCTGGTTGCCTCTTTATCTTCTGTGTGTTTTACATAAACCTGTGTCTATCTGGCAATGTAGTGGCATTTCATTTGAGACTTACAGTGGGGAATACTGGCAAGCAGTTCAGGTTACGACTGCATACCCTTCAGAGAATCCATGCTACTGACACACCCGTTATTCTATCCACTTTCTATGTTTGTTCTGGCACATATCTGGGGTTTGTCCCTATTTGTACTGGTAGTTTGCATGCCTTTGTCCAGTTTCATACTTTACGGGGATAACAGGTTTGAGCCATGTATAACTAATGTGGGGGAAACAGCATTCATTTACTATGCTGTGAGCGGATCACACACGCACAGGCGCACTTGCATTTCCTTATTGTGGGTTACGCGCAGGCGAGCATGCATATCCTTATTGTGGATTACATATGTTTACTAAGTCTTTGTGCTTACGTGGGCTTTATTACTTGTGACAGTACCAGTATATTATCTGTAATCCGGTTAACGGACGTATGCGAAACACACGTTCACCTTTACATATTTAACTGTCTGTACAGCACAGACGCATTCATTACACTTTCACATTATATGTGCTGTAGTCGTAGTTGAACCGGGACTGCATTCACATTGGCCGGATGCTGTAACCACTATACGTTTGGTGTTCTGACTCATTTATATGCATACCCATAGTACATAACTACATTAACATATGCCTCACCGCTTCACTTACGACACAGGCATCCATTCTCCTGCTGGGACAAATGCGGTACTACATGTTACACATTCTCTATTCCCTACTGCTCTGGACCCAAGCTGCATATTTAATCACTGCAGGGATATTCAGAACCCCAAGGCTTATAGCCCTGACACATACAGGTCTTTAATTGTCAGGGTGTTCATGTGGTGATCTGGGTTTAGGCTTGTCCGCCTGGTGAACGGAACTGCCCTGACCATGTTCAAATGTCAGACAAAGCACATGGACAGGGTTTGGCCATTTTAAACATTTTATCTATGTTTACAGACACAGATGTTTGGGCACCTGTCAGCAGCTTATAATGTTGGCAATACATAATATGGTTGGGGGTGGTTACAATTCATAATCCACGGTGAGTGGTGTTCCCAGTCACATTTGACTATTTCCTGCATTCATTCTTACGAGGATTATTATTTTGCACATGACTTAACTATGAATTAACTACAGGTATGCAGTAGTACAGTCAACATATGTGACAGTCTGTTACAGTATAAATGTACGGACCTCTGTAATACTGGGGACTACCCCACATCCTTCACAACATTTCATGCTTATGTACATACTATTATTCTGTGAACATTCGAAGTTTGTGAGAGCAGTAATTACATCTGTCCCTATTTGTCCACCCATCCTTTTAGGCTTTGTCCAGATTTTGTTGCTGTAATAGGTTGAGATGTGGTGTCGGTATGTGATTGAGTTGAATATATACTGTCGATAATTCAGTGGGGAGTAGGGTTACCACTTGTTCATCTTTGCGAGGGGAGGTCCCACTTTGGACAGATGTGTCCTGCGATGAAACCTAAGACATGGCAAATGCCCTGTGATTTTAAGACAAAAATATATTTCTTATTTTCTTTACTAGTTGCATGATACAGGTATTTTGTATCTGGTACACATAACTATTATTTGGGATAGCATAAGCTATTCAAATGCTATGGAATAAGCTTTTATCTTGGCATACAAGTGTAATTCTGTCCTTTGCACTGGCTGGGGGTATGTTTTATCCTGCAAATTCTCACATTTCTACAAGGGATGTCCCACCTTGGCCATCTGAACAGGTGACAACCCTAGTGGGGTGACCTGCATGGTGGACAGCTGTTCCATCCTGCGTAGTATGTTTTGCATGTCTGTGTAGAAACTGAACAGTACCGTGACTACACATACATGTTTTGTCCAGATGTGTACAGTACTGGACACCATGGCATGTAAACAATTGTGAGGTTTCAACAGGTTACTTATCCCACGCGGGATGTACACACATTTTGCCGAAACATGAACGCGCGGGCATTTGGATTTATGTAACTGTGATGGGATGTTTACAAATGTGGGATACATATTTGCAATCCTGACACTGCCTAGGACGATACTTCCTATTACATATGGGGAATACTCGCGATGTGTAGGTGAACGGCTGCGCAAGGCTGATAGCTGGATTTGGTGGACATTCGGACATGGGTGTGGGTTATGTGCTATACAGGGGTTGTTGCGTATTGCATTTGCATGCATGGGTTCTTCTTTTGGATATCCCGGTTCCGCATATAGCATCCTATGTGTATGTGATGGTTATGTTCCTGTTCATGTGTATAGCACATTTCAATATGCATATGTTTGTGTGTGTTTGGTATACAGTTTGGACTGTCAGGTTTCTTTACGGTTGTTATATAGCCACAAGTGCACAGCTGTGTACTATCACTACCACTGTGGGACTGCTGGTGACCATGCCCATGGGGCTAGACATGTGTATTGGTGGCGCGCTGACATGATGCGCTTCACTTCCACTGGGTATAACTACTGACAGTGCAGTACATTACGGACACACGATTTTAAATATCATTTGTTCCATGGACAGAAACTCATATTGTGTTGCGTGCATTTCTGTTTGGTTCTCCATTTTGTGTGGCCGGGAACTGTCTTGCATGCTTTGCATACATTTCATTATCCACGGACACTGATAGGTGCGATTACTATTGCAGGCAGGCTATAATATTCAGCAGTTTAGGTTGCTCATCGCCAGCCGACATTGACACGCCTCCGGGTGCAGCTTAGTAACGCCCCATGCACTCGCGCATGTGTCCTATGCACGTGGATGTGGTGGCAGCGCACCTTCATTAATATGCATATGGTGCTACTACACCATTTATATGCCGCACGGCCGGCGCAGGCCTTACACCGGCCTTGCGCCGAGCTTCATGAATCCGGGGGATTGTCTTTCCCTAGTTCTTACCTTTGAAAATAATATGTATGTTTTTCATTAAAGTAAATACTCCTTTTTATTCTTCTTCTTTCATATATTTTCCTAAATATGACTTAATTTCATTTTTTGGGCTTTTGACATTTTATTGTATATACTGTAGATATAATAATTTGCATATATATATATATATATATATATATATATATATATATATATATATATATATATGTGTGTGTGTAATTTGGTAAATATGTTATTGCCTCTACTTTTCACTGCATTCATATTATTACAGTTGCACAATTTCTTTTAGGCAACTGTCTTTGTCATGGTTGCAAAAATGTGGTAGTACAAAATAAAGATTTTTGGAAAAAAAATATTCCATAGCAGGAAGAAAGAAACACCTCAGTTAATATATGGTTATCCAAAAAAGCACAGAAATTAGTTATTGAATCAGATCACAAAGTGACAAATATGGTGATATGTGCAGCTACAGTTTGCAAACAGTTCACATTGTTCAGTGTCTCAGTTTTAAGCAGACTGACTTTCTAGGTTGCTCAAATGTATTATAGGGGATGGTACTACAGAAATGGTGAAACATTTTATGAAATATCCAGAGGGATGGAATGCTTGCTTTCAATTTAGCTTGAAATATTCAATGTGTACTATTGATTTTTAGATCTATGTATATCTATGGATTATGAGTGAGTGTACATCTTTATAGAAAGAAAATGTAGGAGAAATAATCTGTTACATCTTTCCAGTATGCACCTCCCCCCCTCATATTTATAAGAATGTTTTAAAGGGTAATTTTCTCAGAATGTCCAGGCTTCATACTAATTATGAAGATTTTTGAGTGCTGAAAAACAGTTGAGTAAAGATTTTATTGATAGGGGCTATGGATCTAATGAAGTACAACAATATTCATCTTTAGTGGGTAGAATCAGATCTGATGTTAGGAAACCAAATTTTGTTAGAGGGGAAACAGACTTCCACCAAGAAACAATATGTTGTGTCAAAAATTAGAATGATTCTTACTTATAGTAATGATGTAGGGATTATTTGTGATATATTCGTATGGAATTGGCTGATATTACTTTCAGATGATAACATCAGATACATTGTGAGTGATAAGCCCAGTTTTGCATTCAGGAAAAATTACTCTCTAAAGAGGCAGCTTTGTTATGGGCTGAAAAAAGAGCCAAAATATTGTGGGTATATTTGCTACATTTCCATGCCGTAATTGCAAAGCATGTAATTTTATCAACAAGCCAAATTTATTTCAACATCCTATAGCTGGTGCTAGCTATAGCTGCAAGGTATATGCTGACTGTAGAAGTAAGAATTTAATTTATTTGGCAAGCTGTAAATCACGTGTATCTTTTTATGCAGGTATTTTACAACATGTGTGATATTAGGCTGAAAAATGTATCCAATGCTTTATACAAAAATATTGCTGGAAATGTAGGGCATTCCTTTATTTTTATGGCCTTACAAGTTGTTGAACCAAGTATTAGGGAAGGAGATGTGAAAAATGCAACTGAATTGGCTGAGTTGAAATGGATTGCGGCATTACAAGCTGATAAATTCCCAGGTTTGAATGGGAATACGCCCTTAAGACCCTCTCTAAAGGCTCGGATATTATATCATTGACTTTAATACTGTTTAATTGCTTCGGCTTTCTGATTTGCTGTTTGTATTTTAAATAGATTAGTTTTAGAGTGCACTTTAGATCTAATGAAGCACTTGGTGTGAAAGCGCTTATCTCTTGCAATAATTTATTGTTTTATTAAAAGTTTTATTAAAGTTTTATGCTTTTAGCCTTGGTTGCCAGACCTGTTATTATGTTCTAAAGAAGAGCCAATAGGCAGAGCTTCAGCTAGGCTATCTGCTGCTCTGTGCTGTAAGTGGAGGAGAAAAAAAAAGGTCTTCTCAAAGATAAGGACCTAGAAAAAAAACTCTTTCTCTTCAAGTCTAGGAAACGATATGGTGCAGATGTAATAAACAGCTTGCTGCACTTAACAATATCAAACATTTAAGTTCTTCAGGTCATCAGCCTTGACCACAAATAACACTTTGCTTTATTTTCTTCTCCTGTCTCTCAAATATTATTTGATTTCCTTTTAAATCACAGAGAATTACAGTTATTACAGTCATTCCTTAGTGCCAAAGATTAGAATTTCATACTTCTCTTTGTTCAGAATTTACATATTGATGCAAAATCATTTTTTTTGTCAACCTTTTAGGTGAATTGGCCCAGGTGGAAAGGCTACTTGACAAGATAGATTTTTTCTCCCAGGCAGAACTGACCCTCAGATGACCAGGGGGTGTTGTGGCCAAAATGACAAGCCAGCCTAATCCATTGTAAGATGATGGACTGCAGCGATGTCCTTCTAGGACAGGGTGTCATATGGTACCGTCTTCCCCAGGACAGGGTGGCATATGACACACTGCTACTTCTTGTAGCCCACCCCAACAACCAGGTGTAGCCCCTTACTTTTGTATCATACCCAATTCACAGTGAGTTGACCAACCCTCCCTTCCCTACTCCAACCTATCACCATCTGTCTGGCCTCATTGTCTAGTAGCTTTGTCTGTGCACAGCTACGGCTGTTGTCTATGCTGGACTATGTGTCTGTCTACCTATGCACACCCCTTTCTGCTTTTCCTTTCACCCTTCCTTTTCTTCCCTTAACTATATATAAACAAAATCTCTGGCCATATCTTCACCAGAAATGTTATCCTTCTACCCACCAACCTGCACATGTGCATATGTTGTCTTTCTATATCCCTCTGCTTCTTGTGTTCTCATTTTTTCAACTCCTCTATACACCCCTTTTCTCTGCTTGTATACATCTGACAGATGTCCACATATACATGCATTGAGCAATGTAGTTATACATACTTTATGATTAAAGAATTTTATACAGCTTATTGAATTTACTTGATAAAAAAAAATAAGCATGCAAAGTAGAGATACTACATGCACTGCTTTATTTTTTTAATGCATCAGTCATTTTACGTTTTTGGTTCTCACAGATTAGTGCAATGGGGAACACGGCTGCTCTATGAATTATTAATAATGGCTGCCTAGCTCATTTATGTACCCCAAAGCACACCTAATTGCACAAAAGAACTGCTTGGCTGACTCTTTAAATGCAATGACTTAATTAGTTGCTATGCAGCACATCTCTATGAATCCTGGGTTGAGTAGCAATTGTCAGGGTTTTGCTTGTATTTATGTAAAAATTGCTTTTTTTATATCTCTACAGCCTTATAGTTCAGGTATTATATTTATAGCCTTAAAGTCTTAAAATGTTAAAATATATCCAAAGAAGTAATGATTTTATTGTACGAGATAAAGCATGCACCAAACATATGAGCATGTCAGTAGCAACACATCTTTACAGATAGTTATTTTTGGACAACAGTGAACTGATAATGTTTTATAATATGCTACTATGCATTTGAGCAGTATTAGATGACCTTTATTTGGAAAGGAAGATATTTCGCTATAATTCAATCAGCAGTGTCTAAACATAGCTACATTTCACCACTTTTTAAGAAATGTGTCTGAACTTTTTGATAGTTGAATATATTCCATTGCATCTGTTGACTCAAATGCATGACTCAACAGCCATTATGCTGCAGATTTGTCTTTACAATTCTAATAACAGTTAGTCATTTTTCATAATGGCCCTCCAAACACATCATCCATGTGGGTGGGTGGAGATGATCTCATATTAGGGAAAACAATTACATCTGCTACTAGATCAGATAAGAAACTTGTGTTAAAATATGAAGTGGTCATTTGTTGAGCTGAAGGTGGTCTTCAGTCAGTTAAAACATAACCTACATATACTCCTTTTTATGGGTACATATACAGTCTGAATATACTAAACAGACTGATTTTTAGGTACATTTCTGTTTCTGAGTTTCCCAGACATGCCTACTGCATAATATATGCTACTAAATATGATTGGAATTTCTCATACAACACTACAACAACAGAGCTGGCAGTACTAAAAGAAACCAAAAAATAAAAGTTAAACTCATCTACTTAAATAACATCATCGAATGACTAGAGTATAAGTGGTACAAAATCTACATTTTCAAATCTATAAATAATAAATACAATTCCGATTAATGAAAAAAAGACTTAATTGCATTCAGTTTAATTGCAGACTTGCAGGTAATGTCATAGAAGATGACTAGTTTAATTTAGGACCAATTAAAATTTGTTATGGTTTTTATTGGGTTCTTAAGCATGAATAATGTGGGTAATCAAGTTTTATTGTGCACCGATCATTACTTTCTGCATTTATTTTATTTGCATGTAGCATCCTAAAACTATCGAATCTAAAATGATTTATATGAATGGGAGGGGTTCAGCATTTGTAAGTAAAGGTTTGATGAAGAAAGAGCTCTATTTGTGTGTCCTGTATACTCTAAGATCTTCATATTTCAGTTTGATATTAACAAGCCTCTTCCATTGCAGATCTTGCAGACCATATTTAGAAAGTATAACAAGCTATTTGACCTACAACTGTGTCAACCTTATGGATGTAGCAGTTGGAAGCAATGTAAGGTATTTCTTTGTTACATTAACAAATATAATTGTTAAATGCAAGTTATGTAAAGACATGGATTGGTTCTGAGAAAGAAAATCTTTGAAATACTAGGTGTTTAATAATGAAGGCACATATAAAATGTTGTGATTTATCTGATAGGTATTTCAACCCAGCTAACACTTTTATTGTGTGACTAAACATAATTTATAAAATAGTGTCTTCCATAGCCTTATTACACTTCTACAACTATGAGTACAGGGACGTGCGAAATATATGAAACTATCGTGAATGTAGAAACAAAAAAATAGTTTGTGAAACAAATTTACTCTGATAGCATCACTCCTGTCTGCTTGCTTAGAAAGAATGTCAGTTGTGTCTGGTGTAAATGGATTGGGGTATAAGAAAACTTTACTTATCCAATAGTGGTACTGGCCCAGGCAGATAAGGAAATAAAATATGTTAAAATGTCTGACACATCATCCACAAATCCTAAAATGGCTATGGCTCTTAGACCTGCCTCATTTATCACTATTCGGCTATAGTTAAAATTTATCTTATGTCTTCAAGAACAGCTTGATTATGCCAAAAGAATCAATGCTAAGTAGGAAGGCTTTATGGCACCCAGAGATGTAACTCTTACTGACAACCAGGAGACTCAGGTTTGATTAGTGGCCTTGCCAGTAGAGCAGACAGACAGGGTGTTGTGGGGTGAAGGGGTGTGTCCTGATCTCCTCTCCTAGGGATTAGAGAGGGTTATGCAAACTTAGAATATGCAGAGTCAGTGTGATTTCCCAGGTGAAGACAAAGGTAACTACTGCTTGTGCCTTCCAGGGAGGAAAGGCTACTTGAAAGGAATGTCTTTTGAGGATATGAAGTAACAGCCTCCTTGGTCAACCCACTGTACAACTCCACACATCCAGTACTTACCTGAAGTGTCCAAAGGGTAGGGCCAGCAAGTAAAAATGTTGAGTTGACCCTGATGGCTGTCTAAATAATGACCCTTTTTGACTGACTCTCACCACACTGATGGGAACAAATGGGTCCATTGGTTGGTTGGTGGAGGATGATTTGGCATGCAACTAAGGTAAAAAAGAGGAAAGAAAAACATGAATCGATGCTATGGTTCCAGTGAATACAGATCCATGTGCTCAGCCTGAGTGCTTAATGCTAATAAATATGTTCATTGATTACCATTTTCAACCTGAAGTAATTTTTTTGTGATCCTAATAAAAGATATAAAATAGAAGAGCTCGGTAGTTTACACGGATGAATCTCTGTCTATGTCAAGATGACATAAGATCAATTAGAAGCTGGCTGAGGAGGATGAGGATAGATTGACCTGTCCCTTGGAGGGAAGTTAGAAGGTGCATGTCAAGTGAAACACATGTCTACTTTGTTTCCTGACACATCAAGTGAAACACATCCAGTTTATTTCTTGCCATGTCAAGTAAAACATGTCTGTTTTGTTTCCTGGCATGGCAAGTGAAACAAATGTCCATTTTGCTTCCTGGCAAGTCAAGTGAAACATATTCATTTTGTTTCCTTGTAGGGAATGCAGATCAAGCATGTGCAATCTACTTGCAAAGGAAGACAGAGCTTCTTGAGGGATTTTGCCACCATGAAAATGATGCTCCCTATCAAATACCTGTTTTATGTTCACCGCTTAGGTGCTACTGGGCATACTTGGTGAAAAAGGCTTAAATAATAAATACCTTTATGGTTTCTTGGGTTATGACTATGTTACAGACTTGGTAATTGTAATGGTCATTCCATGAAGTGGAGTCACCCAAGTAAGATTCGAAGAAGTGAAAATTCAGTAAGATAAATGAGACCTATATATATATATATATATATATATATATATATATATATATATATATATATATATATATATATGTATATATATATATATATATATATATATATATATATATATATATAGATTCACTTTACATGCCTGAAATTCTGAAATATAAAATTTCAGAATCTCGAGACCATAAAGTGAAAATCCTAAAAAATCAAAAACCCAGAAGCGCAAAATTCAAAATCTTATATTTTGTAGATGGTGAATTAGCAGTTCTGGTATTGCACTATGTTCATGGATTCAGGCAAGTGTTTATGTTTTATGGGTTTTGGGTAGGGGCTGTAGTGTGTGTTAGTGTGTTTTGTTACTGTGATGTGTGTGTGAGAGGGGAATGTAGCTTGTGTGGTGGTGTTTTGTGTGTTTGTGTATGTAGTGCGACCTTTGAGTTAGTATATTTAAGTAGGGGGGGTGTGGGTGTGTGGGGAGGAAGGGGTGTGTATGTGTATGTGTGTGGTGTGTGTCTAGTATAGAAGTCGCTATTTTGAATTTCGTGTTTCTGGTTTTTTGGTCTATTAGGATTTCCACTTTATGGGCTTGAGATTCTGAAATTCGATATTTCAGAATTTCGTGCATGTACATGTAAAGTGAATACATATATATATATATATATATATATATATTATATATATGTGTGTGTGTGTGTGCGTGTGTGTGTGCGCATGTCTGTATTAGAAAATGTCAACATGCAGCAGCATCAACCTACATTATACTGAGTGCTGTAAGCTGGCATCATCTTACCCAAAACCAAACCTGCTTTAATACAACAAATTAAAAAAGATGCAAATGGTCTCCCAAAAAAAAAAATAAATAAATAAATAAACAACAACAAAAAAAAACTTTCAGACAGACTATTTCTGATTAGTAATACTGTTAGGAAATGGGGTTTTAGTAACATAATGTATAGCATTTTGATTAGGATCATGGGTAGAGATAAGGTTAAGATCAACACATCTGAGTAACGGTGCAGCGAACACAGCCTTTGTTACTGGTGCTGCTGCTGAATGCTTTATTTAACGTTTGGTGTTCACTAAGCACAATTAGCTTCGCACAGCATTGCAGAATATGCATTACAGTTTAATTAGCACAGTAATCATTATTATGTTATATTAAAATAACAAAAGAATATTTTTAGGCATACTCAATGCCACAATTATCCACTGTCCTAGCAAACAACTCACATACTATTCTGCTTAGGATGGGTTATATGCTCTAGATATTCCAATTGCTTGTGTTCGATTATAAATTTGAAGGGTTACAAGATAAGGTCCACCTATATATCCTTCTGTTTATGTAGCTATTGCAGGGGGGGTAAAGTTAGTTAAGGAAGTTGAGTTACAACCTAACAAGTTGTACTGTATTGAAATGGAAACCCATTTAATGGTGAGAAACTGTCTCATCTGTGGCTGCGTCTCTCATCTCAGCCATGCACAACTTTCTGCTAAGGCAACAGACTGGATGTTCTTCTTCACCTCCTTCCTGATTAATTATCTCTCTTAAGTATTTGTTTCTATGACATAACGCTTAATGAAGTTAGGTATAACCAAGACTTGCTTTGAACACAACATGTTTGTTAGTTAATTAAAAGTCTAATCGGTTGCTATTATCTACCTCATCTAGAAGAGGGATTCACCTTTCATAAAGCCTGCTAGAGTACAGTTTATGGTATCAATGCCGAGTGCAAACTTTTTGCAGTTCTCCTCTACCCATAGGATTGCTTTCAGTTGACATTTGGTACTGGGTATTGTACAGTTCCAGACAGCTTGTTTTTTTCTCTCCTGCTTAGCTTTTAATTACTATTCTCTCAATCACATAGGTTGAATATTTGGCTTCTGGCATACAAAGCTACTTTTCTCTGCATTAGCATTTTGTCATGCTTGTCTTAAAAGGTTTTAACACAGCTTGTACTTTGAGAAAATGTGAATCAAAGGCTACTGAATAAATTAGTATGTCATCAATGTATGCGGAACACCTGTAATGAGCTTTCAGAACTTTATCTGTAGGTATTTGAAAAGTGGCAGGAGTTCTGTGAAGTCCAAAGCATAAGAAAATATACTGGAAAAAAACTTCATGGGTGGGGAATACTGTCTTCTGTCTTCAGGCTTGAGGGAGAAAAAGAATGGATAAATTTAATATTATTTATTTATTGACATTTTTTTACCAGTAATGTCCACTGGGTCAAAACCCCATTTTCAGTGGTGGCCCAGGGGGAAATGTTCCAATAACAACTCAAAGTTACTTAAAAATGAAATATACAAAATTATTATACAACAGGATAACATTTACAGTAGTAAGACACAGTACAAAGATAAGTAACATTTTAGAGATTAGTGATATACAGAGTGCAATGTTATTAAGCAGTCTGAATAAATGTAGAACTCATACAGTATTTAAATGGACACTTGCAGCAGGTGTGGACATCCAGTATATGCAATCATGATAAACAGTTTATTATCTACATTATTAAGGAAATTAGGCTTTTTGCCTGATAGAAGTTTGTTAATGAAGAAATAGTGATTAACTCACCTTGTATGAATTAAAAAGTCAAATAAGTTCAGTTGGTTTACTAATATTTCACTTGGTCTAGAAAAGGGGGCATTCTAATCAGTAGAATCTTGATGTTTGTTTACAGTGGTGTGTAGTTCTGAACACAAGGGCAGATGTGATTATTAAGAAAGTGATTTGTTAGGATGACTTTGAAGGTTGTTATAGAATCAAGTTGTGTGATGGAAGGAGGTAGAGCATTCCATATCTTTGCTATGGAGTGGGACTATAAGCTTTGTCCAGCTCTCTTATTGGGTTTATATATGGTTAGAAGCTGTTTATTAGTAGAGGGAAGATTTCAGGCTGGGATGTAGAACTGTAAAACAGAAAGGAGTGATGGGTAGCTCTGTGGGTTGTATATTAGTTTATGAGCAAGAATTAATTGTGTGTATTAAAGGTAGTGCAGGAATTCCAACCATTTCAATTCATTGATGGCAAGGCAGTGGTGAGTGTAGTTTTGTATTCCAGAGGCAAATTTTGGAATTTTATAATAGCATGATTGGGGTATATTGCTTAAGGATAAGTGAAGTTTGGTATAGATATGGAAACCATAGAGGAGGGAAGGAATTAGGGGTGCATTTGCCAGTTTTATTTTTGTGGGCTTATCCACATAGAGTTTATGTCTATATAGTTTACTTAGTTTTGAACGTGCTTTTTTGATTGTGTTAAGAATATGTTGTTTGAATGATAGTTTGCTATCTATAGTAATGCCCAAAAGTTTAACTGTTTTCACTACTTCAATTTCATTATTATTTAGGGAGTAAATTTTGAAGTCCTGCCGTAATGGTTTGGAAGAGAATATTAATATTTTGGATTTTTTT
The DNA here is from genome assembly GCF_019279795.1 of Protopterus annectens. Classification (NCBI taxonomy): domain Eukaryota; kingdom Metazoa; phylum Chordata; order Ceratodontiformes; family Protopteridae; genus Protopterus; species Protopterus annectens. Next base: position 788,464,076 of record NC_056736.1, on the reverse strand, counting down.
GCAGTTTAATAGTAGCTGGGCTTTGTTAAGTCATATTTCTATGGTTGAGAAGGTGTATATATATATATATATATATATATATATATATATATATATATTTTTTTTTTTTGTAATGTTTTTTACTAATGCCTTAGCTTTGTTGTAAAACTTTTGTTTTCTTAGCCTCTGCCTGAGATCATCCACACTCAGCTTTGGATAAGTGCCAGACTTGGAGATCTCATCCTGTTTCTAGAAATGATTACAAACTCTTAGGAAATCTTCCAGCTTAGAGCTCCAAAAAATCATATTGTTCAACTCACATGGAGACACAACAATAATTTCCACTTAAAGTGTATTTTACAAATCCTCATGCATTGCTTTTCTTTTGGGACTCAGACACCCTATATGAATTTAGCTTTACCTTTTTCTTCTGGCACAGTTTCAATAAATTTGTTGTACAGATACCTCAAAAAATCTTTATTCCTCAGTAAATACTTTCATTTCTTGTTTATGGGCCTTAAATAAAATGTCTTCTGTTTGAACAGTAAGGCTAGAATTCCCTGATACCACACAATTGACATCTGTATCAGCTCCATGGCCAACCTCAGAAGCTTCAGTTTCCCTCCATGGTTTTAACACATTTATGTGAAACATCCACACTGGTGTCCTCCTGCAGGTACGTCTCATTCTGTAGTTCAGTTTATTAATTTTGTCTGCTACATCAAAGGAAACCTGCATCTAGCTAGAAATTTGTTCTTAGCACTCCACTAAGCCATAAGTTTGAGGGTGATACTCTAAAGCTCTTAAATAATTATTTTCCCTTGACATAAATGGACTTCTCTGGTCTGTCAATGTTTCTTTGGGCACCCCTACCCTGGAGAAAAGTAAAAGTAACTTTTCGACTATTAACTAGCATTAACTTTACACAGTGATACTTCTCTAAAAAACTAAACAACATGGTCAGTTATCAATATAATACATCGGTATCCCTTGCTAGACTTTACCGATAGGCCTCCACAATTTATAGCTATCCACTTGAATGGGACATCAATGATAAGCATACCTATTAGTAGACTTATGAACCCAGGATGAGATACAGGGCCAGATTCAGGAAGCCTCCGTGTAAGAGTTATAACTCTTACATGGAGGCTGCAGTTAAACGGTGTGATGTCAGCATGTCATGCATATGCATGAGGTGCATGAGGCATGCTGAATCACACTGTAACTCTTACACGGTCCATGTAAGAGAGTAGGGGGCATGTCCGTAGGCTAAGCCCTGCATGCGGACACGCCCCCAGAAGTGTAGAATGGCTGAAAGTAAACAGCCACGAGAGAGGCCATGGAAATGTAAATAAACACACTACACAACACATTCCCCCACAGACCATCAGTGTACAAAGTGAACAGATGCTATAAAATGAAAATAAAAACTGTTTTATTTTTTTAAACCCCGTAAATGTGTGCTACTGTGTGCGCTCGTGTGCGCGGGTGTGCTACTAGCACAATTGCAGTTAGCAGGCAGTGGAGAAGGATATGAGAACTAAATATGCAAAGTAAGCCAAGACGAAATAGCTTAGCGGTAGAGTTGCCGGCTTAAAAGTAGGCAGGCAGGGTTCGAGCCCCCACAGCAACCTTTTTTTTTTTTTGTAAATAAGCACTAAAAAGGCCCCTGACAGTATTGTACAAATGTAAAAGTATACCCTTTTGTAAAATGGAATGAAAAGGAGCATATATTTTGAAGTAACACAATAATAAAAATATTTAGAAATGTACTGATAGCTAAGCTGCAGTAAGACAGAGTGCTTGTAGCTGAGTAGTGTTTAAAAAGCTGCAAATTGCTTGCCCATAGCTAAGCACTGGTTTAACAGGCTCAAACTGTGTGCAACTAGCTGTGCTCAGCTTAACGTGTGTGTCACCAGCCAATTAAGGTTTATCCCAGTGCACAGTGTTTGCGCGCCGCTCCCACAAGCTAACTGCCAGTGCGCATGCGTTAGCTCCGCGCAAACGAGCGCAGACCTGGTTTTAAGTGCTCAAAAGTGCTTTTGGCATGTTTGATTGACAGGTCCTCAACTCATTTCTAGACAGTCTTGAAAATTAAAAATCAGTGGTCAGATTCGAACCCAGGATACCATGCACTAGAGTCAAGGTACTAAACCACTAAGCCATGACAGCAGTACTGAAAAATGCAGAAATAGCATATATATAGGATATAATCCAGAATGGAGCATGATAAAGCAGTTTCTGTGAAGTAGATACAATTCCAAAACAGCCAATCATAGAAATATGCGGGAAAATCGTCATATATAAGCCCCATAGGTGGGAATACACAGCAGAACCGATTGTAGAACAGACCTGCAGGCAGAATGAGTGGAGTAGGGGAGGGACGTTGCTTTCGAGCACAGCAGTGGGGCATTGAAGAGTCCAGATACATGGTCTGGCTCCTAGTTCACCATCATGAGGCCCAACTCATGCAGGGCCAGGTCTCATGGGGAGCGTACAGGGCAGAGGCATGGGACCAGTTGGCTCATGATCTTACTAGTGCTACTGGCATACCACGCACTGGTGAACAGGTCCGTCACCACCATGTGGACCTGAAGTGGCGTAAGCAAGACCAGTTGACCCAATGGATCCAGGGGGCCCGGGATACACCCCACTACTGAGTAAGTTACATTTTACTTATGTATGTAAGGAATTCAACTAGCTGATACCATGGAGATGTGTATTCCAATATTACTTGTTTTGTATTACAGCTGCAGGTGTCCGCTCTGCGAACTGAAGGGCGCATGACCGCAGGCTGGTGCGGCTGTGCCACCATGCAGGTTAGTAACTCCACATAGTACTTGTAAATAAATATTATAGTGTAGCACGTATCAGAACACTGCACTGTATTGATTAAAAGAAATATAATGTGCAAGCAAGAAGTGAAAGTTTGCAGGTATGGCTGCAACAAGTTCAGTAGTATGCAAGTGTAACTGGAAATATAATTGATAGAAATAAATAGTGCTGTAATACAGATGTCCCACCATTAATTAAATATAGTATAACCTGCAGTAGTCTCAAGAGTACAGCTTCAGAATCCGAGGTAATCACATGTGAGATATATCCCCTGTTGAAATGCTGAATCATGACAGAAGTGAGGCTGCTGGAAAGTGTTTGAATCACCACAGGTCTAATATGTGAACAAAGCCTAGAAGTACCAACCTGAACTGTGAAATTGCAGGATGTGTGTGAGTGACAGAAAGGGTCATGTATCAATAAATAAAGTAGTAATAACCCCCGAATATATAAGCCTCAGTGTGTCTCCACAGAACTAAATGCATGTGGGAATTACAAATTAACATTCCAAACTGATTTCAGTGTGTCTGAATCTTGAATGTTTAAGCCAAAATCTGTATATGGTGATGACAGTAAACAATTTGCAGATAGAATGAATGATTGTCTGACAAACTAAACAGCCATAGTTGTCCCCTGTCCTGTCATCAAAGTGTAGCAGGATGATGTATCTGATCAAATTCAAAATAACTAGGATAGTGATGTATCTGTAACAGGTCTAGCATGACAGTCAAATAAAAATCATTTTGAAACATCAGCCTCAAGTTAATTGTGTACCTGTTACAAATGTATATCAATGTATAACTTATGAATGTGTCATCATTTTCTTTCTCCACCCCACCCTATAATTGCAAATTAAAACACTCACTAAATATTGGTATGTGAACATTTCATTAACCATGGACATTTGTCCTGTTCACAAATATATGCATGTCTGTTCGTGCATGTGCCCTGTTCATACCTGCAAACCTGATGGCCTGTTGCCATTAATCAACCCTGCATGTTGTTTGATTGTGCATTTCTCTTCAAATAATGCATTGATATTGATATGCCCGTTGTTCAATGGTGTTAATATCTGGGTGTTTGTTTAATGGGAATACCAATGCATGCTGTTACAACTAATTGGAATGGAATAATATGCCACTAACCCAAACTAACATAACATACCCACAAACCTAGAACGCTTGGGAAGGCAGGTCCCAGCGGACCCACCTCTCCCACCTCAGCTGGCGACTGCACCTGGCACTAGTGCCCAGGCTGGACCCTCCTCCGGTGGCCCTGTGCCACCTTCGGGTGGAAGCGCTGCAGGGGATGGGGCCCATCCCCCCTCTGCAAGCGTGGCCGGAGGAGTACGTCCACTCACCCTCCAAGGTGTCCGGTCTGTGGTGCAAAGGGAGATCCAAGACTCTGTTCTTGGGCCCCTACGCCAGCTCGAGGCTTGGGTGGCACAGCTTACGGGCATGCCCGTTGTCCCGCCTGCACAGCCACCAGCACAGCCCCATCCTGAGCTGTGAAGGAACAGTGTCAACTGCCTATGGGTGGGGATATCAGTTCCACTGTTGCCATCTGTGGGCTCATGCGCCTTGGATATCCCAACCTCCGTCCCCGTCAATTGTGTAACCCCCCCACTTGTGTCATACACCACCCCTGTATGCATCTTGTCTGTCTTGTCTGTTAACCTACCCAACCTACCTCCCCAGCTATACCGACTTCCTTCACCTGACATACCACTCTCACCTGAAAAAAAAAAAAAAAAGGGCACTCTGTACCCACAAAAACATTACGCCCCATATATAGCTGTCCATGTCACACACATGTCCGCTGGACATTGAAACTGTGAATTACAATTGGCTTTACAACAAATATTAATGTTGTCCTGACACCTCTCTCAGGGGTGGAAGGTTTCAAATGTCCCACCAAAATACATAGAAATACACAGATGTTGCTGCTAAAGACATGGGCATCTATGGACCTTACCCACATCCTTCCTGCAAATCCCACGCTTGTTTCCCTACTGTCTTACCCTCTTTGTGACCCCTTTTTCACCACTTTCCTGTCACCCCTTTTTCTTTTCTTTCAAAGAAAATAGCGCGGGTGTGCGCTTGTGTGCGCAGAGCTCACCGCCAGTGCGCATGCGTGAGCTCCGTGCAAATGAGCGCAGACCTGGTTTTAAGTGCTTAAAAGTGCCTTTATGGCACTTTGATTGACAGGTCCTGTACTCATTTTGAAAACCTGGAAAGAAAAATAAATTCCCACTGCCAGTCTTGAACCCAGAAACTTGGCAACATTAGTCTGTATGACCTACCACTAAGCCATGACTGCCATACAAGAGAATAGTGCTAAAATAAATATAACATGTAATAGTAGGAATCAATATAAAGGCAATATAGGAGGTGTACTACCCAAAGCATTTCAAGTAGAGTTTTAATGGCCGAATTACTGGATTCCCACACTAGTTCAGTGTTAACAGAAACAGCCCTGCTAATTGTTAGCTTGTACATAATAATGTAAGGTAATGTACACATAAGAAGGTATGTATATGTACACATACATATATATAAATATATAGTAAGACATATGAAATATAGTCGTAGGTGTCAGTATCCATACCCACTCACTACAGGAAACAGTGAAGATAAATGCAGCAGCCAGAATCTGCAACACAGCCTGACCCCTGTGAGGCCTACTAACCCTTTTAACTGCTTAAAGGTGTCTTCAGCACTTTGATCGACAGGTCCTGTACTCATTTTGAAAGTTTGGAAAGAAAAATAAATTCCCACTGCCAGTCTCATACCCAGGACATTGGCAACATTAGTCTGTATGACCTACCACTAAGCCATGACTGCCATACAAGAGCATAGTGCTAAAATAAATATAACATGTAATAGTAGGGATCAATATAAAGGCAATATAGGAGGTGTACTACCCAAAGCATTGCAGGTAGAGTTTTAATGGCCGAATTACTGGATTCCCACACTAGTTCAGTGTTAACAGAAACAGCCCTGCTAATTGTTAGCTTGTACATAATAATGTAAGGTAATATACATATATGAAGGTATGTATATGTACACATACATACATATAAATATATATTAATACATATGAAATATAGTCGTAGGTGTCAGTATCCATACACACTCAGTACAGGAAACAGTGAAGATAAATACAGCAGCCAGAATCTGCAACACAGCCTGACTCCTGTGAGACCTACTAACCCCTTTACTGCTGAAAGGTGGCTCCAGCACTTTGATTGATAGACCCTGTACTCAATTTGAAAGCAAAATACAAGCATACTAGTAGGCCCTACCACAAGACCATTGTAACACTAGTCTGTATGACCTACCAGCAAGACATGACTCTCATACAGGAATATAGTGCTAAATAAGTAGAACATGTAATAGTAGGAATGAAGATAAAGGCAATATAGTATGTCTACTACCCAAAGCATGTCAGGCAGACTTTTACTGTCCCAATTACTGGATTCCCATACTAGTGTAGTGTTAACAGAAACAGCCCTGCTAATTGTTAGCTTGTACCCAATAATGTCAGCTAATGTACATATATGAAAGTATGTATATGTACACACACACATATATATATATATATATATATATATATATATATATATATATATATATATACATAGCAATACATATGAAATATAGTCATAGGTGTCAGTATGCATACACACTCACTACAGGGAACAGGCGAGAGAAATGCAGCAACCTGAATCTACAACACAGCATGAAGCATGGGAGATGTACTAACCTTCACACTCACAGAACACTGTCAACAGCATACCAGCATGGTCCACACCCTTACAATCTGAAAGGGCAACGCCTATCTCACATACCCTTTTATAGCAATGTCCTGAAATCACAGTGAGACATGCAATCAGTACACACCTGGCTGCATGCAATTAGCAAATGCTGCCTTACAATTGGTGCAGAGGCCATCACATGGACCTATGCAGATACCTACAAAAGCATCGAGTACCCAGACTCCACTCATGCAATACATTCATTGCACAAAACCTACAGAGAAAGAGAGAGAGAGACAGAGAGAGAAATAAAATAAATATAAAGACAGCCAGCAGCAAAACCAGCAGCAGCAAACAGCAAGCAGCAAGCAGCAAGCAGCACCACTGACACAGCAACAGCTGCCATAAACACAGGTAATGCAAAGTAGTAGGTTAATCCTGTGTATACTGTGACACCTCCAAATGTATCAAGTTCACTATCTATAGGTATGTCCATGAGATAGGTTGTGTGTACATAGTCCTGAAATATATACATATGTACTATTGCTGTACATGTTGCCCATACTTAAAACTTCCATAGCTTAGAACACAAGGCCAGTCGTGCATATGATGCAGTAGTTCCCAGGGTCAGTAGAGGTTCCTCCTCATTGGTGTGGGACCACTGTGTATGTATGGCACTGTTCAGGTACATATCCTGTAGTATGGCCAGGGATTAATATCAGTCTGTAATGTGGTGCTATGTCCTCCAGGGGTGAACGTAGCACACATCCAGGGATATCATTTTGTAACAGTGATGCTATGTGTCCTGCAATGTTGAGGGTGGCCCTCACCTGCACATGTGAGAGGATAGGGAGGTTACAGTCATCTGTGATAACTAATTCCACTTGTGTAGGAGAATGGGGGGGGGACCTGCACCTAAACTGTCTGCAACAATGTTGCCAATATCTGTGCATTTGGTGAATGTGAAGCATCTTAACACTGCTGACCACAGATGCCTTGCCTTCATGTGAATCTGCCCTGTGCTGCAGTAGCCTCCTGCTATTGTTATACAATGTGCCTGTATCTGTAGTCTACTGGACAGGATAAATAAGTGGTGTGCATATGGTCTGGGTTAGATATGTGTGTGCACAGTACATGCACTATGTGGGATGTCTGTGGTAAGCTCTTGCAAAGGGGCCAGCAGTGTGTGTTGTGGCTTCCACTGGCCCAGTGGGCTGCATGGATAGCATCACAGTCCTAACTAGTGAATAACTGTGTAATTACATGCATACATAGCAAGGTAGTGTACTGTGCTTGTGGTGTTGTTGGGATATGTATATCCAGGTTGAGTAATGTGTGTCCACATCACAGGGTTGGATGGCAACACACATACAGTATGTAGGGATGAACACCCAGAGTGTTTCAGACATGTTGCCTGTGCAGAAATATCTGGCCATTACCTGTGCATCCCCCACAACACACACACATGCAACATATGGCAGAAGTACTATAGCAGTACACATAGGTGCATAGGTACATACTAGGCTATTTGCCCTAGGGCATTGATAAGCCTAGTAGAATGTGTTTGTCTCTCGCCACCCAATTAAATTATATGCTGCTATGCCCTTTTCCAAGGTTAGTATACTGTGCCTCTGTCTAACAGTGACATAGAAGTGATACCTGGGGTACAACTATGATCTCCATCCACTCATCCAGATCCCTATGGAAGAGAGTCAATGATGGACTCTGCCTAACCTGTACTGTGAGTTCATTACAGATTGAAGTGAGCCTCTGGGTTAGGAATATGCCCCTCCAGCATGTCCTATTTATGTCAGTGCTGAGTTTCAGGTCTCCTGAGCGTGTGGCTGTATGGGACTTTGATTTCCTGAGGTGCAGCATGTTCATTACGTCTGGGTTGGACATGGCTGTATATGGCAGGCACAGATTGCCTCTGAACAAGCAGTATGCCACTGAGTCCAGCTGGAATTCCTTTAACTGGGCAGCATATGGCATCTGTTTGAGCCCTTTGATCCTCATGACGAGGTACTGTTGGGCTTTATCAGTTGCTGTACGTGTCTGGTTAGGTACATCCCAAAAGGTGCATTGTACTCAATTATAGGCCTGATGATGGATGAGTAAAGAGGCACAATGACCACCCCTGCCGTAAATGTGAATCCCTTCATGATTACCTGGGCTATATAACATGTCTTTCAATCCATGTTGGCCATGTGGTTGACAAATGACAGATTGCTATCAAGTGTGTTCCCAGGTCCCCAATTACATCTTCTGTACTCAATGGCTTAACACCTATGTGGTTCTTTGCCACCAATGTGGAGGTGTGGGAATCTGCGATGAATATCGATACTCCCCCTCCTTTGTTGTCTGTTCCAAGTGTTGGGGCCGACAAGAATGGTAACAGGTATAACTTGTTAGTGCTGGTGAGCTCCTGGGAAACCTGAAACAGGTTTCTGTTACTGCACAGATATCGATGTCCATAATGCTAGGTAGAGTTTTGAGTGCGTGTATCCTGAGGTCTAGACCTCTGGTGTTGAGTAACATCACTCTAAGTTCTTCATCCTTTGTGATATGAATGGATGTGGGTTTGCCTTATGACCCTTGCCTAATAAAGGCACTATGGGTGCAGCAAGAGCCTCTGCCAAAATCCAAAAGGCCAGGGGTGACAGGTGCAAGCTGTCCCTAGCAAAGCATCGTGGCTTGTAGAGCATATCACCCCAAGATGGCAGGCATTGGCTCACCTGTGAATGACACCAGTACTTCAGTCAATTGTTGGAAGGGATCATCTTGCCTTGATATTGTGGCATCATTCTTGGTGAGGGTAAGATGCTACTCAAGGTCAGGGTCATACTGTCTTGGGCTACATGCTCAGAGAGCTCCTTTCTGTCTCATGTCATGTAGTCCAGGGAGGTATGTGTCAGGTCATTCACACCAGCATGGACATTGAGTGAGTCATACCTGTACTTGCCTTGGAGTTACTTGAGTGTCTGTGTTATGTGGCGGGTCGTAGTGCCCGACAGGCTGCACACTGTGACCCTCTCCTTGTTAAGCCTGGTGAACGTGATGTCAGTGTGCCTGATGATAGAGGCACCTAGTACAGGTGTATGAGGTGTGTTGTTTACTGTTAAGGACAGTGAGTGTTCAGCACATTGGCTTTGTGAGATATGTGTTGCACGTGTTTGTTTCTGTGGTAGTGGTTGCTTGGGTGTCCGCTTTGGAGGTCTCTGCTGCGTAGGCAGATCTGTAGTCTGAGCCTATGAGTATGTTTTTGTGTGATTATGTGTTAGGTTTGCTGTCGTGGTAGGTCTATGTGAGACTGGAAGTGTAGTGAGTGTGGTTTCCTTCTCCACCTGACTGGTTATGGCAGTATTGAGTATAGAGCCCAGCCTCCAGTATGGTATATGGTTGCATCACTCACATGTGTTTGAATTTATTGTTAGGAGGAGGGGGTTATCTGTGTACATGCAGCTGTTATAACATTGCCTCTGGATCACCACAGTCACCAGCTGGACAGGGGAGGAGACTGACAACTGACCTTTGGACATGCTAGAATACTATTGTGAATTCTGTAATACTTGAAAACAAGGTCCAGTGGGGAGTGAGGGTGTACTGATATTACTTACTACTGCTGACTGATATAATAGCTTCAGTGAGCAAGTGCCAGGTAATTTAAGTGCAATGTGTCACAATTAAGTAAATGCAACAATGACAAGCAGTCACTTGCTGTCATGTGTAACAAGGAAATATGTACAGTAAGCAATGCAGATATCAGTAGTGAGTCACAGAAGTGCTGAGAAGCTGTGTATGATGTGGAAGTAGCGTACCAGTGAAATAACAGGCTAACAAATAGCAAGCATATAAACAAAGCTACATTCAGGAGGCTTGGATGTAGTGTTTGCTACAGCAAACAAGGTGTACCAATGTCAGTAAGATACAGCTCATATATGCAGGCACTATAAACCTGAAACCAGAGGTTCCCAGCTATGAATGGCAGAGTACAGCCTATTCTCACACAAGAGTGCAGACCACAAACCTTGTTAATGTTAAATAACTGGCCTGAAGGCCAACTGCCTATACCAGAACTAATACACTTGGACACTGGGCTCTCAATCAGCAGTTACCAACTTCGAAGGATGAAAGCTATGTGTCCTGCCACCACAGTGCTTGCCACAAACCTCCCTAATGTAAACCAACTGGTCTGAAGGCCAAGTGCTTAATCCAAATGACTTGGAATGATAGCTACACTTTAACCAAGTTACAACCAAGCAGTAATAAGTACAATTGAATACACGCTGTATAGAATGTGTACCATGTATTGCTGAGATACTATGCTGATAACCTGTTTGTGTACCTTTCCAGGGGAAAATGGCTCCGAAAAGGAACCCCGCCTACTCTGCTGCAGAGGATGAAGTGATCCACCAGAGCCTGGTGCGTGACTATGCCATCCTGTTTTCACGCACCACCCAGAATCAGCAGGAGAGGTCTGCACTGTGGCAAAATCTTGTTAGCAGGATAAATGATGTTGGCATGCATGATAGGACATATGAGCAGGTGAGACATCACTGCAGTGATTTGATTAGAAATGTCCGCCAGCATGCTGCAGATATCCGCAGGCAACAAGTTGCCACAGGTGGGGGGGTGGCCACACATCCCCCCCTCACCAGACAGGAGGGGCTACTGCTAAGTGCTGTGGATCCAGCCCCAGAACTACAACAGCATCAGTCGTGCATCATGATGGAGGTTGGATCCACACAGCAGCAAGACACCGAGCGTGCAGGTAAGATGCCATATTTAGTTATTGTTATTAGTTCTACATTTGTTGACTGAGCTAGTCTAGCTGGATATATGTCCATTTTCAGTAGAGGCCTGGGGAGAAAAGCTCCACACATAACATAATAAAGGCAGACAGACAAGTTGTCAATACAGACATCCAAAATAATAGTAATATACATCAGCTTGTTAATGTAATCAACATACATGTAAGGAATTCAAACAGTTTAAAGTCATACACAATGTTCTGTCGGTTTCAAAGCAATTCTACCTAAAACATAACGGTTATGCAATAAGGCAAAAGCCATATAGATAATAGTTAAAGCTCAGAAGGGTAGAGAAGTAGAAGGAGTATGAAAGATAAAATAATAGGGAAGAGGCAGGAGTCAAGATGGGAAGTGAGGAAAAGAAGGAAGACAGTGAAGAGGAGGTGGGAGGGATGGGAGAAGTAGGTCAGAGCATAGAAGGACAACAAGGGAAAAGAAACCGGGTAGAAGCTAGTTGTTACACACAATGAGGGGTTAAAGGTAAAGAGTGGGTGGGGAGAGGGATGTTAGCCTGGAGAACAAAGTCAGTGGTTTTGGAAGTACAGTTTGATTTGTTGTTTGAAGAGAGGTAAGGGTGAGATTAGAGTTAACTCCTTGTATGTACATATGACTGTTCTGTACACTGTTACTTCATGCACGCATAAGGTGTGCATGTGGTATGTATCTGTCATCATGATATGTAATTGTGCATGTGTGATACAGACATTATGAGCAGCTGATGTGTATAAGGGAACTAGTGTACTACTGTACTGTATCATATGCAAAACAAATGGCACACTTGTGCCCACTGACATTACTTTCTTCATATTTCCAGGTCCCTCCCATCTAGCAACGAGGCAGGCCATACATGCTGGTGAGTGTCTTTAACATTACCTGTAAAACAATTTATAATACTAGTAAGAGTAGTGTAAATCTGTAGTATACCTGCTGGTGAGTGTCTTTTATAATACCTGCAATACACAGTTTAACAATAGTAAGAGTAGTGTAAGTCAGTACTGATGTGTGTTTACTGTGGGGTGTGCATGTGTGCAAGTGTGCCTGTGCCCATGTGTGCATGTGTGTGTGTGTCCATGAGTGCATGTGTCCATTTCTGAATATGTGCATTAGTATTGAAGTGCATCTCTGTCAGATATGTGTTGGTACTGTAATCTGTGTTCCCTGTTTTCCTCCCGTAGGTTCTGGTGCTGCTCTGGTGACCTGCAGCAGGGAACCTGAATCTTGTGCCCCAGGTACTGATGATGATGAAATGTCTATAATGGTGCAGGAAGGTGTGTCTGGGTCCGCCATTGGTCAGCCAATTGACAGTACACAGCGGTCAACCCCTTCAATGCGCACAGTCATCCTGCCGTTACATCCTGTGTCACCATTGTCCCTAGGTGATGGACAGTATGCAGTGGGCATAGATCAGGGTAATGTGGTACCTGTGGTACATGAATCCCCACAAAGCAGCCTTGAGCAGGGTCCTCCAATGGTACCACGCAGACAGTCACCCATGTGTTCTCGTGGGGTCATCCATGGCCGTACTGCCTCTGGCCGACGTGCCCAAGGAGGTATGTCAACCTCCTCTATGTTTCGGACTGTTATGCAGGCACAGGCATGTATGGAAAGGTACACCAGACAGGGTCTGAGGGAGCTGAGAGCATGTCGCACAGCCATGTCAGACGGCATGCGTGGTGTTGCGAATGCTATCCGTAACTTCACAGATGTCGTTGACAGACGTTGTGGGGACATACAACAGCTGCTCCACAACCAGATGTCCATGGGCCAGGGCGATGGTGTGCGTTTGCGACGTCGATGTGGCCATATGCCAGCAACAGCACCAGCTGGCAGTGGCCGCGGACGACAACAGGCCCACTCACGCACCTCAAGTGCCAGCACCAGCCCCAGCAATGCTGGGTCTGTGCTGTCATCAGGACACCCCAGGAGACCACGTGCATGTGGCTTTGGACAGTCCCAACAGGAAACTGTGTCCAGTCAACACACCCCCGCTTCCGATGACAGTACCCATTCTGGGTTGGTACCGGATATTGTCCGTAGCACCCCTGCCAGGCACAGGTACCGTGTCCGTGCCCACAGACACTGATCTGGATGACCTGACAGGTGCAGTCTGTGGCTGTCCACAAAACCCTGTACATGGCAGCCATTATGTGGGACTGTGTGCGTGCTTACACACATGCAGAAATTTAACACCTAGGGCAAACACATACACACACACACACACTGCACCAACACCGGTCCACCCTGTACTGCTGCCCCTCACAAACACACATACACACACATGTCAATTGGTGTTACCAGTGGCAGGCTTGGGCATACCTAACCCACACCCTGTGCATATGATGACACTGTGCCACCTCCTGCATACTACAACATCAGTGCAGGAAAAGGTAAACACATTGCTGATGCACAGGGTGACTACATAGATGTGTATACGTAGTAACATGTTGGTAACTGTTCACTGTTCCACTATGATTGTGTGTATATCCCAGCATTCCTGCTGCAGTAACTGTATGAATGTCCTGAATTGTTATCTGCACCCATACTACTTACCAAAGTGTACCAGCTGCACACCATCACATGCTACCATTGACTATGGGAATGTGCACCATGTGCTGTTATGTAGATTCAGCTATATGTATCTGTTCCATCACACATGCATTTACACACACCCTGCTACCCCCACACATGCACACGATCACCTGCCATTCCCATTATTTATTACCCTACATGAGTAGCTGTCAATACATGACAGGTACACATTTGAAAGGGCACTATGTGGATTACTACCGATTTCCTCCTCTCTACCTGTACTCACAGGGTGCAGGCAACCCCATTTGTTTAAAAGTGTAATGTGCATCAGGTACTGTGGTACCCTGATTGCCACATCAAACATGTTTTCCATACGGAAATGCACACACAGAAACATCCCACATCCACACACTTGCCACATTCAGGCTTCAAAACACTATCTAGGTATATTCTGGTACATGTGTGTGTTACAGTAGCATGTAGCACTATACTGAGTACTGGCAGCTGTCTGTTGCCATGTTGTTTGGATAGAGTAAAAGGATTGTTCGTTTATCCTACTTCGTTTTGTGGACATTACTTGAAGTGTTACCTTACATGCGTTATTGGTACCAACACCTTCTCTTTTGTTGTTTTGATTGTATAGGGTGCTGTCAACATCACTGTTTGTTAAGGGAAATGTGCACCCTGCAGTGCATAGCCCCATTTGGCAAAAGCCACATCCCACCCCCACCATTGTGCACACACACCAACCCCACCCACAGTAAAACACATACTTTCCATTTGCAAGATTCAAACCCCTACTTAACTGTGTTATGACACTAGAGGCAGACACATTAGCAGAGTGGGCTATTTGCATTAGTGGGAGAAATCCTTTCTAATGCTATACTTAGAGGGTGCTGACATCATCTGTGTTTAGGAAGAGGGATGTGCACCCTGTAGTGTGTTCTCCCAGTTGGCAAAAGGCACTTTTTCTCCACAGCATGATGCACACACACAAACCCCACTCATACATTCCCTTTACAGGATTCAAACCCCTACCTAACCATGTTACAGCACTGGAGAAAGATGCATTAGCAGAGCGCACTATACAAATTACTGGAGAACTTTAATTCAGGTAATATAGTTATAGAGTGCTGACATCATCAGTGTTTCAAAAGGGGAATCTGCATCCTGTAGTGTACCGTCACAGTTGCTAATAGGGGCATTTCCCACACACACATCAATGTGTTCGAGGTATGCATATGTGGGGGATCCAGTAACCCAGTGTGATTAGTATATGGTTTGATTGCAACAATGAGGGATATACTTCAAGTGGTGAGAATTTTGTACTCATGTTTGTGATGATCAGGTCTAGTATATCTGCCCCTCTTGTGGGAAAGTTGAATACCTGTTCCATAGCTAAAGAGTGTCTGAACTATGGGAACCCTAGAGCGTGGGTATTTTGGCTTGAGTAATGTTCACAGTCTATGTTTGGGTAGCTGACGTCACCCAGTATGATGGTGTTTGCAGAGAAATCTATACTGTCCTGTGTCAGCATGAAGGCTGTGTGGGAGTCCTGTGTTTGAGAGGGTGCTGTAAGAGCTCCTCTGTGTCCCATTCCATGTGGTCCAGGGAGGTACGTCTCAGGTTGTTCACACCAGCATGGACAATGACTGCCTCATACTTGTACTTGCTGTGGAGTGACCTGTGTGCTTGTGTTATGTGGCACATTCTATCACTCGACAGGTAGCTAAATGTGACCCTCACCTTGCTCAGTCTGGAGGGCAGGACGTCAGTCAACAGCTCATGTCAAGCATGTTCACACTCCTCAGAAATGATGTGGAAACCTTCAAAGCCCCCAGGCCTGCTGAAAATATGGACCAGACTGCAGATACCTGTAGAAAGGCATGCTATGGACACATTCAGGAATGCATGGATCATGCAATCACATATGAAAGCAAGACCCAATCCTCCAAAGGCAGACGTCCTGTGTGCTGGACACCAGCCATAAACAAACTATACAATAGAAGGATGAAGCTACTACATGATACAACAAACCCCCAAAATGTGAAGGCATCACTGATGACTATTAGAAGACAACTACAGGCACACATAAGATTGTCTCAGGCCATCTTCGAGAGAAGATTCCACAAGACACTGAGGATAATCACAAGGCTTTCTGTAGTTACGTTAGGAACCTGGGTGGTAATACCCAGATATGTTCAGAGGTAGTCCAAGATGTCACATGGAATACCAAACACACAGACATTGCCATCATCCTAGTGGACAGGTTCACTGCTACCTTCTCCCCCTACACCAAAAGGGCAGATATTTCCCCCAGCAGAGTGCTGCCCCCCCGACATCTCAGATGCTCAGGTAAGAGCTGCCCTCTCCAAAGCAATAAACACTGCATCAATGGGACCAGACAGTGTCCCAGGCTGTGTCCTACATTAACCCCATGAAGAGCTACACACAGACATAACACTACTGTTCAATCCCAGCCTTACTACATGATATGTGGCCAAAGTGTGGCGTACAGCAACAGTGGTCCCTCTACATGCAGGTGGTGCGTTAACAGATCCTGGACACTATTCGCACCATACGTCTGAATAGCTCGGTCTGCAAAGCTATGGCAAGGATCATCAGGGACCTCATAAATGTAGATATTGGGGACCTACTGACACGTCATCATACACAGTTTGGCTTTGTTAATGGCAGTTCCTGCCTCTCAAACATGTTTGAATCCTTGAAACAGTCACCAAGGCCACTGTCAAGGGGAAGGTGGTCCACACAGCCTACCTGGACCTTGCATAAGCCTATGATACAATACCCCACTTGTGCATTCTAGGGAAGCTCACCAGTGTACATATTAACCCCTATGTCACTACAGATATTGCACAGTGGCTCAAGGGCAGAACACACATGGTTAGAATTGCTGGAGCCATGTCAGCCTCCAAACCAGTTACAAGTGGTGTCCCACAAGGATCATCCCTGGGATCTGTCTTGTTCAGTATATATGTATCAGAGGTACAGGCAAACATGGAAGTACTGTGGCTGAGCAAGTCGCAGATGACTGCAAACCAGACGCCATAATCAACTCTACAGCTAACACACGCATCCTCCAGAAGGGCCTCTTGGAAGCACACAACTTGTGCCACAGCCATGGCCTCAAGCTGAATTCCAAAACGTGTATAGTCATCCCCTGTGTCAGAAACAAAGTGACCAGAAAGTACCACATATGTGTTAATCCATTAAGTGCAGACAATGGCATTATGGACATTGGGGTATACAGGTTGATAGCATTCCCTCATTTGACAACAACATGGCCACAGTGGTTAGGAAAACATTTATGGGCCACATCGTCATGAAGGGATTCACATGTAGATCAGGGGAGGACATTGTGCCTCTTTACTCATCCCTCATCATGCCCATGATTGACTACAATGCCCCTGTCGGCATGCACCTTACCAGACACCTGCAGCAACTGGAAGGAGCACAAAAGTACCTCAACAGGAGGATCAAAGGGCTCAAACAGATGCCACATACTGACTGGTTAAAGAAACAGCAGCTCTACTCAGTGGCATACTGCCTCTTCATAGGCAATCTGTGCCTGACATATAAAGCCATGTCAAACCCTGACCTAATGGCCATGCTGCACCTCAGAATATCCAGATCCCATCAGGCTACATGCTGGAAAGACATGAACCTCAGGAGTGATATACATAGGACATGCTGGAGGGACACATTCATAACTCAGAGGCTCCCTTCACTCTGGAATAGTATCCCAATAGAGGTTAGGCAGAGTCACTCAGTGACTATCTGCAAGAGGGATATTAGTGTCTGGATGTGATATTGTTGGTTTACCCTGGGTATCACTTATGTGTCACTGTTAGACAGAGGCACAGTATACTAACCTTGGAAAAGGGCATAGCAAGATAGATTTAGAATGCTTGGTGAAAGCCACACACATTCTGGCTAGGTGTATAAATGCCCTAGGGCAGATAGCCTAGTATGAACCTATGGACCTATGTATCTTGTTCACCATTGGCCCTATGTGCTGTTAATCACCAATGCAATCCCAATACTATGGTAGCATGTGCAAAGGTCAGTTGTCAGTCACCTCCATGGTACAGTTGTGGAATATATGAGTCATGTAGTAATGTCACAGCTGCCACATGTACACAGTCAACCCTAACCCCTACCCATGGATGTACAACACATGTATGAGATGGAAACACATGGCCAAACTGTGGACTAAGCACTCTGAGCCTAGTACTGGCATAACCTGTCAGGTGGCATGGAATACTACAGTGACTGCAATACCAGTCTGATGTAGACCTACACTGACAGCAATACAAGCACGGAAACACACCGGGCCATTCGTGGAGCCTAAGGATAGCATCCTGCCTGTGTGACAGACACCTGTGCAGCTGGCACACAGGCATACATTAGGCCTGAACACAGCACGCATAACACATAGCACACAAATCCTGTGTGCCAAACAAGCACAGTCTGTACAGCTATACAGCACTACTGCTGCAGATGTGTTAGGTACTTTTATTGTCCAGTACAGTGAGGTCATGCTCACCAGCCTGGACAAGGTGAAGGTCACAGTTATATGCTCATGGGGCACTGTGGTCCACCACATAACACAAGCATACAGGTCAGTCAGATGCATGGACACATATGACACAGTCATTGTCCATGCCACTACAGCTGATGTGTGATGTCCCTCACTGGGATACATGATAGGCAACATGGAAAGGCTCACTGAGCAAGTGACACAGGCTGGTAGAACCCTGACCTTGGTTGGCATCTGACCCTCACCAGGAATGCTGACATATTACTGAATGCTAATGAATTACTGTAGCTACAACACCCTAGCTGAACGGTTCTTATCATGCAATCACTGCATTGCTACGGAACAACGTCTTACCACTCCCACAACAGGTGGAAACATGCAGCACCTGTTCATCAGCAAAATGTAGACTATATGCCCCAGACCAGGTGTGTATCCCTCACTACTAGGCTGATAGCATCTACAGCTCACATTGTATATACACATCCCACATGCAGCACCTGCACAGAAGACCACCGGCATAATGTTACCCTGTGCAAATACCATGTATTCACATGTGGCAGGCATCACACATGGTAACTATTGAAGGTCACAGGTACATATGTGTATTTGGCACACACATACATCATGTGTGCATTCCCATAACCGCTTTAATCGGTCATGCATTATTGTGAGAAACAACCCGCACACATGGGCAGTCTGTGTGAGCAAAACACACATGACATGTCTGGAATCAGAAGCCATAGATAATTGTGATCTCATTTAGAAAGGGGTATGTGCATCCTGTAGTGTGTTTTCCCAGTTGCCAAAAGGGATGTTTCTTTCAAACACACTTACCCCCATTCACACACACATGCCACTTGCTGTATTTAAACCCCTACCTAACTATGTTATGACACTAGAGACGGACACATTAGCAGAGCGCGCTTATCGGACTGCTGGAGGTTCTTTTTTCTCTGGATCTACTTATAGGGTGCTGACATCATCGGTGTTTAGAAAGGGGAATGAGCATCCTGTGGTGTGTTTTCACAGCTGCCAAAAGGGGTGTGCTTTTCATACACACTTACACACAAACTTGCCCCCATTCACACACACTTGCCACTGGCTGGATTCCAACCTCTACCTAGCTATGTTATGGCACTAGAGACAGATGCATTAGCAGAGTGTGCTATTCGGATTGTTGGCAGTTCCCTTTTCTCCTGATCTACTTATAGGGTGCTGACATCATCGGTGTTTAGAAAGGGGAATGAGCTTCCTGTGTTGTGTTTTCACAGTTGCCAAAAGGGATGTTCCTTTAATGCACACTTACCCCCATTCACACACACTTGTCACTGGC